>NC_069499.1:819959820-820559820 GCF_027579735.1 Bombina bombina | reverse complement strand
CAGTAAGACCCCACCACCCACCAAACCCCCCCAAATAAAATAACCTAACACTAAAAAAACCTAAACTACCCATTGCCCTGAAAAGGGCATTTGTTTGGGCATTGTCCTTAAAAGGGCATTTAGCTCTTTTTCTGCCCATCCCAAATCTAAATAAAAAAAACCTTAAAAAATCCTAAGTCTAACCGCCAGGTTGGTACTCACGGTTCCTAAAGTTCGGTGGAGAAGGTCCTGTTCCAGGCGGTGAAGTCTTCTTCCAAGTGCAACCTCTTCTTCTTCCAGGAACATCCTGCGTGGAGCGGAGTTGAAGACCGGCAACTCTGGAACTGAAGACCGGCGACTGGGGAGCCATGGAGCATGGATGATCCTCTTCGTATGATCTCCGCCGTACACTGAATAGTGAATTCAAGGTACGCGATTAAAGATGGTGTCCCTTGAATTCCTATTGGCTGTTAAATTTTTCCAATTCAAATCAGCCAATAGGATGAAAGCTACTCAAATCCTATTGGCTATTTAAATTAGCCAATAGCATGAGAGCAAGTGAAATTCTATTGGCTGGATTGCGAAAATGGCAGGGTGGTGAAAGATTCTTTCACCACCCTGTCATTTTCGGAATTCAGCTGGATGCAGCAAATTCTTTTGTCCTCGTGCTGCCAACATTCCATTGAGGATGCGTGCACAAATGCTGATGGCGACGGACATTACAAACGCAATTATAGTATAGATAGCCCAAATTTATATAGTATAACTTGAGCCAGACAGTAGATGTTCACTTAGGAGGTAATGCTCTATTATTATCTCTGTGCCAGATGAGACCTAGACCGAACAGTCATAGAAAAATACAGCTACAAAAACACATTGTAATCCAGCTGTCTATTTAAACCTATGGGGGCTACAGTGTCCAAACGATAAATCCATGACGCCTCAACCTGCAAGAGCTTTCTATGTCTGCCTCCACCTCTATTTAGTGGTGGCACATAGTCATTTAGCACAGTTCTAAGACTGGCTGCAGTGTGCCCCGCTTCCATAAAATGCCTGGTCACAGGCTGATCCGATGTTTGTTTCTCAATTGCAACTCTTATGGTGTGACAGTGATTGGCCATCCTCTCCCTAAATGTGGTAGAGGTCTTACCAACATAAATAAGAGAAAATGGACATGTCAAAATATAAATCACAAAACTGTTGGTATATGTTAATCTGTGATAAATCTTGTAGCTTCTTCCTGTACGGGGATGATGAAACTGAGATCCCATAATCAAGCTACTACATGTGGTACAATCCCCACATTTATAGCAACCCAACTTCTTTTTGCCATCCATCCAAGTGCCTTTTTGATAGCACCCTAGTGGGTCGTTGTGTACTAGAGTGTCCTTTAAGTTTGGAGCCTTTCTGTATACAATTAAGGGTGTCTCAGATTGTGAAAATGGAAGTAATCCATCAGATTTCACAATGTCCCAATTTGTTCGGACAGACTCCTCCACCACTTTGTGTAGGGGGGTAAATGTTGTGATGAAATTTATTTTGTTGGTGGTATCTTTCTCAATATTCTTCTTGTTTAGAAGTGCTCTTTGATCATAATGTGGCACTTTCTCCTGTGCATTTTTGATGTCTTGTGATATGTAGCCTCTCTCCTTAAGTTTCATATTCATGTCTTCTTCTTGTGTTGTTCTAGTGTTAAGGGGTGTATTATTACATGCCACTCGCATGAGCTGTGAGGAGATAACTAGTTGATAAAAGTAAAGAATTTTTATCCGTTGGTTTGGAATATAATGAAGTGGCAAATCTAAAGCATCCCTCACATGCATATTTCGTGATACTAAGGTCCAAAAAAGATATTGTATCCATACTGTACTCATATAGATATTGACATATTGACGGCAGATAAGAGCCATAGGCCCAGCAAGTCTGCCCGACCTTACCTAAGAGTATAAACTTATCTAGTTCGTAGGATAGCCCTATGCTTGTCCCATGCATTTTTAAAGTCCCCCACAGTGTTTGTTGCTACTACCTCTTGAGGAAGTTTATTCCATAAATCAATCACTCTTTCTGTAAAGAAGTGCTTCCTCAAATTACTCCTGAATCTACTACCCTTTAGCTTGAGCTCATGACCCCTTGTTCTTGAATTTTCCATTTTATGTAAAATACCCACAGCCTCAGTTTTACTAAACCCTTTAATGTACTTGAAAGTTGCTATCATATCACCTCTTTCCCTTCTCTCCTCTAAGCTATACATATTTAGGTCATTGAGCCTATCCTGGTAAGTTTTATTTTTTAGACCATGTACCATTTTGGTAGCCCTCCTTTGCACAGATTCAAGTTTGTTACTATCCTTCTGAAGATATGGCCTCCAGAACTGCACACAATACTCAAGATGAGGCCTAACTAATGATCTATAAAGTGGCATAAGAACCTTACTATTTCTGCTGCAAATACCTCTACCAATACATCCACGCATTCTGCTAGCCTTACTCGCTTCATTACTACATTTTTTACTAAGTTTTAAATCATCTGAAATAATAATTCCCAAGTCCTGTTCCTCTTCTGTAACAGTCAGTAAAGTGTAATTGAGTCTGTAATTAACATTTGGATTTTTCTTCCCTAAATGCATTATTTTACACTTGTTGCTGTGTTAAACTTTAGATCCCAGTCGTTTGTCCAATCCTCCAATTGTTGCATATCACTTCTCATTTTGTCTACCCCCCCTGGAACATCCACTCTGTTGCAAATTTTTGTATCATCTGCAAAGAGACATACTTTCCCCTGTAGCCCTTTGCTGATATCACAGATAAATATGTTAAACAAAACAGGCCCCAGAACTGACCCCTGAGGAACACCACTAGTAACAGCCCCCTCTGCTGAATGAACTCCATTTACTAAGACACTTTGTTTTCTGTCCTTAAGCCAGCATTCCACCCAGTTCACAATTTTTGAATCTAGACCAAGGAGATATAGTTTGTGAATAAGTTTATTGTGTGGGACGGTGTCAAATGCTTTGCTGAAATCTAGATATGCTACATCAACTGCTCCTCCCTTGTCTAATAAAGAAGTCAATTAGATTAGTCTGTGTAATAGTAGCAATTTGAACAAGCCTTTAATTTTGTGTTATAACTCAGAAACAGCAATTGCCTCAAAAATAGGTTTGTAACATAAAAGAAGCTTGATGAATTAGTTGTTAATGCTTCATATAATGTTTTAATATTTGCCCAATAAGTGTCAGTTTATTGACTTCATAAACTGTATAATACTATCAGGGCAATTGTAAATGCAAACAGTTCAAATTAAGCAATAACGTAAATTATTGTATTCCTTGATTAGGCAGGTATAGTTCATCAAGTTATGTGAAAATAACGAATAATAATGGATTAAATAGTTCTGACCTGAGAACCCAGGAGTTAGATACTTGTGTACGTTTGCTATGAACAGCAGCGTGGTACTCACAGGGAGAGCGGTTGTTGGCTGCAGCTGATGGCGTCACCGCTACTCGCTGTGCTGTGTCTGAAGCGGCTTGCAAATCCTGTTACCTTGTAACAGCTTCAGGATGAGATGTCGAGTCAGTTTGATTTCCTTGCAATAGGTGAAATCTTCCAGTAATGGATTAAAGTAGTAGAGCTGCTAAATGTAGGGATGAAAATAAGAGATGTTATCAGTAACTTTTAGGAACTCTTTAAATAGAAATTAGAGAGGCTGTTGGAGAGTGTGGAAAACTCTCAGAGACACGCTTGAACTGTGAATCCTTTCTCAATTAACCAGCAATGAGTGCTGGGGGAAGTGCTTGATATAGGAAGCACTTAAAGGGACAGACCATTAGTAAGCAGTAACCCTGACAGAGCCCCCCACAAAAGGAACCACAGCGAGGTTCAAGGCCTGGGACGATCAGGGTTACGTCTATGGAAGAGAGAGATCAGACGTGGAGCAGATATGTTCGAGGCAGGCTCCCAGGAATCATCTTCATGTCCAAATCCTTTCCAATGAACCAAATAGAAAAGATTCCCATGACGGAGTCTAGAATCCAGAATGCTATGAACCTCATACTGCATATCAAGGGTAGCAGAAGGCATTGGATCTGCTGATGTAACATTTGATATGGGTAGGTTACAAGGTTTGACAAGAGACACATGGAAAGTCGAATGTATCTTGAAAGTTGATGGCAGTTGGAGTGTAACTGTCGTTGGACCATTTACCCTGATGATAGGGTAAGGACCCAAAAAGAGTTTACCTAGTTTCCTACAAGGATAGGATATCTTGAGGTTCTTAGTGGAGAGCCATACTTGTTGTCCTACGGAATATTGAGGACTAGGTCTGTGGCGAAGATCGTAGTACCTGCGTTGTGATGCTTGTGCCTGAAGAATATGTTCACGAATCGAAGAAAAGTTGGCAGAAATGTCGTTAACTAGATCATTCACCTGAGGACATGGGGTATCAATCTTCGGAAGTAGAGTGAAATTTGGATGTAAACCATAATTTACAAAAAATGGTGATGTGCCAGTTGTGGAACTCTTATTATTATTATAGGCGAATTCTGCTAGGGGCAATTAGGAGGCCCATGAATCTTGTTGGTGAGAGCAGAAGCATCGTAGGTATTGCTCGAGCCACTGGTTCACCCTCTCCGTCTGCACATTCGTTTGAGGATGGTAGGCAGTGGTGAGTTTTTGTTCTATATGCAGAGCAGCACACAAATTTCTCCAGAACTTAGAAGTGAATTGGGTTCCACGGTCACTAAGGATGGTTTTAGGAATTCCATGCAATCTTACAATGTTTTGAATGAACAATTCACTTGTGATCTTGGAAGTGGGTAGGGAGGCAATCGGTGTGAAATGTGCCATCTTTGAGAATAAATCGGTGACAACCATTATAGTGTTGTAATTGTTAGAGACAGGTAAGTCCACGATAAAGTCCAGAGATACCGCCTCCCAGGGTACTTGTGGTACAGGTAAAGGCTGTAAAAGACCCGCAGGAAGTTGTTTAGAAGGTTTGGAGGTTGCACATATAACGCATTTAGATATATATTCTTTGAGATCGAGGTTAAGAGTAGGCCACCAAAAAGAACGCTTTAGTAAATCCAAAGTTTTATCCCTTCCCATGTGTCCAGCAAGGGGGGACTCATGAACTGTTTTCAAGATTAAAGATCTAAGATTTGGAGGTATGTATAGCTTCCCGTCCTTGCAGAGTAAGCCGTCAGAATTGTAGGTAAGATCTGTATGAGGTATTGATGGGTCAATAGCAATAGCATCTCTTATCACTGTAGTTAGACTGGTTATAACACCAATGATAGAGTCCTTAGGGACAACAGTAGTAGGAATACATGGTATTATAGGTTTAGGACCTTGTCTAGAGAGGGCGTCAGCCTTGCCATTTTTAGTACCAGGCCTGTAGGTAATGATGTAATGGAAACGAGAAAAGTAAAGACTCCAGCGTAATTGTCTGGAGGATAGGGTTCGATTGGACTGAAGATATTGCAGATTTTTGTGGTCAGTATATATGACAGTTGGTTGTGTTGCGCCCTCAAGCAAGTGTCTCCAGTGATCCAAGGAACACTTTATTGCAAGTAATTCTTTCTCGCCAACTGGATAATTTAACTCTGCTGGTTGCATCAATCTAGAGAAAAATGCGACCGGGTGTAAGGGATCTTTGAACGATTTCCGTTGAGAGAGGATTGCCCCTATTGCGAACTCAGAAGCGTCAACTTCCAGGATGAATTGCTTTTCTAAATCCGGGTATTGGAGAATGGGTGCTGTAGTGAATTTATTTTTTAAAAGATCAAATACCTGTTGAGTATGGCTTGTCCACCTGAAAGGATGATTCAATTTGGTAAGCTCAGTAAGAGGTTTGGTAATAGCAGCAAATCCAGGAATGAATTTCCTATAATAATTTGAGAAGCCAAGGAAACGTTGAACATCTTTCTTACATTGAGGAGTTGGCCAGTTATGAATAGCCTGAACCTTGTCATCTTGCATCTTGATTCCATCAGGAGAGATGCTATAACCCAAGAAAGAGATATTATTTGATTCAAATATACATTTTTCTAGTTTAGCGTATAGGTTATTTTTTCGTAACCTAGTGAGAACCTCTCTAACATGTATTCTATGTTGATCTAAATTTTGTGAGTAAACTAGAATATCGTCCAAATAGACAACAACATATACATCCAGAATATCTCTGAAAAGATCATTGATTAAGCATTGGAATGTTGCTGGGGCATTGCACAGACCGAATGGCATCACTGTATATTCGAATAGCCCATATCTAGTCCGAAAAGCAGTGAGCCATTCGTCGCCAGCTCTCATTCGTATAAGATTATAGGCACCTCGAAGATCCAATTTCGTGAAAATTGAGGCCCCCCGTAATCTTTCAATTAATTCAGGGATCAAAGGTAGGGGATACCTGTTTTTTCTGGTACGCCTGTTCAATTCCCTGTAATCGATAATTGGTCTTAACGTGCCATCTTTATTGGTGACAAAAAATATGCCTGCACCTGCAGGAGAGGTACTAGGTCTTATAAAACCTTTTCTGAGGTTCTCATCAATATAATTTTTAAGGTGTTCTAATTCTGGTTTTGAAAGGGGGTAGATATGTCCGTAGGGAATTGAAACTCCTGGGAGTAAATCAATGGGACAATCATAATCCCTATGAGAGGGGCAAACATTCAGCTTCTTTTTTATTAAAAACATCTGAGAAGTCTGCATATTGTTTAGGTAAAATATTATCCTCAACCTGTAGCATAATTATATCTGATGATGTCTTACTATTTTGAGTGAGATGAGGGAAAGATAAACTGAGGTCATTCCAGTTTATAGTTGGTTTGTGTTTACAAAACCAATTTATACCAAGGATTACATTAAACATTGGTGAAGATATGACATCAAAAGTGAGTGTTTCTGTGATGTGTGTGCAAGATGTTACCTGTAATGGTGTAGTCTGGTGTGTGACAGGACCTGATTTTAAAAAAGAGCCATCAATGACCTTCACAGAGACCGGAGTTCTCTTACACACCAGAGGTATTTTATTCTGTTTCACAAAAGAAAAATCAACAAAATTTCTACATGAGCCGGTGTCCAGGATAGCTTCAGTTGTTATCCTGATTTGATCCCACTGTAAAATAATAGGGATAGTTAGATATGAGGGTTTAATGGTTTTCATCAGCAGGGATTCAGAGATGTTAGGCAACCTACCCTTCTTATTCTTAGCGAGAACATGGCAGTCCTTTACTTCATGTGTGGGGCAGGCACAATACATGCACAGACTATGCAACTTCCTCCTAGTCTTTTCCTGAGAGGAGAGGGGACCCTTCATAAAGCCTATGTCCATAGGTTGCGGCGATTCCTTAGTTTGATAAACGGGAGTGGAGAGAAAGCTTCATGTACCGCTAGCCTTTTCAGAGCGGCGTTCCCTAAGCCGTCTATCTATGTTAATAGTGAGGGAAAAGAAATCTTCCAATGAATCTGGAATACCTGTGCGCGAGAGTTCATCCTTTATATCCTCAGACAACCCTAGACGATATTGAGTTTTAAGTGAGACCTCATTCCATCCAGAATCGCGGGCAGAAATTTTAAATTGTGTGATGTAAGACTCCACAGGGTTCTTTCTTTGTTTTAAAGATCTAAGTATGTTTTCAGCTGTGACCTGTTTGAAAGGGTCATCATATAATGCTGACATTTGATCAAAGAACTCATCGAGGGATCCCAGTATTGCATCATCATTTTCAAAAAAAGAGTCAGCCCAAGCCCTAGGCTCCCCCCTCAAATATGATATCACAGTGTGCACTCTTGACCTTTCAGTGGGATAAGTGCGTGGCTTCAATTGAAAAAGCAACATGCAGGAGTTTTTAAACTCTCTGAATCTTGAACGGTCACCAGAGAATTTTTCTGGGGGGGAGACCATGGGTTCAGGGATAGAATCTGCACTTGCAGGTTTAGGTGCCAGAGTCTCTCTTAAGCAGGCCTTCAAAGCCTGATTTTCCACTTGTAATTCATGGAAAGAACTTGATAGAGCTTCTAATCTGTCTGACAGGACTTGAACTTTATCACTTAAAAGATCTTGTTCCATAATTGCTGTTGAGTAAATATGTTTGGTATAGGATAATTCTGTGTACACAAACACTAAATCCTTGCTTCCTTATGGCTGGTTAATTCTGTAATAGTAGCAATTTGAACAAGCCTTTAATTTTGTGTTATAACTCAGAAACAGCAATTGCCTCAAAAATAGGTCTGTAACATAAAAGAAGCTTGATTAATTAGTTGTTAATGCTTCATATAATGTTTTAATATTTGCCCAATAAGTGTCAGTTTATTGACTTCATAAACTGTATAATACTATCAGGGCAATTGTAAACGCAAACAGTTCAAATTAAGCAATAACGTAAATTATTGTATTCCTTGATTAGGCAGGTAAAGTTCATCAAGTTATGTGAAAATAACGAATAATAATGGATTAAATAGTTCTGACCTGAGAACCCAGGAGTTAGATACTTGTGTCCGTTTGCTATGAACAGCAGCGTGGTACTCACAGGGAGAGCGGTTGTTGGCTGCAGCTGATGACGTCACCGCTACTCGCTGTGCTGTGTCTGAAGCGGCTTGCAAATCCTGTTACCTTGTAACAGCTTCAGGATGAGATGTCGAGTCAGTTTGATTTCCTTGCAATAGGTGAAATCTTCCAGTAATGGATTAAAGTAGTAGAGCTGCTAAATGTAGGGATGAAAATAAGAGATGTTATCAGTAACTTTTAGGAACTCTTTAAATAGAAATTAGAGAGGCTGTTGGAGAGTGTGGAAAACTCTCAGAGACACGCTTGAACTGTGAATCCTTTCTCAATTAACCAGCAATGAGTGCTGGGGGAAGTGCTTGATATAGGAAGCACTTAAAGGGACAGACCATTAGTAAGCAGTAACCCTGACAGAGCCCCCCACAAAAGGAACCACAGCGAGGTTCAAGGCCTGGGACGATCAGGGTTACGTCTATGGAAGAGAGAGATCAGACGTGGAGCAGATATGTTCGAGGCAGGCTCCCAGGAATCATCTTCATGTCCAAATCCTTTCCAATGAACCAAATAGAAAAGATTCCCATGACGGAGTCTAGAATCCAGAATGCTATGAACCTCATACTGCATATCAAGGGTAGCAGAAGGCATTGGATCTGCTGATGTAACATTTGATATGGGTAGGTTACAAGGTTTGACAAGAGACACATGGAAAGTCGAATGTATCTTGAAAGTTGATGGCAGTTGGAGTGTTACTGTCGTTGGACCATTTACCCTGATGATAGGGTAAGGACCCAAAAAGAGTTTACTTAGTTTCCTACAAGGATAGGATATCTTGAGGTTCTTAGTGGAGAGCCATACTTGTTGTCCTACGGAATATTGAGGACTAGGTCTGTGGCGAAGATCGTAGTACCTGCGTTGTGATGCTTGTGCCTGAAGAATATGTTCACGAATCGAAGAAAAGTTGGCAGAAATGTCGTTAACTAGATCATTCACCTGAGGACATGGGGTATCAATCTTCGGAAGTAGAGTGAAATTTGGATGTAAACCATAATTTACAAAAAATGGTGATGTGCCAGTTGTGGAACTCTTATTATTATTATAGGCGAATTCTGCTAGGGGCAAGTAGGAGGCCCATGAATCTTGTTGGTGAGAGCAGAAGCATCGTAGGTATTGCTCGAGCCACTGGTTCACCCTCTCCGTCTGCACATTCGTTTGAGGATGGTAGGCAGTGGTGAGTTTTTGTTCTATATGCAGAGCAGCACACAAATTTCTCCAGAACTTAGAAGTGAATTGGGTTCCACGGTCACTAAGGATGGTTTTAGGAATTCCATGCAATCTTACAATGTTTTGAATGAACAATTCACTTGTGATCTTGGAAGTGGGTAGGGAGGCAATCGGTGTGAAATGTGCCATCTTTGAGAATAAATCGGTGACAACCATTATAGTGGTGTAATTGTTAGAGACAGGTAAGTCCACGATAAAGTCCAGAGATACCGCCTCCCAGGGTACTTGTGGTACAGGTAAAGGCTGTAAAAGACCCGCAGGAAGTTGTTTAGAAGGTTTGGAGGTTGCACATATAACGCATTTAGATATATATTCTTTGAGATCGAGGTTAAGAGTAGGCCACCAAAAAGAACGCTTTAGTAAATCCAAAGTTTTATCCCTTCCCATGTGTCCAGCAAGGGGGGACTCATGAACTGTTTTCAAGATTAAAGATCTAAGATTTGGAGGTATGTATAGCTTCCCGTCCTTGCAGAGTAAGCCGTCAGAATTGTAGGTAAGATCTGTATGAGGTATTGATGGGTCAATAGCAATAGCATCTCTTATCACTGTAGTTAGACTGGTTATAACACCAATGATAGAGTCCTTAGGGACAACAGTAGTAGGAATACATGGTATTATAGGTTTAGGACCTTGTCTAGAGAGGGCGTCAGCCTTGCCATTTTTAGTACCAGGCCTGTAGGTAATGATGTAATGGAAACGAGAAAAGTAAAGACTCCAGCGTAATTGTCTGGAGGATAGGGTTCGATTGGACTGAAGATATTGCAGATTTTTGTGGTCAGTATATATGACAGTTGGTTGTGTTGCGCCCTCAAGCAAGTGTCTCCAGTGATCCAAGGAACACTTTATTGCAAGTAATTCTTTCTCGCCAACTGGATAATTTAACTCTGCTGGTTGCATCAATCTAGAGAAAAATGCGACCGGGTGTAAGTGATCTTTGAACGATTTCCGTTGAGAGAGGATTGCCCCTATTGCGAACTCAGAAGCGTCAACTTCCAGGATGAATTGCTTTTCTAAATCCGGGTATTGGAGAATGGGTGCTGTAGTGAATTTATTTTTTAAAAGATCAAATACCTGTTGAGTATGGCTTGTCCACCTGAAAGGATGATTCAATTTGGTAAGCTCAGTAAGAGGTTTGGTAATAGCAGCAAATCCAGGAATGAATTTCCTATAATAATTTGAGAAGCCAAGGAAACGTTGAACATCTTTCTTACATTGAGGAGTTGGCCAGTTATGAATAGCCTGAACCTTGTCATCTTGCATCTTGATTCCATCAGGAGAGATGTTATAACCCAAGAAAGAGATATTATTTGATTCAAATATACATTTTTCTAGTTTAGCGTATAGGTTATTTTTTCGTAACCTAGTGAGAACCTCTCTAACATGTATTCTATGTTGATCTAAATTTTGTGAGTAAACTAGAATATCGTCCAAATAGACAACAACATATACATCCAGAATATCTCTGAAAAGATCATTGATTAAGCATTGGAATGTTGCTGGGGCATTGCACAGACCGAATGGCATCACTGTATATTCGAATAGCCCATATCTAGTCCGAAAAGCAGTGAGCCATTCATCGCCAGCTCTCATTCGTATAAGATTATAGGCACCTCGAAGATCCAATTTCGTGAAAATTGAGGCCCCCCGTAATCTTTCAATTAATTCAGGGATCAAAGGTAGGGGATACCTGTTTTTTCTGGTACGCCTGTTCAATTCCCTGTAATCGATAATTGGTCTTAACGTGCCATCTTTATTGGTGACAAAAAATATGCCTGCACCTGCAGGAGAGGTACTAGGTCTTATAAAACCTTTTCTGAGGTTCTCATCAATATAATTTTTAAGGTGTTCTAATTCTGGTTTTGAAAGGGGGTAGATATGTCCGTAGGGAATTGAAACTCCTGGGAGTAAATCAATGGGACAATCATAATCCCTATGAGGGGGCAAACATTCAGCTTCTTTTTTATTAAAAACATCTGAGAAGTCTGCATATTGTTTAGGTAAAATATTATCCTCAACCTGTAGCATAATTATATCTGATGATGTCTTACTATTTTGAGTGAGATGAGGGAAAGATAAACTGAGGTCATTCCAGTTTATAGTTGGTTTGTGTTTACAAAACCAATTTATACCAAGGATTACATTAAACATTGGTGAAGATATGACATCAAAAGTGAGTGTTTCTGTGATGTGTGTGCAAGATGTTACCTGTAATGGAGTAGTCTGGTGTGTGACAGGACCTGATTTTAAAAAAGAGCCATCAATGACCTTCACAGAGACCGGAGTTCTCTTACACACCAGAGGTATTTTATTCTGTTTCACAAAAGAAAAATCAACAAAATTTCTACATGAGCCGGTGTCCAGGATAGTTTCAGTTGTTATCCTGATTTGATCCCACTGTAAAATAATAGGGATAGTTAGATATGAGGGTTTAATGGTTTTCATCAGCAGGGATTCAGAGATGTTAGGCAACCTACCCTTCTTATTCTTAGCGAGAACAGGGCAGTCCTTTACTTCATGTGTGGGGCAGGCACAATACATGCACAGACTATGCAACTTCCTCCTAGTCTTTTCCTGAGAGGAGAGGGGACCCTTCATAAAGCCTATGTCCATAGGTTGCGGCGATTCCTTAGTTTGATAAACGGGAGTGGAGAGAAAGCTTCTTGTACCGCTAGCCTTTTCAGAGCGGCGTTCTCTAAGCCGTCTATCTATGTTAATAGTGAGGGAAAAGAAATCTTCCAATGAATCTGGAATACCTGTGCGCGAGAGTTCATCCTTTATATCCTCAGACAACCCTAGACGATATTGAGTTTTAAGTGAGACCTCATTCCATCCAGAATCGCGGGCAGAAATTTTAAATTGTGTGATGTAAGACTCCACAGGGTTCTTTCTTTGTTTTAAAGATCTAAGTATGTTTTCAGCTGTGACCTGTTTGAAAGGGTCATCATATAATGCTGACATTTGATCAAAGAACTCATCGAGGGATCCCAGTATTGCATCATCATTTTCAAAAAAAGAGTCAGCCCAAGCCCTAGGCTCCCCCCTCAAATATGATATCACAGTGTGCACTCTTGACCTTTCAGTGGGATAAGTGCGTGGCTTCAATTGAAAAAGCAACATGCAGGAGTTTTTAAACTCTCTGAATCTTGAACGGTCACCAGAGAATTTTTCTGGGGGGGAGACCATGGGTTCAGGGATAGAATCTGCACTTGCAGGTTTAGGTGCCAGAGTCTCTCTTAAGCAGGCCTTCAAAGCCTGATTTTCCACTTGTAATTCATGGAAAGAACCTGATAGAGCTTCTAATCTGTCTGACAGGACTTGAACTTTATCACTTAAAAGATCTTGTTCCATAATTGCTGTTGAGTAAATATGTTTGGTATAGGATAATTCTGTGTACACAAACACTAAATCCTTGCTTCCTTATGGCTGGTTAATTCTGTAATAGTAGCAATTTGAACAAGCCTTTAAATTTGTGTTATAACTCAGAAACAGCAATTGCCTCAAAAATAGGTCTGTAACATAAAAGAAGCTTGATTAATTAGTTGTTAATGCTTCATATAATGTTTTAATATTTGCCCAATAAGTGTCAGTTTATTGACTTCATAAACTGTATAATACTATCAGGGCAATTGTAAACGCAAACAGTTCAAATTAAGCAATAACGTAAATTATTGTATTCCTTGATTAGGCAGGTAAAGTTCATCAAGTTATGTGAAAATAACGAATAATAATGGATTAAATAGTTCTGACCTGAGAACCCAGGAGTTAGATACTTGTGTCCGTTTGCTATGAACAGCAGCGTGGTACTCACAGGGAGAGCAGTTGTTGGCTGCAGCTGATGACGTCACCGCTACTCGCTGTGCTGTGTCTGAAGCGGCTTGCAAATCCTGTTACCTTGTAACAGCTTCAGGATGAGATGTCGAGTCAGTTTGATTTCCTTGCAATAGGTGAAATCTTCCATTAATGGATTAAAGTAGTAGAGCTGCTAAATGTAGGGATGAAAATAAGAGATGTTATCAGTAACTTTTAGGAACTCTTTAAATAGAAATTAGAGAGGCTGTTGGAGAGTGTGGAAAACTCTCAGAGACACGCTTGAACTGTGAATCCTTTCTCAATTAACCAGCAATGAGTGCTGGGGGAAGTGCTTGATATAGGAAGCACTTAAAGGGACAGACCATTAGTAAGCAGTAACCCTGACAGTCTGACATGATCTCCCTGAAGTAAAACCATGCTGATTTTGGTCCTCTAAATTGTTTGTCTTTATGTAAGTCATAATTCTTTCTTTTAAGAGGCTTTCCATTAATTTCCCTACTACTGAAGTTAAACTAACTGGCCTGTAGTTGCCAGATTCTTCTCTACTGCCCTTTTTATGAAGAGGTATTACATTTGCTATTTTCCAATCATCTGGGACAGCTCCTGTTAATAGTGACTGATTAAACAGATCAGTTAATGGGACAGTTAGCACTGATCGAAGTTCTTTTAAAACCCTTGGATGAATATTATCAGGACCCACTGCCTTTGTAACATTTATTTTTGATAATGCTAACATGCTAATATTTAAATGCTAATATTTAAACCATATCGGTGACTCCAACTTGTTAAGAGTATCTATCCAATTCACTAATGAATCCACTGTACCCCTCCAGACCAGAAACACATCATCTATATACCTAACAAAATTTCATGTTAGGAACAGACAAGGTCAATAGGACAATATGCCATATTCAAACCCATAGCAATCCCTGCTATTTGTAGGAAGAATTCCTTTTCAAATTTGAAATCATTATTTTCCAAACAGAAGGTTAACAGTTCAAGCATTGGGGTTCCACATTTGCCAACGATAAAGTTAAGATGGACCTGACAGCCTGCACACCTCCTACATGAGGAATCACGGTGTACAGGCTGTACACATCCATTATAACAAATAAATCGCCAACTTCCAACCATTTGCAATCAACTAGTCTCCTGATCAGAGAGGGTGAGTCCAATAAGTGTGAAAAAGATTCCTTTACTACAGACTGAAGGTGATAATAAATAAATTACGATATATGGCATGAGAACTAGCGCAGCAAAGGGGGTAAGTCGCGCTGCGATGGGCAGCAGATTGTAAATATATATGTATATGAATATATACATATATATTTATGTGTTAATATGTGTATTATATTATATACATATATATTTAGTGGCAGCACACAGTTCCCGTAGACCACTATGTAAAGGCTTTTCAGTGCCTTTTTTTCTAACACCCCACATCCGCCACATTTAACCCCTAAAAACTGCTTTGTGCAATTATTTATTTAATCAAAAGTAAAACATACTTAATTTTTTAAATTTCTCCAATTTCTTAGTTTTATGAACTTTTGGCTAATTATGCCTATTTAATCTATTGCACATGATTTATAACACACTGGGACTTTTTATTGGGACTTTTTATTTAATTGATCCTAATACTCTGAGATTTAGGAGATTTGCATATAGTGATGTAGCAAACATAAAATTTTGGGTTCATGAACGGGAGCGCGAACTTCCGCAAAAGTTTGCGAACCGGCAAACCGGGCAAACCGCCATAGACTTCAATAGGCAGGCGAATTTTAAAACCCACAGGGACTCTTTCTGGCCACAATAGTGATGGAAAAGTTGTTTCAAGGGGACTAACACCTGTACTGTGGCATGCCGGAGGGGGATCCATGGCAAAACTCCCATGGAAAATTACATAGTTGATGCAGAGTCTGGTTTTAATCCATAAAGGGCATAATCACCTAACATTCCTAAATTGTTTGGAATAACGTGCTTTAAAACATCAGGTATGATGTTGTATCGATCAGGTAGTGTAAGGGTTACGCCCGCTTCACAGTGTGCAATGTAGGTGATATACCTGCCCTGACCATGCTTTGCAGACCAGGTATCAGTGGTCAGATGGACCCTTGCCCCAACACTGTGTGCCAGACATACCATTATAGCAGACTTATATGGCTTTGGCGTTGCTTTTTGGTAATTAGAAGGCTGCTAAATGCCAATGCGCACCACACATGTTTTATGTCCAGCAGTGAAGGGGTTAATTAGCGAGCATGTAGGGAGCTTGTAGAGTTAATTTTAGCTTAAGTGTAGTGTAGTAGACAACCCAAAGTATTGATCTAGGCCCATTTTTGGTATATTTAATGCCACCATTTCACCGCCAAATGCCATCAAATAAAAAAAAAATGTTCACTTTTTCACAAACTTTAGGTTTCTCACAGAAATTATTTACAAACAACTTATGCAATTATGGCATAAATGGTTGTAAATGCTTCTCTGGGATCCCCTTTGTTCAGAAATAGCAGACTTATATGGCTTTGGTGTTGCTTTTTGGTAATTAGAAGGCTGCTAAATGCCACTGCGCACAACACTTGTTTTATGCCCAGCAGTGAAGGGGTTAATTAGGGAGCATGTAGGCAGCTTGTAGAGTTCATTTTAGCTTAAGTGTAGTGTAGTAGACAACCCAAAGTATTGATCTAGGCCCATTTTGGTATATTTAATGCCACCATTTTACCGCCAAATGCGATCAAATAAAAAAAAATTGTTCACTTTTTCACAAACTTTAGGTTTCTCACAGAAATTATTTACAAACTACTTATGCAATTATGGCATAAATGGTTGTAAATGCTTCTCTGGGATCCCCTTTGTTCAGAAATAGCAGACATATATGACTTTGGCGTTGCTTTCTGGTAATTAGAAGGCCGCTAAATGCTGCTACGCATCACATGTGTATTATGGCTAGCAGTGAAGAGGTTAATTAGGTAGTTTGTAGGGAGCTTGCAGGGTTAATTTTAGCTTTAGTGTAGAGATCAGCCTCCCACCTGACACATCAGACCCCCTGATCCCTCCCAAACAGCTCCCTTCCCTCCCCCACCCCACAATTGTCCCCGCCATCTTAAGTACTGGCAGAAAATCTGCCAGTACTAAAATAAAAGGTTTTTAGCATATTTACATATGTTGTGGTGTAGCATCCCCCCTTAGCCCCCAACCTCCCTGATCCCCCCAAAAACAGCTCTCTAACCCTCCCCATCTGCCTTATTGGCAGCCATCTTGGGTACTCGCAGCTGTCTGCTATTATTTCACAGTCAAAAAAGTTTTTTGTTTTTTTTAAATGTACACTACTGTTACACCAGATATGAGTGGTGGCACTGGGCAAGTGGGCACAGTATACGCTGTGAGCCTGACACACACGCTGGCAGGCAGGCAACTGCAATTAGATTACACAGGAAAAAAAAAAAAAAAGCAGACTGATGTTCTAGCCCTAAAAAGGGCTTTTTGGGGTGCTGTCCTTACAGCAGAGATCAGATGAGTCCTTCAGGACTGTAGTGGACACTGAATACACTAGCCTAGCTATCGATTTCCCTATTAAATCAGCAGCAGCTACACTGTCCCTCCTCTCACTAAGAATGCAGCTTCCGAATGAATCTAAAATGGATGCTGTCCAGGAGGTGGGAGGGTCTGGGAGGGAGGTTCTGCTGCTGATTGGCTGGAATGTGTCTTCTGACTGTGAGGTACAGGGTCAAAGTTTACTCAATGATGAGGAATAGGGGCGGACCGAACATTGCATATGTTCGCCGTCCGCAGCGAACGCGAACATACTATGTTCGCCGGGAACTATTCGCCGGCGAACTATTCGCGACATCACTATTTGCATATATATTTTTACTCTAAACCCTATGTGGTTTATTATACCTTAGATTTTGTATATTTAACTAGTATTTTTATACATTTTAGTGTAGGATTTATTTTTTATTTTTCATTTCTATTTTTAGCTTTGCGCCATTTCACAATGCACAAAATATGGAAATAAACTGCACTCTCAAGCTCCACTGGGTACACATCCTGTGACCCTGCAGAACTCACAGCCCTGGGTGCTTACCAGCACTCGCAGACAACTGCACAGCTTTCAGGGACTCAGGTAGTTAACCCTAGCCAAGTCTGATTGCAAAGCTCATAGAGGAAATTAAAAATAAAATTATTGACACAACCCATAGAAAGTCTAGCACTCTCTTGCAAGCACACAGCTAGATTATAGTGTATATATATATACAGTATATACTGTGTATATATATATATATATATATATATATATATTTATATATATTATGGTGGAGATAAAAGCATGAGATTAAAATCCTCCACTTCATAAAAATAAGTAATTTTAAAACTATTATATATAAATTACACTTTTGTCTTATTTGTAAGTCATAATTAAAGAGACATTAACCGTTTCAGTGCTACTGACGGCTCTGAGCTGTTACATCGTTTCCCACTCAGTTGCTAACAACGGCTCAGAGCCGTCGCTAGCACTCTCCCACCTTGAGGGAGATCTGGGGGTTCCCACCTGCTCCTACCCTGGTGATCGGGCCTGTATAGTGACAGGCATCTCTGGGGCTTCACGTTATGCGCGGTGAAATCATATTTAAAAATAACAATGTTAAGTGTAGGAAAAGGGGGCATGATGCTTAAAAGCCTCTATCTCAGGCATCTAAGCAGCTACAGACCCCCAAGACCCACCGTTGGAAAGGTAATTGAGATGGCCGCACATCCCTAGTACTCAATCATAAGCCTGATAAGATGGTAGATTAATGGTGCAGAGTTAGGTAAAGCCCGGTTTTTAAAAATACTATTAAAAACAGGGGCACTTGAGTTCTGATTCCCTAGAGAGGTTCCGGAGGAGGAGGAGCACAGGTGTGAGGTCAGGTGTTGCACCTGCTCTGGTTCATCTCTCCTACAAGCTATTGGCGTGGAATGGCGCCTAATCCCACAGACTTTGGGCGGCTTGTACAACTATACAACATCGGTACTGGAACCCCACAAGTGCCAGAATATCGCACTGAGGCTGTGAACTACAGCAACTGAAGGAGATTTGTAGTTGCCAGAACTACCTAGACTACACCTTCTCTACCTAACTAAATTATATCGCTAGGAGTAAAAGATTTTGAGTGCAGCTAATGAAAAGAACTGCTTCAGTCACTAACACACATCTCCTAAAATCACAGACGCTGTGAGAAGGAGTTTGGTTATTACCTGAACTACTCTCTGCCCCTCTCACCTTTTGGTTCATCAGGAAGGTGGGATCAGCTGGGTGCTGCACCGGCTTTTGCTCTGTTGGAGTTGTTTCTTTGCCCGGGTGCTTGGGGGCAGCTTGCGCTCCTGGAAGAAGACGTTGGCTGACGCTGATGTGCCGTTTTTGCTGTGGACCGGTGACTGCCCTGGAGCTCTGCTGAATTGATGCCGATGATTGTTTTCTTCACCTGGTGCATCTCGGGAGCAGCGGTAAGACCCCTCTGGAACGGTAATTGTTCTGTGCCTTCCCACCGGTGCTGCGTGAGGGCTGCAGCTCAATAGGGGTCCCTCCATACATACATGTCTGACTCTCTTGGAGCGCTGTGGGCAGAATCTACTTTCAGACAGGCATCGACACTTATCGCCAGTTTCTCTGTTTGCACTGCCTCCCCCTCCCACCGGTGCTGTGCGAGGGGGGCCGCTCTTCACGGAGATTCTCCCTCCTGCACCTAGCATTTGCCGAAGGAAGGGTAATGTAGTCTGTTGAACATTCTTTGTCATTATATAGCCCGAAATTATGCTATTTTAAAAAAGGGCTTGTATTGAACATTTTCCTTTTCCATGGTAAAAACAACTGGACATAAGTTATAATTGGACTAGAGTGCTCAAGGCTATATGCACTCTTTATGTATAATTGCTAATTCTATCACTAAGTAAAATTCTCTCTTTTCCCTGCAAGGCACTGCACTATTTTTCTAGAAGGTATTTTTGAAGGGAAAAAAGAAAAAATAAATACCTAGAGCATATATTACTTGCTCTAAAGTGTTGTTCAATATCTATCTCTATACGGTATAATGTATGTTACTATGGGTGATAAGATCTTAAAGCCTTAGTAATTAGGTACCATATAGTCTACCCTTAAGTGGGGCTACGTAATCCCACAGAGAATTCTTCAAAGGGAAAAAGAGAGAGGGAAGAAGGGGAAAAGGGGAAAAAGAAAGAGAAAAGAGATAGAGGCCTCAAGCACTAGAGTTGAAACTACTGGTTTTTTGCTTCTGTTAAATTTCTATATACATCTAGGATACTAGTTTAAATTGGCATAAATCTGTTTGTATGCCCTGGATCTAATAGAGTCATATAGATAATACAGAGCTAGTGTGGTTGTAAAATTTACTAAGAATACAGGTCTCAAGAGAAGTAGTATATAAAGCATAAGTGAACAAGTGAGTAATTGATGAAAGTTAAATAAGGCACCAAATAGTTGCTGAAGTTAAGATATCGTGTTGAATTATAGCTTAAGTGTCAAAGCGTATTTCCCTTTGTGTTTTTTACTCTAGGAGGGTAATGAATCACTGTCCTAGTGTAAATAGTTGATAATCTCTGTTGTGACAAATACACAAAGCTGGGTACAGGCCAGACTTAAATAATATTGAATACAAAAGTGGAGTAAATTGGTGACTTTCTCTGTATCATACAGTACATCTAACCCAGAGAAATAGAAAGACATTATATAAAAATTGCCATCCTCAGGTGAATTTCAGGTCTGGCGATAATTATTGAAATAAAAACATTTACTGTATAAGTAGCAGACTGTTAAGAGTCACATACAGGTATTAAAGGGGGTAAATTAATGTAGTAGTTCCCTTGATTTCATATATTGGCAAGTTAAATGTGAATACACATAAAAATTGAGTACAAATTATAAGTAAATTGGATACTGTTAAAGTATAGCCTAACCCTTCAGGAATTAGGAGTGATTGTAGTAATTAGAAACAGGAGAGAAGAATAATCTGATACATAGTTTAAAGGGACATTATACACTCATTTTTTCTTTGCATAAATATTTTGTAGATAATCTATTTATATAGCCCATAAAGTTTTTTTTTTTTTAATTAATGTATAGTTTTGCTTATTTTTAAATAACATTGCTCTGATTTTCAGACTCCTAACCAAGCCCCAAAGTTTTATGTGAATACCGTCAGCTACCTACTCCAGCTTGCTCCTGTTTGTGTAAAGGGTCTTTTCATATGCAAAAGAAGGGGGAGGGGGGAGGGTCTTATTTGCCACTTGCAGTGGGCTTTCCAGCTACCTTTTCAACAGAGGTAAACTGACAGCTTCTAAGTAAGTTTTTAAACAGTTTTATACTGAATTTTTATATCAGTATCTGTGCATCTTATTCTTTATAGTAGTGTCTATTACATGCAGTTATATGAAAATGAGTGTATACTGTCCCTTTAAGCTTGTTTGATGTAACTTTTGCCTAAAGTAACACACCGCCATAATTTAAAAACACTATAACTCACTCTTTTTTTTTTTTTCTTCCCTTCTTTTTTCACACCCTCACTGAATATCCTCACAACCCACTCCTCGCTTTCCCTTCTTTCCCCCCCCCCCTCACAATACATAACACCTTATTTCACTAATTGGCACCTTTAGGTGGGGGAATCTATCCCCCGCCCTTTTTTTTTTTTTTTTTCCAAGCACTTAACCAATTCATGGATAAATTCGTACACACGCACATTAAGACCCCTTCACCAGCTATGGCGGCTAGACATAGAGACAAGAAAAATAAAAATATGATAGAAACACAGGTAGATATCCATTCACTTTCCTCTAACCTCTCCTATAACAAAGACAGTGCAGATACTCAAGCATTGGTATCCAGCATAACTGAAGCACTTGCCCCAAGATTTGAATCTCTCAAACTTGAGATTAAACAAGATATTGTATCTCTTACTAACGAAATCAGACAATTCTCAAACAGACTTCAAGAAGCTGAACAAAGAGTGTCAGACTTGGAGGATATCAGCTCAATCCATAGTTCTAAATTAGAAGCTGCAGATATAACATTATCCAAAATACAAGCTAAAATAGAGGATCTCGAAGATCGCTCGCAGAGAAACAATCTAAGAATAATAGGGGTCCCAGAGGGGAAACAATATGAAGATTTGGGAAAATTTATATCTGAAACTTTAGTACAAATACTAGGATTACCTCCCTCCTATCCTCCAATAATATTTGAAAGGGCCCACAGAGTAGGGCGCCAACCTGATGAAGGAAGAGGGAAGACTAGAGCTAGACCAATAATAGCTAAACTACTAAACTTTCAGGATAAGATGGTAATCTTTCAGTACTACCGAAAGAACCGACCTATCTCCTTAGGGACAAACAATATATTATTATTCCAAGATTTCTCCGCTGAAACAGCGGGGAAAAGAAAAGAGATATCCCCTACTTGCACGAAACTTATTAAAGCAGGTTACCGTGCCACCATAATTTACCCAGCTAAATTAAAGGTTACTCTCAATGATGAAGTCCACTTTTTTGAATCTGCAGAAAAAGCAGAGAAATTTGTAGAAGAACTGGGAAGGAATGACAATAGGTGAAAGAAAAAAAAAATCAGCATAATTTCTGAGTTCACAGACTACAGTTAGATATATGATGCAAGGTGTAAGCTCTGCTAGGGGGTTGTGCAGGGCCCCCGGGGGAATGCCTGCACTAGGAGGGTATATAGCTTTAGGAATTTTTTCCTTTATTTTTTCCTTTTTTTTTTTTTTTTTTTATCTCTCTCTCTCTTCTTTTTTTTTGGGGTGGCTGAGAGATGGGCAGGGCAGATAAATGTAAAATAACCTCCTGGAATATTGGAGGTCTCACCTCCCCCATCAAACGAAAATCAGTTTTGGCTCAATTACAAAAAATTGGTACTGATATAGCTATGCTACAAGAAACTCATTTAAATGTGCAGGAAGTGCTAAAACTGAAGTTCTCATGGGTAAAGGAAGTGTTTTCTTCCACAGGCACAAAAAGGAAGAGAGGCGTGGCAATTTTGCTAGGGAAAAGAATTAAATATGAAACTTTGCACAGTATTTCAGACCCGGAAGGGAGATATATAATTTTAAAATTAAAGATAGAAGGAATCCTGCATACACTTTGTAACCTATAGGCTCCCAATGTATTTGATCCAATGTTCTGGGACACTCTGCAATCAAAAATAATTTCTGAATTAACAGGATATCTAATTCTAGGCGGGGATTACAATATGGCCCCACACCAACCCTTGGATAGACTTAGACAGAAGCCTACAGTGGGGAAGAATAAGCGAGATAGCCTAGAAACTAAAATGTTTAAGAAAATTTCCCAAACTTTGTTAGTCAGGGACATATGGAGACTCCAGAATCCAGATCTAAGAGATTTCACCTGTTTGTCCCGAGCTCATAAAACTCTATCCAGAATATTATTCCTTATTGATGAAAGACTATGAAAATTATAGCCAAAATACTTCCCATTTGTATATCAGATCATAGCCCTATTACAATAGAAATTCAATATAATGACTTCAAACTAGGATCCTCTCGCTTCTTCTTCCCCACATGGCTGACGAATTATGTAAAATTTAAAAACTGGTTAAAAAGCAAATATGAAGAATACGCTGAATTTAACAAGACTTATGTTGATCGCCCAGATATTTTCTGGGAGGCTGCAAAGGCAGTCCTTAGGGGGGAAATGATTTCATATATTGCTAACAGAAATAAAACATTAAGAATTAGAGAAACAGAAGTGACAAAAGCTGTGATTAACTCATATAATCGCTATTTGCTTGATAACTCCCCGGGAAATTGGATCAGATATATTGGAGCAAAAAATGAAAGAGACTCATTTCTAACTTATAGAGAGACTCAGAAGGAGCTTAAACTTCAGGCAAGACTTTATCACTATGGCAATAAGGCTGGAAAGTTATTGGCCAACTTGTTAAAAAGAGAGAAAAGATCCCCATTAATAGATAAGCTTCTGCATAAGCAGAAAACTCATACAAATATAGATGATATTTCTAACATCTCAGAATATTTTACAAAGATTTACTCTCTAAGGGACTCAGATAAGGTTAAATCAGATGAATTCTGGAGCAAAATTGTCCACCCTGTACTTGACGGTGAAAAAATGCTAATGGTTAACTCCCCAATTTCTCAGGAAGAAATTCTAAAGATTATTTAGGATCTTCCATCAAACAAGGCACCTGGTCTGGAAGCACTACCAAATGAATTTTATAAAATCCTTGCACCATTCATTGTTTCACCGTTAAGTAAACTTTTTAACCACATGTTTATTAATGGAAAGGTAGTCTCGCCTCAATTTTGTGCATCTCACACTACACTGATTCTTAAACCCGGGAAGGATCCAACAAAAAAGGAATCTTATAGGCCCATAGCATTATTAAATTCCGATTATAAGATCCTGACCTCCATTTTAGCCTAGAGATTGCAATTGGTACTTCCGGAAATAATACATAAAGATCAAGCAGGATTTTTGCAGAAACGAAATTTAACAGCAAAGATTAGGGAAGTATTAGTCACTATAGATTATTTTAAATCTACTGAGTTGGCGGGGCAGAGGAGAGAGGGGGACTCCCCAGATCTAGCAATTGTTTCAATTGATGCAGAAAAAGCATTTGATTCAATCCATCAGGATCATTTGCTCTCGTCTCTCTATAGGTTCGGTTTCAGAGGACACTTCCATAAATTTGTGGAGAACTTATATAAAAAGTCATTCACGAGGTTAATTGTCAATAATACACTATCTTCGGAAATACCATTGGAAAGGGGAACACACCAGGGATGCCCCCTCTCTCCTCTCCTCTTTAACATTTCAATTGAACCTCTGGCAATAGCGATAAGAACACAAATGGAAGGAATAAAGATAGGTAGAGCAGAGCTTAAAATTGCGCTATACGCGGATGACATCTTGCTATATATCTCTAACACGCAAAACAATATACCTATACTTGTTTCAATTATAGAACAATTCGGATCCTTCTCGGGTTACAGGATCAATGCGTTAAAATCTGAATTATTATGGATTAGAAGGAATCCTGACTCTTTGATAGAAATTCCTTTTAGAGTCTCAGAATCATTTAGATATTTGGGGATAATGATCACTTCCGACTTAGATAAATGTTATGATCTTAATGTAAAACCAGTACTGAGAGAGATTGAGGCGAGTTTGAAATTATGGCAAAATCTCCCACTCTCGATCTCAGGTCGCATTGCCGGATTTAAAATGATCTTGCTTCCAAAGTTATTATTTATTTTACAGAATACTCCAATAATTCTCAGAAGGAAAGATATTGAAAAAATTAATAGTATGATGAGAATTTTTATATGGCAGAATAAAAAACCCAGAATTTCGTTAATGAAACTTTCACTTCCTAAGAAGTACAGCGGACTTGCACTGCCGGATATACAATTCTACAACCTGGCCTCACTGGCCCGAATAGTTGTAGATTGGATTCTAAATAAAGATTACGTAACAAACAATGAACTTGAAAAAAATGTAAGTCTACCATACCTTCCCACAGCCTTAATACACTGCAGTCCTAAGACAGTCCCCCAGGAAATTAAGATATTCAAAACATTAATATATCCACTACAGGCATGGAGGAAGATATGTAAGTTATTATTCATTAAAGGAAATGTCTCGAATTATATGCCAATTAAAGGGAACCCTAAATTTCAAGCGGGAATACAATCGGCACCTTTCCAAAAATGGCACACATTAGGTTTGAATAACATCTCTCAGATGATAGACTGGAATGGCCATTGCATTAAAACATTTGAGAGTTTAAAAAGAGAATTCAGCCTTAGCAATAAAGAATTCTTCGCATATTTACAAATTAGACACTTCATAACTAAGATGATAAATGAATCTGGTTGGAACTGGTCCTGGGGGAAGTTGGAGAATTGGCTTGTATTAGCTAAAAATGGGTTTATGTCAATCTCACCATGCTATCAATTATTAATATCTAATAAAGGGGAGATGAATCTAGGAAACTTAGCAGTTGCATGGGATTCTATGATAACTCAACATCCCATAAATGTAAATAAAATCCAGGCTTCTATTTTAAAAGTATCACAAATTACCCTATCAGCTACATGGAGAGAATCCCACATTAAGTTATTGTATAGGACCTACTACACTCCGAAAAAAGGGACAAGATGTGGGAATATTAATTTCTGTACATGCCCAAAATGTTCATTACCATCAGCAGATCTTATCCATATGATCTGGGAATGCCCCAAGATTAAACATTTTTGGGCCAAGATAGAATACTGGATTAATCAAGTTTTAAAAATCTCTCCTCTGAGGTTGGACATAATCTCTGTAATCTTTTTATGGGAAGCAACGAAAGATCTTCGGAAGCATAATACAATAGTTAATATGATTATTCTAGCGGCAAGATATTTAATTTTCAAAAAATGGAAAGGAAGGGCTAGCCCCAGTATAAATGAGCTCAAAAACTGCCTAAAAAACAATATATGATAGAGCAAAGAGACATTAATATAGAAGAAGAGAATGACATTGAAGGTTTCTTTAAAAAATGGACAGTTTTATTTATATATTTCCATTAAATGAAAGAGTACATATGATATACCCATTTAGGAACTCAGAACTAGTATTGTTGGGACTATGGTAGTCTTCCCTGCTCATCTCCCAGCCCCCCCTCCTTTTTTTTGGGGGGGGGATGGTTACATGTTGTGTTTTAGTGTTATTATGCCTAGTGTTGTTTGGTTGTTTAGGTCCTCATTCCCCTAGTGGATTAGGTATGTTAGGTTGGTTGATTTTTATGTGAATAATTGACTTAAGACGGAAAGGGAAGAAAAGGGTAAAACCTAACTATTGTTAAGACTGTTACTTAAAAGATAAGATATAGTATGACAAAATAATGTAAATTATAGTATATGTTGCATCAGAAAGTTTAATTCACATTAACATTTTCTGAAAAAGAATAAGCACTATATCATTATATATTTTTTTTTTTTTTTTTTGAATATCCTGAAGCTAGGGAAAAAGAAAAAATAGAAAAATGAGGTTGAGACTACTTCTTTTTCTTTTTCTTGTTTCTGTTCTTTTTGCGATGCAACAAAAATAATGTTTTTTCATCATGTGTATATTGTGAATATTTCTTTCTTGTATTTATGCATTCTTTTTTGATGTATCACATATATGTTGTATTGTGAGGACTTCCCACACTTCTCTATATCAATTTTATTATTTGGGTATTACTGGCGATACCCTGGGAAACTTTTCGCTGCTATTCATTATTACAAGGGCTTTTTACCTCTATCCTGAGTATCCATGTTGGCAACGAACATTTAACCATTATAACAATGGAAGAAACAGCATTACCACAATATTTTTCTCTGAGACCCGCTACAGCACGAAGTAACTTTTCAACAGAATGTGAAAAAATATTTTCAGAGGACAAGGGGACACTTTCACTTAGCACTTTATTTGATGCAGTGGAGACTTTGTTATTTAAAGAGACCAAGGCTCAATGGGACATTTGGACATTTCAATCCTATCTCAAAGCACAAATGATCCCAAGAGGACTAAGGATTTTTAAATTTCCTACTTTTGATGTAGATACAACGGACACTGAGTTTGTTGATAAATGGAATGCAGCACTATCTGAATGTTCATGTCAACTAATGCTGTTGCTAATCCAATACAGAACCCAGCAACTTAACTTAATTAAGCAAGAGATAGATACCATCCAGATAGAGTTAAATAACCGTAGTGCTGATCCAAACTTTGCAAAATTTGACAAAATACTACAAGAGTCTTTGGCCCGTGGCAAGCAAGTTATAATGGAAAATAAACATATCAAATTTATTCGGGATAAAACTGATTATCAGAAAAATTCAGTCTATATTTGGAACAAAAAACAACGTTCCAACTATAGAAGGAGCTTGCCACAGAACAAACATAACAAACATAGGGGCAATCGTAGACATAGAAGGGGTAATCAAAAACAGGTCAGCTTTTCTGACAGTGATACAGACAGATCGTCTGATGAGTACACATCAGGTGGTGAAATGGACATAGAGACCCAGATCAACACTATCTCTAACTCACAACAAGGTATCCTAAAGCCTCTTATTGCCCCTAACATCTCTAATTTCTCTAATACTCCCATTGTACCTAACACTATAAGCACTAATTCTGCACCTATAGTGGTGAAACCCAAAGATAAAAACACTGTCTCTAAATATACCCCTACCAATAGACTAGACGAACGAGCTAGCACATTTGCAGTAGATACAGGAACACAGGAAATGTCACTATTGAACCAGGTTTTTCCTATGGACCCCCAGACAGAGGGTATAGGGGGGATGCAGGCCAACAACCAAGAGAGATATCCAGTACGGGGAAACCGCACACTGACCAAATACAAATGAACAGTGTAGTCAATCTATCATCAGCTACACTCACTCAAGATCAAATAGATGTACTCTCTTTAGGCTTAGGTTTTGCACCCACTGCAAACTTTGATATATTCCAGACACTCATAGATATCAACAAATTTGTCAGGAATATCACTTTAAAAAAATATTTTGCAGATACTGCACAGGAGACACACACTTTGGAACCAGACAGCTTCCGCACCACATCTACCACATTCATAAATACTTTTTCAGAAACATGTGACCTCATATCTCTACAAAATTTAGCAATTGAGAGCAATACAACATCAGGAACACTCAATAGGGCACACTCATTTAGAAACAAATCTACTTTTTATCCAATACAAAACAGAGGACCTATAATTGAAACATTTCATGCACGAGTAGAATCTGATTTGCATAAATTAAAAGAGACCACTGAACGAACAACTAAAAATCTTACGAAAAAACAGACAGAAGCACTCAGGTCTTTACAGCAAAGGTCAGACTTAGTAATCCGCCCATCAGATAAGGGGGGTACCGTTGTGGTACTTGATAGGCAGGATTACATATCAGAGGCACACAGACAACTCAATATCCCCACTGACTACTCGATCCTTCCCAGAAACCCAACAAATGAGTATAAGAAGCTCTTATTTGATATCCTGGATGATGGCATTGAACATGGTTTCTTAGATGAAAACACAGCTGACTACCTTTATGTAAAATACCCAAGAACTCCAGTCTTTCATATGTTCCCCAAGGTTCATAAATCCCTTCACAACGTACAAGGCCGCCCTATAGTTAGCGGTATAGATTCTATCTTTGAAAGATTGTCCCAGTGGTTGGATGCCATTTTGCAGCCATTGGTTCACCTACTACCTTCATATACGAGAGATTCAAAACACATACTAAATCTTCTAACTAACACAAAATGGCAAACGAACTACCATTGGCTCTCGGTTGATGTAGTCTCACTATATTCTAGGATCCCACACAACAAGGGTATTGAAGCAGTAAGATATTATTTGGCAACACATACTGAATATACATCAGATTTTCAGAAATATATTCTAAGAATTCTGGAGTTCCTATTGACTCACAACTTTTTTACATTTGAAGGCAAATACTATGTACAAAGATGTGGCACAGCCATGGGGGCGAAATATGCCCCCTCTTATGCTAACTTATTTCTTGGCAAATGGGAGCATGAAAACATCTTTGACCATAGCAATACATTCAGGTCCCACATTTGTTTCTTTAAACGCTATATCGACGACCTCCTTCTTATCTGGTCAGGTCCCCCTGCAGACATTAAGAATTTCATTGACATGATAAACAAAAACAATTTGAACTTGAGCTTTACATACACCACTGACAGCCACTCCATCAACTATCTAGACTTATGCCTTACAGGTGATAGAAGTGGTAATATTGTATCAAAAGTGTACCGTAAACCTATCTCAGGCAACACCCTCCTGCACGCCTCCAGCTGCCACCCTAAAAATACCTCATATGCTGTTGCTAAAGGTCAGTTTACCCGGCTCAAAAGAAATTGTAGCAAGAATGAGGATTATGTACAGGAGGCTGTTTGTCTAGAGAAGAGACTAAAAGAGAGGAAATATACTCGTAGCCACATTAGACAGGCTAGATTAGCTGTTGACCAACTGGACAGAGATCAACTTTTGACGGATAAACCTGCCAATACACTCAGAGATTTTTCAGGTGTTCACTTTGTAACAACTTTTAGCACACAATATTCCCAAATCTGCGACATAGTTAGGAAACATTTCCCGCTGTTGGCAGCCGACGAGAAGTTGGTTGAAACTGTAAAACAAGGTGTTAGGTGTTCCTACAAAAAGAGCCCCACTTTGGCTTCCATTTTGTCTCCCACTGAATTAAAACAGACTTCAAGTCATACTAGCTCATGGTTACATCATCTGGGCATGTTCAAGTGTGGCCATAAGAAATGCAAACCATGTGATTTTGCATGGGTTACCAAAGAATTCACCTCAGCAATAACAGGACAGACATATCCCATTAAAACTTGCTTAAATTGCCAAAGTACTAACGTCATATATATCATTACATGTACCCTTTGTAATATTCAATACATAGGGTTAACTTCTAGGGATATAAATTCCCGTATCAGAGAACACTTTTCGACTATTACAAAGGGTACATCAAGCACACCACTTGTGCAACATTTTTCCACAAAACATCACAGTAGTCTCAACTCATTTAAATGGGCAGCAATAGAACAAGCTAAGGTGCCCAAGAGAGGTGGCAATCTAGATAACATACTTGCTAAAAGGGAAGTATATTGGATATACACCCTTAAAACCAGATTACCATTGGGTTTACACTCAAGATATGATTTGATCAATTTCTGGGAATAACTTTAAGACATCAACATTAACATTAACATTTATATTCAAATAACTCCATATACATACCATTCACTTAAGGGTACTGTCATTCTGCTATATCCCATCCCTCTGTCCCACTTTTTCGATACATTTTTTCGATATTTTTAGATGTGTTTTAGATGTGCTTCGCATTTACAACATCTATTTTGAATTATTCTCCCATACGTATTGAAGGTCTTACTTTAGTCTGCCCCGCAAGGTGTGCGAACTTATATGAGTATATCGCACTTACTAGTGTTGTATATTTATACATGCGAGCATATTTATATATTTATACATGCGAGCATATAACTTAATTTTGTAATGGGGTACATCCTTGAAGTGATAATTCTGTAAGAGAACTTACCTCAGTTAATTAATATTATTATTACTCAATTCACATCTTCAACTATACTATCTGAGAATTTAACAAAATATATACATTATGCTTTAGTGCTTGCTAACTATAACAATATCTAGCGCTGATATAATCTGCAACAGTTAGGGCAATTTTTCCTCAATGTTCTCATATTATTCTTATGGGTTTTCTATTTTAGAATCTTGTTCATATTTATAAGGATTTATCTTATATACTTTAGTGTGTGTACTCTTGCTGTAACGTAACTTGGACATTAAGGGTTAATCAAATTACTCTTTACCTGGTGTGGGCGTGTTTTGTATTCATTGTTTTTAACCAATCACAATTGTAACACAGTTTTTTAAACCTGCACTCACCTGCATGACACCTATGGCTATGATTACGGCTGAGCGCCGAAACATGTAAGCCGTGGTGTCACGCTCACACACTGGTTTTTGCTTACTATCTATGTATGCTGTTCGTTGAGCCACTCCTGGCGTTTTAATTTTGCCAATAAAGATGGATTTTATTTGCATAAAGCTGGATCCTATCCTTCTTTTCTGATTGGTATTGTGATCTTAACCTCAATAAAAAAAAAACGAAAAAAAAAACAAAACAGGGGCACTTTCATTTATCAAAGTTTAGAAAGCAGCCGTTTTGTTTAAAAACTTACCTTTTTTCTTTTCACAGCCAGAGCAGCTTCCCCCACATGGAGATCCTCTCTTCACACGTCAGCAATGACTAATCCTGGCTTCCTCCAATCACGGCATGGCCTCAGTCAATGACTCCCCTGGGGGGGAAGCCTTGATTGGAGGAAGCCGGATTAAGGTAAATGTTTAAACAAAATGGCTGCTTTTTAAACTTTGAGGGATGAAAGTGCCCCTGTTTTTAATAGTATTAACGGGCTTTCATTCACCAAAGTTTACCTTCACTTTAATGTAATAAATGCACCAACTTTCCTTGAAGCACAGGAATCCCCTCTGCAGTGGAGGGTGGTGATCCTGCAGCTGGAGGGGCATCATATTGCGCAGTACTCAAGCTGTGCCTGTGGTACCCGCCATACATTAGGCCACAGCCACTAACTTGGCAGACAACTATATATATCGGACAGATGTAAAACAAGTACCCACATCAATATATCCAGGATTGCAGGCAATTACACCACAAACATTGTGAGGCGAATCTGCCATCAGCGGATTACAAGTACCACAACACACCTGCCACTTCACCCTGCTGAACACTCCCTAACTGCACCACAGTTCCCCATGGGTCTGGAGAATTGACCCTTCACGCAGCAGCCCATATAGGGTGATGTAACAAACAGGGCATATAAAACGCCACATGTGAACACCACCCTACCCTACTAGCCTGCTAAAGACCCACCACACAGGCAACTGAATAGTACTCCTAAGCACATCACCATAGGATAGGAGAATGGGACTTCACATTCGCACCTATTCCTATAATCTAATAGAGACTCTTCTACCTCTGTTCCTCTCACCACACACTTTAATGATGGCATCCAAAACATCCAGTAAGACAGATAAAATGTTAAAGATGCCTCAGTACTCAGGTGCTAGAATTAATACTTACTTTAAGGCACTCAAAACATCTACCTCAGATGATATCCAAGATCTGCCCTCATATGAACAACGTAACAATGAAGCAGAACAGGAAGATATGACACTGGTCACTTGTGTCAACTTAAACGACTTACAAAAAAAAAGCAGATTTCACAGGTGGGTGAACTGATAAAAAAGGGTCTGGCCAAGGTAAAAAGAGACCTCACAGAACTGGGGGGAGAGTGGAATTTATGGAGGAACAATTGGAATCTTAGCTTCAAGACACAAATATCCCCAGTTGCAAAATAGAAGCACAAGAGTCTCAGATCCTATATTTACAAAGGCAGCTAGAAGAACAAGATAATAGGAGTAGGCGCCAGAACTTAAAAATCCGAAGTATCTCTGAAAGTTTTGGTAACGACAAGCTACCTGCCTTCCTACAAGATAAATTCAAAATTCTTCTTCCTGAAATAATATTGGACAGGGCCCATAGAGCTTTTCACCACATTTCGAAAGGAGGAGATCCCCTAGAGATTTCATCAAATGTTTTAAGTACACAGATAAAGAGAAAATCCAAGTGGCATCTAGGAAAAACCAACCTTTCCAACATGAAGACCTAACCTTACAGATCTTCGTAGCTCTCAGCCTTATGATGTTACAAAACCGTAGAGAACCTCGCCACCTTACTCTTCACCTCAGGTACATAGGCATACAGTAAAGATGGGGATTTTCATCCTGCTTGAAGGTGTTTAAAGACAACAAAACCATTGCATACAAGTAGCTAGAGGATTTGGAAGAGCTTTTGCCAACAGCTGGGAATATCTAAACCATCCTGGCTGCCAATTGACCCAGCAAAGGAACTATCATCCTCAGTTAAAGGCTCACAACCACAGAGGGCACATTAGACAAAAGGAACTAAGAAAAGACACAGACCCACTCTTTCTGCCCTGGACGTGGAAACTTGCACCAGAGACACAACCTGAGACCAAGGACATGATTTCATATACTTAAAATATTCCAAGAACTGGACGCTCTGGCCCAAGGATTTGTGCGATGGTCCGCACTGCTGACTTTGCTTTGCAGATCCTATTTGGCCACACACCCCTTATACCCTCCATCACAACTACATACCTCTCACTGAAAACATTCCAGTAAAGGGGCTGTGCACCCACCAATACTAATCTACACATCACTTCCCTTTTTACCTTTCTGGAAACTATAATGCTCCCCAATGGTGTGTTGTTTCAATGCTTATTCTAATAAACAACGCTCAATAGCTTAAGTTTAAACCTCTCCCTAACCAGTTAAGCTATCCATCCCCCTGTTGGGGATACAATACATACTTAACAGCCATTCGGGCAAGCCAATGTGGAATCTTTATGGATCCTCATATTGGTAATTATTCCCCCCACTTTTGCCAAATGTAAAGAACCAAAAATGACCTACCCTAAATACCAACAGGGTTATTTTTTTTATAGCTTTATTGAAATTTTATTTAAAAGTATACACTTCATAAATGAAAAGTACATAACATATAATGAGTTTTACATTTTAGTGCTGTTCTGATTTTTCCATCTGAATACAGTGTACATCTTTTGTGAAATCCTTTATGTTTTATGTCTCTCGCTTTAGCTCAGTGTACATCTTGGTTTGAGCCCTTTTGTCATCTACATTGACGGTCGGTTTAAGTGTCTCTGATATAACTAAATGGGCTAAAGTAAGGACGGTGTTTAATGTTAAAGTCCATTCGCCCATATGCAATCCTGTTGTTTTAGGTAAAGTGCATCTCTTTCCGATTTGCACATGGACACTTAAATACAGAATGATATATAATACATTGTAACTCAAAATACAGTGACAATTCTGTCAAAAATTTTTAAACATGATAAAATAGTGCATCTCAAACTATAAACTTCACAGTTTTACATTCAAGCAGGTTTGCAATTTTTTAGTGGTTGGGGCATTTTAGGTGTATTAGATACCTGGTTTTTTTAAGTGTTTAACTAGATTAATGCCAGGGAGAAGGGTGGATTTCTTTCTAAATGTGTGGGGATAGAAAGGAGAAAGTTTTTCTAGTTTAGCAGTCTCTATTTGCTTTCCATCTCATTGTAATATATTCATGAATGTCTATCATGCCTATTCTAAGTAAATGGTATCTCTCTAGCGTAAGCAGGTTTTCTACCTATTGTTTCCATGATACCAAGTTTCAGACCTCCTGGGACTTCCACTTCTGTGGTATCATGATTTTAGTGCTATTTATTATGATGTGTAAAAGTGATTTCTTTGCCTCATCTTTAAAGTTTGGGAGTTTGTATGCTTTGTAAGTTTGGGAGTAACAGTATGCTTGGCTCAGCTAGTATATGCATGGATAGCGTTTTGTTAATGTGTGTTATTATATCTTGCCAAAAAGTACCCAGTCTGTTCAGCTCCACCATATTTGAAGTATGTCAGCCATCTCTCCTCATCCCCTCCAACAATGATTATTGGTATGTTTATATATTTTTAAGGCACTCTGGGGTTAAGTACCAGCGTGACAAGAATTTTTTAAATTCATTTTCTTAATTCTAGATGATACTGATGCAGTTTTGTGATTTTTAAAAATCCTTGACCAGTCTTTGGGGGTTATGTCCTCTCTGAGATCTGCTTGCCACTTATGGCTGTACGAGGGGGGGGCAGCCTTTGTGTCTGGGAGTAGTTTGTATAAGGGCAGTATTATATGGCGGGGGTAATGTGTTAGAGTGCATAGGCTTTCAAAGGTTGTTAATTGGCACATGTTATATTTTTGCTAATGGGCGTTAAGATATTGAGATAACTGTGTGTGGTTGAACCAAGACAAGGATACATTGCCTGTTTTATTTGCTATTTCCTGTCTTGTTAAGAGTTTTCCACGTGGAGCAATGCTTTTCAGTACGTACTCCCTTAATTGTGGGGCTTCTATTTTGAATTATTGTAGGAATGAAAAGTCAGGGTTGTTAACTATCGGGGTCAGAGGTGCATGCATTGTAGTGATATGTGTGCTTGTGTTTATTGTTGCGTCCCACTGTGTGAAAAGCTCTGTAAATAAGGGGTACTTATGTATTTTGCTAGTTCTATGTATTGGGTGCAGCCAGGCCAGCCATCCAAAATTCTCTGTTTGTAATATTTCTCTGTCCAACTGGACCCACTGCTTATTGTTTGAGCTATACCTCCAATCTATTATTCTTTGAAATAAAGTTGCCATTCTATATCGCGTCACATCGGGAACCCTTAGCCTTCCTCTCTCTCTGGATAAGTATAAAGTTTTTTTGGGAACCCTAGGTTTGATTCCATTCCATATAAATTTGTCTATGTTACCCTATAGTTGATTGAGATAATCTTTTGGTAAGCTATGGGTACTGTTTGAAAGACATATAATATACGTGGAAAGATGTTCATCTTAACTACATGAATTCTCCCTATCCAAGAGAGTCATTTATTTTTCTAGCCTGACAGGTCTCTAACATTGTTATTGAGTAAGAGACGATAGCTGTAAACAGGTCTAGAGGATTCTTTGTTATAAGTATATCTAGATATTTCAGTTGTGATTGTTAGATACGTAAGGGGCATTTGGGTCTCAATTTATCTATGTCATGTGTTGGGATCTTAATGTTAAGAAGCTCTGATTTGGAAAGGTTAAGATGAACATTTTATAGTTTACCATAGTTTGTGATCGTTTCTAAAAGGGCAGGTAATGAGGATTCTAGTTCTGTCAATGTTAACAAGATACTGTCAGCATACATTGCCAGTTTATACTCAAACTTTTGCGTGGTTATCCCCTTGATGCTGGGATCAGATCTAATTTTACATGCCAATACCTCTATGGACAGAGCAAACAGAATAGGTGACAAAGGACATCCCTGACGTGTTTCGTTTTTAATTTTGAATGATTCTGAGAGGATATAATTGGTTTTGACTTTAGCAGTGGGGTTGGTGTAGAGTGAGAATATTTTATCTATAAAATGTTTTCCTATATTCATTTTGGACAGGGTGGCTTTAAGAAAATCCCAGTCCACCCTGTCAAAGTAATTTTTGGCATCAGTCAAAATAAGGGCCGTGGGCTGTTAAGTATCACGTGCCAATGTCATTAACTGTAGGATTTTCAGAGTGTTGTCTCTAGCCTCTCTGCTTGGTATGAAACCTACTTGGTCTGGTGTTATCAGCTGTGGAAGTAAAGGGTTCAGTCTATCTGCCATGATTCTTGCGAAAATCTTTATATCTGTGTTGAAGAGAGAAATGGGTCTGAAGTTTTCTGGGGTGTTGGGTGGTTTACCCGGCTTTGGGAGGACAATAATGTGAGCTTCAAGCATTGATCTGGGAAAGCCTTCTGTTATGTCTAGAGAGTTTATCAGCATGGCTAGTTTTGGGGCAAGAATGTGTGCAATTTTTTTGTAATATTTGGTTCCGTAACCATCATTTAGATCTTTCCTAGTTTGGGTAAGGCGTTATGTGAGGTCAGCGTTTTTTGGGTCTTTTTTATGTGATTGTTCTAGGTGCCATAGTTCTTTTAATAGAGCTTCACACTTATTTTCTATTTTGTTTTAACAGGTTGGCTTTATGTTTTAGTATTTCACATTTATGTGCTTCCCATAAATTGGCACAGGTAGTGTCTGATGTGAATAGTTGAAAGTATTCGGACAGTGTATTTTCTATACTTGGTTTTATTAGTGGATGGTCTAGTAAACTGTCGTCTAGCCTCCATAGGAAGGGAATAATAGGGCTATCTGGCCATTCTATTTGACAGGATACTGATGCATGGTCTGACCAAGTTTTAGCTAGAAATGAGATTTTTTTAATAAGTGCAAGGCCAATTGAGTCTGTCTTTATATAATCAATTCGGGAGAACACACTGTGCGGGTTAGTATAAAATGTGAAGTTCCTGGTGGAAGGATGGAATGTGCACCATGCATCGTGTAGTGCTAATGATCTGAATTGGGCATTTATATTTTTGATATCTCTTTTGGGAATATTGGTAGAGTCCCCTCAAGGTTGGATTTCCCATTAGGCACAGCAGGCATGTGCCTACAGGTGCATTGCAGTGAGGGATGCCTGCCTGTAGTCAGTGTATCTTAATAAAAAAATAAAAAAAGCCAGCTGCTTACAGAGTCGAGTGTTTCATTGGGAATATGTTACAGCAGTCCAGGGAGCCATGTGTAAGGACTCACATTGCTGTTGCTTTAAATCCTCACTTTCTCCTTATTGGATACCTCCCCTTATTTAACTTTGGCGCACTTATCACACAGTGCTTAGTATTTTGGAAGTGAACACTTCGTTTTTGCTCAAGCTTTGGATTTACAAATACCTAGAGCGTTGTCTTGCTCTATTTCATAGGATACAACTTCCTTCTTTCGTTATTTTCAGATACTTGCTGTTTGAATATTCTGACAACTTATTGTTACTTTTTCTAAATACCTTATTGGATACAAGGTTTCTGTCTACCGGAGCTGCCTTACGCTCTGTATCGACAGACGCTGCAGATTGAGATTCACCTTCGCTGACCTCACTTCCGGTAGCTACCGAAGACGGCTCTCGGCATTCACACGGAGAGGACTATCGGCTCACAGAAGCTGCTGAATTAACACATCAGGTAAAATTACCTTACACTGTTATTCTGATCTATCAAGACTGCTACTACACAGCAAAAGATTGTATATAGATGCTAAGTTGTCACATATTGACTTTCATAGACTCTGCCTGATATGAACTGTGGCTCTAACTAAATCATAGTCTCGGCACTACAAATACTCTGGCTTCTTTACCTCAGGCACAAATTCTGATAGTACATTTAAGAATTGTGTATTTAATACAATATTCTTATCCACTTAACTTCTACTAATCATCACTAAATAACAGGAGTTCATCTCACTATATGGACTACTTATAACTTGGTGAAACAAAACCATTCATTTTGTTAAAGGTCTGCAATTGTGTTTCAGTTGAATCATTCACAGTAACACCTGAGAGACATCTCCTCATTTGTTAGAGACAGGATCTGACATAATACTAAGCCTTAAGAAATGGAACCAGCAGACATTTCACAAGTTGTGTATAATCTTTCCCAAAAGGTTGATCAATTAGCTCAAAGATTACATGAAGTGGAAATAGAAAACAGAGCTTTAAAATCTGTGATCAGGGATTCCATTGCTGTAAAGTCCAATCAGTTAGAGATGACTTTGGAACCACAAGTTCCCTTACCTGATGTGTTTTCTGGTAATAGGAAACATTACAGACACTTTAAAAATGCATGTCAGTTAATTTTTACTATGAAGCCGCGAACATATCCCACTGAAAGATTGAAAGTATTAACAGCCATTTCACTTTTAAGAGCGGAACCTCGTAACTGGGCTGATAATTTACTGGAAACTGATGATCCCATACTTGGATCCCTAGAATCTTTTTTTTCAGCTATGGATGAAATGTTCCAAGATTCAGATGTGCAATTAACAGCAGAGACATCCATGAGATCCCTTAAACAAGGGAAACGTCCCGTCGAGGACTACATCAGCGAATTCAAACAGCTTGCCAATGATTCTCTCTGGAATCCTATTGCTTTGCGCAATCAATTCAGATTGGGACTTTCTGAATCCCTCAAAGACGAGTTTGCTAGAGTAGAGATACCTAAAACTTTGGAAGGAGTTATGAAACTGGCAATTCAGATTGACCGGAGGCTCAGAGAGAGAAAGGCAGAGAGGTCTTGGACTGAAACTAAACCTAAACCGTTATTCCCTATCCCTACTCCAATGTTTCATTCATCTTCTAAACCAACAGCTGAAGCCATGGAGATTGGTGTTATAAAGGGACCTCTTAGTCCAGAAGAAAAGTTACGCAGGAAGGTGAAAAACCTGTGTATGTACTGCGCAAATCCAGGACATGTTGTACAAGACTGTCCTGTTCTTCTTAAAAACAAACGAAGTAAGTTGCAACTTCATATCTCATCTTTACAAAATGTAACCCATCCTTCCTACTGTTTAATCAATCTCTCATTACAGTGGGATCTAAGCCAAGTGACGACTGATGCCATTGTCGATTCAGGGGCATGTGGAAACTTCATTGATCAAGAGTATTGTTCAAGAAATAACATACCCCTTGTATGTAAAAAAATTCCTGTACCCATTAGAGTAATAGATGGTTCCACTATCAGTTCTGGCCCTATCAGCAAACAGACTGTTCCCCTTACTGTGAATATATCAGGGCATATTGAGTTATTGGTATTCGATGTATTACCTTCCCCTCACTTCAATGTTATTTTGGGTTTAAAATGGTTACAAGTGCATAACCCTTCCATTGATTGGTTACCTTTTCAAATAAATTTTCTTTCACCATATTGCAAAACAACTTGCCTACATGATTCTTTTTTATTACAAACTACGGAACCTCTGATTGATATTCCTAAAGAATATAAAGATTTCAGTGATGTCTTTAGTAAGACTGAATCCGAAAATCTTCCTCCCCACCGGGTATATGATTGCCCTATTCAATTACTTCCTGGTGCTAATATACCTGTTGGCCACTTATATCCTCTAAGGCAACCTGAATTAGAACATCTTAAGGGGTATCTAGAAGAGAATTTAAAAAAAGGCTTCATTCGTCCCTCAACCTCCCCAGCTGGGGCGGGTATGTTTTTTGTACGCAATAAAGACCAGTCATTGAGGCCCATAATAGATTATCGCGAATTGAATAAACTCACGATAAAAAATTGCTACCCTTTACCTTTGATCCCAGAAATGATTGAGAGGCTGTCCGAAGCTACCATCTTTACTAAACTGGACTTAAGAGGCGCCTACAATCTTATTAGAATAAAAGAAGGTCATGAATGGCTAACGGCATTCCGTACTCGATACGGTCTTTTCGAATACGTCGTAATGCCGTTTGGCCTTTGCAATGCGCCCGCCACATTCCAACACTTCATTAATGATGTGTTCAGGGATCTATTAGATGTTTGCGTTGTTGTCTACTTAGACGACATTTTAATTTACTCCAAAACCAAAACAGAACATGTGAAACATGTCAGATGGATTCTCTCCCGACTTAGAACTCACAAACTATATGCAAAACCAGAGAAATGCATGTTCCACACCGATAATGTCTCCTTCTTAGGATATAACATATCACCTAAAGGTATTCAAATGCAACCTGAAAAAGTCGATGCAGTCACTAACTGGCCAGTGCCAAGAACCAAGAAACAATTACAACGTTTCCTTGGGTTCTCGAATTACTATAGAAAGTTTATTAAGAATTTTTCCAAAATTGTGAAGCCACTCACTTGTCTTACAGGAGATAAAACTCCTTTCCGCTGGTCCTCCGCTGCAAACGATGCCTTCCTTTATCTCAAAGAAAGATTCACTAGTGCCCCAATTTTACAATTTCCCAATCCTTCCTACCCATATACTCTAGAAGTTGATTCCTCGGATTTCGCTATCGGGGCAATCCTCTCTCAGCAGAAATCATTAACTGATCCTTTACATCCAGTATCCTTCTACTCCAAGGTTATGACTCCAGCAGAACGAAATTACTCCATTGGAGATAAAGAATTGCTTGCAATTAGATCATCTCTGGAACATTGGAGGCACCTTCTCGAAGGAACAAGGGTACCCATTACTATACTGACAGACCACAAAAACTTACAATACCTGCAGAACAATAAGACATTATCCGCAAGACAAGTGAGATGGAGTCTCTATTTTGATAGGTTTAATTTCCAAATCATATATAGACCTGCAGCTAAAAATGGGAAAGCAGATGCTTTATCTCGCCAGACTGAAAAACCTCAACCTGAAGACTTACCTAGGTCTATCATATCACCTGAACGTTTCATTGGTCTCACAACACCTCTTGTTACACAATTACGGGCATATACTGAAAATCAGCAAGACTCACCTCATCCAAGCCTCCAAAGGTATGATGGTATATATTATCATGGTACAAAGGTTTTTATACCCCCCTCTCTTAGGTCAGAGATGATAAAAGCACATCATGACTCACCTCTTGCCGGACATCCAGGTGTAAACAGAACATCAGAACAACTGACCAGACACTTCTGGTGGCCAAAAATGAAGTCTGATGTAATAGACTACATTCAATCCTGTATCATTTGCACCACTTGTAAGACAGAAAGGAGACCACCATATGGACTTTTAATGCCATTACCTGTACCTGAAATGCCTTGGCAACATGTTTCTATGGACTTCATAGTTGATCTTCCTTTGTCCAATAACCAAAATACCATTTTCGTTGTGGTTGATTTTTTCACAAAAATGGCACACTTTATACCATTCCACAAGCTTCCCACCGCAAGTGAAACAGCTCAGTTATTCCTTGAAAACATTGTAAAATTACATGGCATACCACCCATATTGACCACTGACAGGGGAAGTCAATTCACCTCCCGCTTTTGGTCAAAGTTATGTGAAGCAGCTCAGATAGATCACAGATTTACCACTGCTTTCCATCCGCAAACGAACGGACAAGCAGAAAGGATTAATCAATGGCTCGATCAGTTTATCAGATGTTATTGTGCTTACCACCAGAATGATTGGTTGAAATATCTATCCATGGCGGAATTTTCTTACAACAATTCCAGAAATTCATCTACAAAAATGACTCCGTTCTTTGCAAATTATGCATATCATCCACGTATCACTTTCTCACCTGAAAAAGCCTCTGAATCCCCACCAGTAGAGGAATTTCTCAACTCTCTTCAGGAGAACTTTACCTTCATTCAACAAAATATATTAAACTCTCAAGCGGTTCAGAAAAAGTATTATGATCTACGCAGACGTGAACCTCCTACTTACAATGTTGGAGATCTGGTTTGGCTCTCCACAAAAAACTTGAAACTTCAAATTCCATCAAAAAAACTTGCCAGTCTTTTTATTGGTCCTTTTCCTGTACTCCGTATCATTAATAAGAATGCTATTAAGTTACAGTTACCCAGTACCATTAAAATTCATCCCACCATACATGTTTCATTACTTAAACCTTACAAACAGACTAGTGATAACAGGATTCTGTTGCCTCCTACCCCTCCAGTTCTTGGTGATGAAGAATACGAAGTTGATTCTATTCTGGATTCCAGAATTCGTAAAGGAACCCTTCAATATTTGGTAAGATGGAAACATTATTCTGCAGAGGAGGATTCCTGGGAACCAGTTTCCAACTTGAATGCTCCCAGACTGGTTGCCACTTATCATCGTAGACACCCAGATCGACCACGTCCTGCAGCTGTGGAACAGCTCCCTTAAGTGGGGGGTCATGTAAGGACTCACATTACTGTTGCTTTAAATCCTCACTTTCTCCTTATTGGATACCTCCCCTTATTTAACTTTGGCGCACTTATCACACAGTGCTTAGTATTTTGGAAGTGAACACTTCGTTTTTGCTCAAGCTTTGGATTTACAAATACCTAGAGCGTTGTCTTGCTCTATTTCATAGGATACAACTTCCTTCTTTCGTTATTTTCAGATACTTGCTGTTTGAATATTCTGACAACTTATTGTTACTTTTTCTAAATACCTTATTGGATACAAGGTTTCTGTCTACCGGAGCTGCCTTACGCTCTGTATCGACAGATGCTGCAGATTGAGATTCACCTTCGCTGACCTCACTTCCGGTAGCTACCGAAGACGGCTCTCGGCATTCACACGGAGAGGACTATCGGCTCACAGAAGCTGCTGAATTAACACATCAGGTAAAATTACCTTACACTGTTATTCTGATCTATCAAGACTGCTACTACACAGCAAAAGATTGTATATAGATGCTAAGTTGTCACATATTGACTTTCATAGACTCTGCCTGATATGAACTGTGGCTCTAACTAAATCATAGTCTCGGCACTACAAATACTCTGGCTTCTTTACCTCAGGCACAAATTCTGATAGTACATTTAAGAATTGTGTATTTAATACAATATTCTTATCCACTTAACTTCTACTAATCATCACTAAATAACAGGAGTTCATCTCACTATATGGACTACTTATAACTTGGTGAAACAAAACCATTCATTTTGTTAAAGGTCTGCAATTGTGTTTCAGTTGAATCATTCACAGTAACACCTGAGAGACATCTCCTCATTTGTTAGAGACAGGATCTGACACCATGAAGGAGAGAGGGGCAAAGATTAAAACTAAACCCCTCCCATTTTCGCCAGGCATGCTTACTGTTAAATTCTCACTTTTATTTTATGTACTTTTGTTGCCTCCCTCACACAGTCAAGCTCCATGCTGATGTGGAGCAGACACGTTTTGTTGAAGGAATGAAGGCTTCAGGACAGGTTAGGACTGTACAAGACTTCTAAATGCTGCCTAGAATGACAACATAACAAACAGAGCACACTTTAACCCCTTGGCTACCAGAGAGGATTACAGTGTATTCACTTGTTATGTGATGTATTCCTTTTTTTATAGCCAGGGGGTTAAATTCTGCTTCAGGATGTATGTTTTTGTTCTATAAAGGCCTTGGAAGTGAGGAGGTTATGTGGTACTAGCTGCTCTGCTCTTTATTACAAGATGCCGATTGTGATTTACAGCCTTAGGGCACTTTGACAATGATGTTTGTAGACTGTAAGGCTGTTGCTATAAATGAAGAGCTTGATTACTAAAGGTTAACTAGCAAAATAAAAATGTGTATGTGTATAAACCACTCACATGGCATATTTGTGTATATATATACTTGTGTTTTGTGGTAAGTTGAATTTTACCCCTGAATTTTCTGGATTATTTACTATAAATCTATATACAAATACCACTGCTTCAGGTTTGTGTGCCTACAGGCACCTGAGATGTAAATCCGGCCCTGTGTCCACTTATGGGTCTATATCGGGGTCAAGTGGGATGCTAAAGTCACCTCCAACTATCAGTGTGCATTTGACACAATCCAGTATTCTGCTAGAAAGTTTGTGCATGAATGATAATTGTTGTTTGTTGGGGAAATATATGTTTACTATGGTGATGTTCCATCCATGTAGTAGTCCTATCAATATAAGGATTCTGCTTTCTGTGTCTTTTTCTAGTTGTAAGAGTTGAAAAGGTATTTAATTTGTGATCAGAATACCCACTCCACTCTTTTTGGATGGGCCTGATGAAAAGTGGGCAGAAGTGTATTTATGATGGGCCCATTTGGGTTCTTTCACTTTTTTTTAAGTGTGCTTCCTGGAGCAGTATGATTGTCCTTTTTTGTTTATATAGGTTGTTAAGTATAATGGATTGTTTATGTGGGACATTAAAACCTTTAACATTTAATTGTAATAAGGTTTATTGAATGTGCTGTCGGCAACCTATTCATATTGGAATGTTCTGATGTGACCCCTATGCGAGGTTAGGGATTTGTGGTTTATGACTGAAGCCAGGAGGCGATTTAAATTTGAGAAGTGTATGGAAGAAGGGGGGTCAGTGTGTTAAATATGGGTATGAAATGTGGGTATTGGACCACTGGAAATGTCAATTATATTGAGATCAATTCTAGAACACAAAAACAAATATCTTTCAATATTCTGTATATACTTCAATAGATACAAAATGTTTGATAAAAAGAGGAAGAATAAACAAAAAAGAAACATATAAATTCCACTGGTTTTAATCTATAACAATATGAGATACAGCTAGAATACAGCAATGAGAAACAAAACAAGTGCAACAATTGAAGGTAGTGTACTTCTCCCTCAGGGCGACATCTAGCTAGAATATTAATAATGTGCCCTTGGGCATATGTTGGCCATCAGGCGAAATGTGTGTATATATATATACAGACAGAACCTGTCAATAACTGTTATGTATCTTAAATGGGATGCATGAGGATGCACAAATCTCTTTATGTTTCACTCCGTGAGTTATAAATGGTGCGTAGAGCTAATCATTATGTTTTGTATCCCTATGTTTTTGTCTAGGGTGTAATTTTATGCGACTATAGTGTTTTGACTAATTCTACTGTATATTGTTTGTAGTTCTAAGTGGTAAGCTGTTGTGATGATATAAGAGTTCTTTTGTGTTTACCTCCCTTATGCAGGTTATAGTATCTTATATGGCTAACTGATTCATATAGGGGGATTAAAAGAGAAAGAAAAGTCTCTGGCAATGTTTATTTATCACCTTGGCAGTTAAAGTATAAAGAGGACTGTTATACTCATCTATCCGGTGTGGTGTTAAGTTTTCTTCTATGTAGAATATTTTCATCTATGGTTGTATGAGTCCAAAAATGGTGTCTTTGGTGCAAATGAAGTTTTCCTTGATAATGTCTGGTTCTTTAAGATTGTTTTGTGGCTTGATCATTGGTGTGTAGTTCCTTTGGTGCAAGGGCTCTCAATGAGTCTTGGGATTCTGTGGGCGGTGAGATCTGTATCTGTAGGGTTTCACAGAATGTTGATAAGTCATCTAAGCTGTGGAGAGTGGCTGATCTGTCTCCTCTTGTAGCTGTTAGGCTTACTGGGAATCCCCATCTGTATTGAATCTTTTGAGATCTCAGAACTGATGTTATGAACTGCGTTTTTGCAGCGTGGTGGGGCTCAGGTCTGCAAAGATTTGGATTGGGAAACCCAAATGAGTTATTTGGGGTTTTTGTCTCGCATGTCTCATGATTTCTTACTTATCTTGATTGTTAAGGAGTTTTACTACCACATCCCTTGGTTAGATTTGTCTACCTTTTGAGAAAGACTGCAAGTTTGGAGGTTGAAACGCATTGAGGAATTTGGACTAAGTGGGGACCCGTGGTCTACTGACGTCATCCATCTCCGGATCCAGGAAACATCATCCGGCATCAGAAATACGCTGGCCGTAAGAACGAGAGTCATCAGTATAGCGTGGAGGGATGCCTTTTTGTAGATTCTGGACATTGATCATAGAAGAAGTCGACTGTTATACAGGACTATTCTCTACTTCTACTTTTATTCCGTTTACCCTGAAAGGTTTCCGTTTTATGATGATATGCAATAAATTCATTTTAACACTGTAAGTGCATTTTAACAATGTCATATTCCTTATTCTGTTATACTACACTTGAATCTGGTTGCGCTTTCTTTCTAGATTCTTTTGGCTTCTACCCAACTCCAGGTGGTCCGAAGGACACCATTTCTGGAACGTTAGCAACCAATGTTTTCGGTCAGAAGACTTATAACTACATTTATAGGCTGTCACTCCGTATTGGCGAGAATCTTACTATTATTGTTATCTTCTACTGAAACTTTTTTGTTTTGTTTTTGTTTATGTAAATTTCATTGTTAATTTTATTGTTTATTGGTGTTGTGCACATATTGCCATAGGTGTATACACTAAAATATTATTACCTAGAGAGATATAGATAATTACATAAATCCTTTTATAAATCTAGAAGTGTTGTACACTGTGTGTATATACATCAGTTTCACTGACATATTTTCATCATTTTTTATTTCTTCTTCATTATTATATATATATATTTTTAACTATAAATTTTATTTATTTGTTTAGTTCAGTCAGTTCATTTATATATTGTATGAATTTACATTAGGATTCACTGTATTCACCTGGATTACTAGCACTGGTTTAATTTTTCTATTTTATCCCTTGGTGGGGCTTTTGCTGGTGGTTTTGCTCTGAGGGCTCTGTGTGCTCATTCCATAACAATATTTGGAGAGTTGCTAGTACTTTTATGGTTCTAAAGAGGTCCTGTAAATAACCGTGTAATGCTGTAGGTTGAACGGATTCTGGTACACCTCTTATTCGCTAATTGTTCCTGTGTCATCTTTTTTCATCTCATTGAACATGTCACGCATGTCTGACATAGCTGTTTTTATGTCATCTCTTGTCGATAGTAGTTTTAGGTCTTCCTTTGTTATTTCTTGGGGATTGCCATGTTCTTTTGTAGTATGTATCTGTGCCTCTGTTGTCGTGACCGGTGTAGGGACAGTGGCTGAAGGATCAGGAGCTATTTGCGAGGGTCCCTCCACTTGTTTAAGATAGTGATGAATCATTTTTGTTTTAGCTAGTGTCTCAAGTTTTTGTTGTTTTTTTGCTGGCATACCTGCGTGGTCAGAGGCTGTTTCTGTTAGAAGAGCCCAGCTACCTCCAGTGTTAAAGCTCCTGTGTTTAGATATTGGGTATCTTATATCTGGTAGATATGTCTTGTTAGCTCGTGAGGCTTTTTCAGGTTAACTTTGAGACTTTAATTATGTAATTTGCCTGCTGTTTCTGTGGAAAGGTCTTCACTTTTATAGGTTTTTTACTGTCTGCCGGGTAGATGACTGATAATGTGTGTTTTACCTTTTGTTTTGAGATCTATGTGAGCCCAGTAGAGAAACCTCACTGATTAGATGGTGGTACAGGGGCCTCTGTACCCATTCAGGCTTATGTATGATTGTGGGGATTTTTAGGCTGAGTTCCTGCTAAGCTGTTTGGCAGATTTTCCCCCTACGTTGCAGTTCATAAGTGCCGTAAGATGCCCTCAACCACTCACCCCCATTTCACTCGAGCGCTGACCCAAGACTGGTTTGCTTATTGTAGTGTCGTATTACTAAGAGTGATGTTGCTGTAGAGGTACGGAGTTAAACTTTATGTCTGCATTACTTGTTCAGTGTTGTGCGTGCTGCTTACTTGCTATGTCCAGTCTTTCCGTACGTTTTTGTCTGTCCATGCAGCCCCTTCGTTCCCTCGCACTCTTTAATGGCTGTTTCTTTCCCCCTTGTCTTGTGGCTCAGTGTGTCTTTGCCCACAGCTGCGAGTGACTGTTGATCATTGTGGAGGCCTATTCCAGACACCGAACTCCGCGGCCGTGCTTTGCTGTTGCTCTAGTTTATCAATGCCGATAATTGCCTTCCACAGCTCGTGACTCTGTGTGTTCTCGTCAGCTAGCATGGGTAATGGCAGACCGCCACTCAGGCCTGACTCAAGCACTGGAATCCGTGATCGTATCTTGCTGTTGCTTCCGACAGTCAATTAAGCCTCTCCTTATCTGTGCGAGCCCCTCTGCGTTAATTTCTGGCTATTTTCACCTGATAGCTTGATGATGGATGTCGATCTGAGGGATCCGGGCCTAGGAGGTAGACTAGCATGCGGCCATTACCCTGTACAGCCAAGCTCCGCCCCCACGGACAGTGTTATTTTAACTCCCATACCAATAAGGAAAACGGAGTAGGGATTTTATTCCACAGACACATCACCTTAAATATATAGACAGATATGAAGACACAGATGGTCATTGTCTTATATTACAAGGTCTCCTTTATAATAGACTAATCACTTTAAAGAATATGTACTCTCCCAATATGGGACAATTCGTTTTTTTAGGAAAATCAGTGATAGGATATTTGACATACATAAAGGGGCTTTGATCATGGGAGGGGATCTCAATGTGGCCCTCAACCCTTTGTTTGATTGCTCTGATGGAAGCAGCACTATCACCAGTAAACAAAGACACCTGATACACCAGACACTACATTTGCACTCCTTGATGGATGTTCGGCTTATCCAACACCCTTGTTCCAAAAATCACACATTCTCCTCCAACCCAAGACAAATATACTCCAGAATAGACTGTTGACTTATTGACCAGGATAATTTGGAAATCACGAAACATGCAGACATTCACTCCATTACATGGTCAGACCATTCCTCAATATCTATCAACTTGTCCTGGATTGACATAACTGCCCGCCCCTTTTTGTGGTGAATGGATTAATTCATCCTTCATAATCCCTTAATCTCTAAATACATTGCCCAATCCATTCAAGAATACTATTTACACAATCCTCCCTCTATGACAGGACCGGCAATAATATTGCATGCCCATAAGGCAGGGATAAGGAGTGAATTAATAAAACAAAGATCCATTCTTAAAAAACCATATAACATGGCATATATTAGCCTACTTAGAAAATTGCCAGAACAGAAAGCGCACATAAAACAGAACAGCAAAGAAGAAATTTACTATGTGTGTTAACTAAAAAGTGCACAGCTCAAATCCCACCTCCAAAAAGAAGTTAATAAAAAAAACACTCTACCTTAAAAAATTACTACCAGGGAGGCAACAGAGCAGATACCTTACTCGCTAGAGCTCTGAAAAAAAAACAATACTAAGTCACATAAACCGTATTAACACAGAAAATGGGACAACCGTATTTGACTTTACAGCAATTGCAAACACCTTCTGGAACTATTATGAGAAACTGTACAACCTACCGACCTCTGACAGAGACACTTATACCCAAGAACTTACAGAATAGCAGAATACTTAAAATCCAGAGACATGCCCCAATTAACAACCCAAGATAGGAGAGACCTGGAGACGCCCATCACCCTTCTAAAGGTCCAAAAAGTTATAGATGACCTTCCAGCAAACAAAATGCTCAGGCCCTGATGGCCTTTCCAACAAATATTATAAAAAATATAGGGACATCCTCTCTCTACACTTGTTACCTTTTTTAGATTTATAGACCAAAATGGCCACTTCCCAGACGAATTTCACGAGGCACACATTTCAGTGGTACCCAAACCCGGTACAACAGACATGGAGGTGGGTAACTACAGACCAATCTCGCTCCTTAACACAGACTTAAAATCTACACCAAAATACTAGTTATAACAGACTTTTAACCTCATTGGTAGGCTTTGTTCCTGGCTGTCCATATTTGTTCTGTATTGTTCTCTTATAAAGAAATAAAAGATTTTTGAAAAAGAAAAAGAAACATGTAGTGATCTTGATTCCAGATGTATTTCTTGCCAAACCAGAAAATGATCCTTCCTCAATCAATAATTGGAAATATTAAAAAAACAATACTATTAAAATTATTAAAAGTTTCAATATAAGCAGTGAGAAAGTATGCTCAGCATACCCATCATGTCTATATGCAAACTGCATTAATTTTTTTTACCAGTTAAAGTTGAATTTGTATTATGATTTTCCTTAAACGTTGTAAAAAGGGTTTAAATCAAAAGAACTGTAATGAGCGTGAAAGGGCCATTGTATATTTCAGTTTTGGTAGAATTCCCAGTTTGCTGCTCTGGGCTTTTAGTGGCCAAATCCATTTTGGATTGTGATTGCACTCAAATGTCTAATATTTTCTGAAACCGAGTTATTGAGAGATCATACTGGAAAGATTAGAATCGACTCCTTAGTTTCTTCCTTTAATAATAATAATAATGGATACTTGTATAGCGCACAACCTCGAACTTAATCAACTCGCGGCACTGATAACAGGTATTATTATATATATATTATTATATAGAAGCATGTAAGTGTCTGCAGCACTATATGGCACCAGTTTTGCAAGAGCACTTTTAGCAATGTTTTACATTTGCAAGAGCACTAGAAAGCAGCAATGTTTGTAAAAATGTAGTGTTCCAGAGACGTACACATTACTCTTAAACAAAAAAATGACATGAAAACAAAGGAAATTTGATAATAGAATTAAATGGAAACATTTTGGGTTACATGTCCCTTTAATACAAAAAAAAATGCCAGGGAATAATATTTTTATTGAAATTCATAAATGTTAAGGTATGTAAATTTATATATTATTAATACATCCCTTTTTTGATGGATTTTAATGTAAACACACATACAGCTATATTATATTACTGACAGTACAATGCCGCATTTAGAAGGATTTGGTGTAATCTACTCAGATGAGGTTTGCCTAGAAACATACATATGTTATTATGTATACTTGACTACTTTGAAAGATTGTGGATTAGAGAGAGATGAAGTCATCTGTTTTTCTAAGAACACATAGAATGCCTATGCCTCTAATTTACTGGGTTATACTAGTCTGAGAAATATGCATAGAATAGGCAATAATGCAATTATGTTTAGTGAAAGAATTAAATGAATATCACCTTTTAATTACAATAATTTTCAGTATAATTATAATAAATTAATATACCATCAAGTGGGAAACTTTGCCGTAATAGTTTTTCAATGGCCAAATTCAGACTTATTACTGGAGAAGAGGTAGTGGACATAGTTTTGCATTATCTTATGGCTTCTGTTAAATTCTATGCTTTATTTTTTATTGTTTTATTTACATAAAAGGAACATTGAAGTCAAAATTAAACTTTCATGATTCAATTAAAGTGTACAAATTAAGAAAAAAATAATAATTCTAGTTTACTTCTGTTATCCTCCTTCTCTTGGTATCCTATGTTGAAACTACTTTCCGATAGGACTCTGAAGAGTATGTATAACATTATTACAAACATGCTGCAAATCCTCTACCATTTGGCCTCCATTTGTAAATATGCGGGCAGAGAAAGGTTCCCAGCTAGTGAAACACTTATGGGGCTAACGAAGTAGCATCCGCCAACCGCATTTATTATTACACAAGTATTTACTTGCTAGCCCCTCCCCCTGCTCCCACACAACCAATTGTATGAGAGCCTGTGATAATTTAAGGCTTCAGGCTAGCATAAGTGACCATGCATTGTAAGGGATCAGAAGCTGCATTTGCAGCTTTATACATTTTGCCAATAATTCAGGGGCTTATCTAGACATTGTTGGGCCCCCATTTCAACACTGCACTTTCTGGCTGTTTGCAATCAGCAGATGTTGAGCTGACAGCCACATTAGAACAAGAGGAGCTCTTCTCCAAGGGGGGGCATTGGGGGCAATGCCCACCCAAATAGTATGCTGTGCCCCCCAGGGCAAAAAAAAAAGTGATTTTAATTTTTTTTTAATTTTTTTTTTTACATTTTAAAAGTGACGGGTCCCCGAGGGTCCCAAATGTCGCATAAACCATTTGCGGCCACTGGACCCTGGAGATCCACCACTTAGGAGGGCCCGGCTAATCTCTTTACTCTCCTCTATTTACAACCAGATAACAAATAAAGTTGCATTTCCCTGCTGGTGCTCTCACAGTTAACCTAGGGCTTGCAATGCCCCTCCTCCTGCTAGCCCACTTACTATGGAGCTGAAGTGAGATGATGACATCATCATACCTCTGCAGGAAGTGCTGGGAGAAGCTAACAGTCAGTGAGAGGGAAGGCAGAAGTAGTTTTGTGAAAACACAGCCGTATAACCAATGCGTGTATTAGAGTAGTATCCCTTCCCTATTGTGCTTTATGTCCTGGCAGCCACAGATAAAGAAGCAAATTGGGAATTCCTTGGTTTCCCCACTGCAGGTCACACAAAACAAGTGTGCATTGTGCCTGCTCTATCTGCAGTGATCAGTGAAAAATGTGTGTCAGATTATAGGTGCTCACATACACACACTTCAAATGTAGCTGTGGGACAATGAGTGAAATAGCCTTATGTTTATTATTTACATGTTTCAAAACATCTCATATTTGTCCCCAAGGATGTTTTATTTTATATATATATATATATATATATATATATATATATATATATATATATATATATATATATATATAGAAAGCAAAAAAAATGCACTCTCAGGACTTTTCCACAAAAAAACAATTTAATGGAACGTTTTCGGGGTTCACAACCCCTTCATTAGCATGCAAAACAAACAAAATTCAACTCATTTATAGTGTTACATATCAATTACAACATGTCAACCTAAGTGTCTCTCCAAAGGAAAAGTGCGCCAATTTTTCGAGTTTGGAACGCATATTGCGTTCCACAGTGCTATCCGAAACCGGAAGTTGTATTACCTCACTTCCGGTTTACGGATTCAACAGACAAAACGTGAAATAAAAGATAAAGTAGTGTACTCTACAATTTCAAACGTATTAATGTGACATACTAGTTTGGGGGACTTATTATAACAACAGTGTGCCACATTCTAATAAGTGCCAAGAAAATTGTGATGGATATACATTGTCGAACGTTGCTACATCCGGTCGGCATAGAAACAGTAACCATGGTAATCATAAACAATTCTGATTGCCAAGAGGTGCCATAATTTACAATGGTATGCCAGCTGAATGAAACAACAATTTTCATAGTGCCATAAGTAACGTGTACTGAATTATATACAATCATATTGTATATATAAAAAAAAGGAATACTAATTTAAAAATTGAATAGTTAAAAAATAAAAATTAAAACATAAAAGTTGGACCATATGACAGTACCATTGATTGGAATGGCAAGTTACAAACGTAATGTTGCAAATGTGAGTGCTGTGACTCACATTTGCAACATTACGTTTGTAACTTGCCATTCCAATCAATGGTACTGTCATATGGTCCAACTTTTATGTTTTAATTTTTATTTTTTAACTATTCAATTTTTAAATTAGTATTCCTTTTTTTTATATATACAATATGATTGTATATAATTCAGTACACGTTACTTATGGCACTATGAAAATTGTTGTTTCATTCAGCTGGCATACCATTGTAAATTATGGCTCCTCTTGGCAATCAGAATTGTTTATGATTACCATGGTTACTGTTTCTATGCCGACCGGATGTAGCAACGTTCGACAATGTATATCCATCACAATTTTCTTGGCACTTATTAGAATGTGGCACACTGTTGTTATAATAAGTCCCCCAAACTAGTATGTCACATTAATACGTTTGAAATTGTAGAGTACACTACTTTATCTTTTATTTCACGTTTTGTCTGTTGAATCCGTAAACCGGAAGTGAGGTAATACAACTTCCGGTTTCGGATAGCACTGTGGAACGCAATATGCGTTCCAAACTCGAAAAATTGGCGCACTTTTCCTTTGGAGAGACACTTAGGTTGACATGTTGTAATTGATATGTAACACTATAAATGAGTTGAATTTTGTTTGTTTTGCATGCTGATGAAGGGGTTGTGAACCCCGAAAACGTTCCATTAAATTGTTTTTTTGTGGAAAAGTCCTGAGAGTGCATTTTTTTTGCTTTCTATTTCATGGTATATCATTGCACCCCGGCGAGTTGGCTACTGGTGGGCTGAACTGGAAATTGCTTACTATATATATATATACACACACACACACACATACATACACACAATACACACACTGTGTGTATATATATATATATTGTTTGTGTGTGTATATATATATATATATATATATATGTGTGTGTATATACATATATAATGTGTGTATGTGTGTGTGTGTGTGTGTATATATATATATATATATGTGTGTGTATATACATATATAATGTGTGTATGTGTGTGTGTGTGTGTGTGTGTGTATATATATATATATATATATATATATATAATTTGTGTGTATATACATACTGTATATACTGTGTGTGTGCTGGTAAATATCATTAATAATATCTGTACAAGTAATGTACTGCTTGGCACTCAAACTTATTGTCACATAAAAGCTTATTTGATCATTAGTAGGGTCATTGGTAGAGCTACACATGCAGACAGTGTCCACTGGCTGTGTCATATGTGGGAGACATTCCTGAGATATGACAAATGTAACCCCTGCACTGCCATAAATCTGGTAAATGTAACTGCTGCAGCGCTGCCATACATCTTATAAATGTAACCCCTATACTCCTTGAGATATGACACATGTAACCGCTGCACTTCCAGAAATATAAACAAATCTAACTCCTGCACAGCCAGAGATCTGATAAATGTAACTCCTGGACTGCCATAGTAGGTCTGCTCTTATTTGGACTCTCATACATGCTTTTTAAATGTGTGCCCCCTCGTGAAAAAAAAAATGCCCCCCCATTTCATTCGTTCTGGAGCTTTCTGTACAAATATGGTGGCAGATTTTTCTGTGGTGGCCACCTTGAAAAACCTGTAATAATTCAATAAAACATGACTAAGAACCTATTGCAGGTTTGAAACTTTTTTTTTCTTAACTCATGGACCCTGCTTGAAAAAATAAAGGTCTTTTAAAAATATTATCAGGTGGCTGGAAAACCTTGAGTTATTACAGTGCTGTTGGGACCATGGCTAATCCCTTTTCCGTGCCCCATCCTGGAGAGTGTGCTATCTTCCCTTGTGGATCATCTTGGAAACCCTACCACTGTATTGTAAATAGAATTCTATATATATGTAAACTGTGAGCCTGGCTTGCAGGGGGCACACTGAGGTGCCATTATTGATTGAAGGGCACAGATAGGCTCCATAGAGGTGTGATCTTAATTGAGACCTCTGATGCCTCTGCAATTTAAGTCCCAAAAAAGTAAAAAAAATGTTTTTTGAAGGACACTATGGGGCCGATTTATTATATGGAGGGCGGACATAATTCGATGTAGTGAATCATGTCCACCAACATCGATAAATGCTGACAGCATACTCTGTCGACATTTATCATTGCACAAGCATTTCTTGCAAAATGATTGTGCAATGCTGCCCCCTGCACATTAGCAGCCAATCGGCCGGTGCCAATAATCCCGATCGTATCTGATCGGGATTGCAGTCCGCCACCTTACGACCGCTGTTTCTTAACTGCTTATTCCGGCGAGCTGGAAGGCTCACACCGAATGGCAGCATATGCTGCTTAGTAAATCGGCCCCTATGTCTGAATAATGAAATTTTACTATCATCTACTTTTAGCATAGACATTAGAATCTTTTTTTTACCTACACTGTGCCTTACTTGTAATTGATACTTATTTTTGTGACTGTAAACTAATTTTAATTCTGCACTTTACTTAAAATGAGAATATCAGGTCTTAAAGCAGGTGGTACAAGAAGAGAAATACATAATGGATAAAGCCGTTTTTGTTTACTGTCACGTGCTACTGTGTTTAGTGTTACATTTTGAATATATCCTTCAGGCATGAAAGACTGTCTGCAAGATATTGTGTAATACAGCACATACATTAGACAATATGTTCAAGACAGTAAGCTGCAATTAAATGAAGTTCTATGGCAAGTTTGGTAACCAGTATATCTCAGAACAATAAGTCCTGAAATACAATCTCTACATCTGGTAGACTACTTTGATGTATATCAGGTCAACAACACATGTTTGCAGATAATAAAAGTCCTTGAAATGCAGCTGACAATTATCATGTTACTATTGTGTTGTAGGACATTACAGATGGGCAAAGAGGATTTCTTACAATTATATTCTTTGGTACACACTGACCTTAGAACACAATGAAAATAGCCTCAGAGTATTGGCTGGACTGAAAGTATGACATATGACATATGACATGTTCCTAACCCATATAACAGGTTATTTCAATTTCTAAGAATAATTTAAAGAGACATTATGGTCAATTGTTTTCTATTATGTATATGACAGAACACCAATAAAGCATTTTAAATTTTTGTGAGAAAAATGGTTAAAGTGATTGTAAAGTTTAATCAATTACTGCCCAGTATTTAAAAATAATCTTAAAAACAGGGATACTTTAATTCATTAAACTTTATGAAGACGCTTCTTTTAATAAAATATTTACTATTGCGTTACGGTAAACATACTCCGCCTGCATCTCCTACTGTATTTAGCATATCTATGATAAATCCAGCTTCCTCCAGTCGTTGCGTGCCTTACGAGCTGGATGACAAAGGGGTCTCTCAACAATTGGAAGAAGCCGGATTCATCATCTTTTTAAAAAAGAAGCATCTTTGTAAAGTTTAATAACCTAAAGTGCCCCTGTTTTTAATAATACTTTTAAATACTGGGCAGTAATTAATTTAACTTTACAATCACTTTAAGTAAAAGCTGTTTAAAATTTAAAGTGATGCTTTCAAAAACATCTTTCTATAATATCAAATAATGTTATTAATTAAAGGGACAGTCTACACCAGAATTTTTATTGTTTAAAAAGATAGATAATCTCTTTGTTACCCATTCCCCAGTTTTGCATAACCAACACAGTTATATTAAAGGGACAGTCTACACCAGAATTTTTATTGTTTTAAAAGATAGATAATCCCTTTATTACCTATTCCCCAGTTTTGCATAACCAACACAGTTATATTAATATACTTTTAACCTCTGTGATTATCTTGTATCTAAGCCTCTGCAAACTGCCCCTTTATTTCAGTTCTTTTGACAGACTTGCAGTTTAGCCAATCAGTGCCTGCTCCCAGATAACTTCACGTGCACAAGCACAGTGTTATCTATATGTAATATGTGAACTAACACCCTCTAGTGATTAAAAACTGTTAAAATGCATTCTGAAAAGAGGTGGCCTTCAAGGTCTAAGAAATTAGCATATGGACCTCCTAGGTTAAGCTGTCAACTAAGAATACCAAGAGAACAAAGCAAAATTGGTGATAAAAGTAAATTAGAAAATTGTTTAAAATTACATGCTCTATCTGAATCATGAAAGTTTATTTTGGCCTAGACTGTCCCTTTAATGTATGTTTTACCTCTATGATTACCTTCTACATAAGCCTTTGCAGACTGCCCCCTTATCTCAGTGCTTTTAACAGAAATGCAGTTTATCCAATCAGAGCAGACTTCTAAATAACTACACGGGAGTGAGCACAATGTTATATATATATATATGATAAACATGAACTAGTACTGTGTAACTGTGAAAAACTTTCAAAATGCTCTGAGCTAAGAGGCGGTTTTCAACGGTTTAGAAATCAGTTTGAGCTTACCTAGGTTTAGCTTTTGAAAAATACCACCAAGGGAACAAAGCAAATTTAATGATAAAAGTCAATTGGAAAGTTGTTTAAAATGTCATGCCTTATCTGAATCATGAAAGTTTAATTTTGACTAGACTGCCCCTTTAAGATGTTCTATTATAAAATCACCCCTTAAAAGGCATTATTTCCAAGAAACATTTATTTTGAATCCTTCTTTTAATACTTTTAATTAAAAAATACTTATTTTTTTAAATTGATTGACAGATGGGCTGTATAGCCAATAGCAAGTGCACCGCCTGCACTATGTATTTCTATAGCAGTGTGCTTAAAGCCAATCTACAGTCTGCTATAATATTGGAACTCAGCTGCTGCAGTAATATTTGATTCTATCAGCAGTACAAGAGAGCACTACCATATATATACATAGTCCTGGCAATACAATTGCCATTGGGTTTACCAATCACCTGTCAATCTGGTAAAAACTTTTTTTTTAATACAGCCAGTTGGAGTAGATTAAATGGAGGCTTTAAAAATAGGTGCTATTATAATAGATCACCCTTATTAATTACGATTGCCATATTATGAAATGTTGTTTTTATAAATTTACCATCACTTTAAAGGGACACTGAACCCAAATTTTTTTCTTTCGTGATTCAGATAGAGCATGCAATTTTAAACAACTTTCTAATTTACTCCTATTATCAATTTTCTTTGCTCTCTTGCTTTCTTTATTTGAAAAAGAAGGCATCTAAGCTATTTTTTTGGTTCAGAACCATGGAAAGCACTTGTTTATTGGTAGGTGAATTTACCCACCAATCAGCAAGAACAACACAGTGTGTTCACCAAAAATGGGCCGGCATCTAAACTTACATTCTTGCATTTCAAATAAAGATACCAAGAGAATGAAAAGAATTTGATAATAGGAGTAAATTAGAAAGTTGCTTAAAATTGCATGCTCTATCTGAATCATGATAGAAAAAAATTAGGTTCGGTACCCCTTTAAGTCACTAGTTTTCAAACCTGTCCCCAGGCCTCCCTAACAAGCCAGAGTTTGAGGATATCTGAACTAGAGCACAAGTGAAATAATCAGCTGATTAGTACATACGATTTTTACCTGCTCTCACCCAAGGTAATCCTGGAGGAAATCTGGCCTGTTAGGGAGGCCTGAGCACAGGTTTGAAAACCAGTGTTTTATATGAAGCCAACAGTAAGTACATTTTTTGCAACTAATATCCATGTATCCATCATTCATTGGCTGATGAGGTCAACCTCAGAAAACATTGGTTTAGTCAGCTGAGGAACATGTTTATTTAACCCCTTAACGACCGAGGACGTGCAGGGTAGTCCTCTAAAAAAATACCCTTAACGACCAAGGACGTACCCTGCACGTCCTCGGTCTGGAAAGCAGCTGGAAGCGATCCTGCTCGCTTCCAGCTGCTTTCCGGTTATTGCAGTGATGCCTCGTTATCGAAGGCATCCTGCAATAACCTTTTTAAGCCATCCAGTGCAGAGAGAGCCACTCTGTGGCCCTCTCTGCACCGGAGATTGTTGGCTTACTGCGTTGGTGGGTGGGAGGCTGGTGGGAGGCAGGTGGTGGCCATCAATGGCCTTGGTGACGTACAGGGGGGTGGGATCGTGGGCGTGGATGATCAGGGGCGCACACTGACGCGCGCGCATGCACGGAAGGGCGGGGGCGGGCGCGTGCACGGGGAGGGAGCGGGTGGGAACCGCTACACTACAGAAAAAAGTTAAACAAAAAATGCAAAAAACAGGGAATAAAAGTTTTTTTTTTTATAAATCAATTAAGGTGTTGGGGTTTGTCTGTGGGGGGAAGCTACACTACAGAATTTCTTTTTTTTTTTTTTTTTTTAAAAACGTTTTTTCTTGAAACTGGGTACTGGCAGACAGCGGCCAGTACCCAAGATGGCCCCCAATAATGCAGAGGGGGAGGGTAAGAGAGCTGTTTTGGGGGTTGATCAGGGAGGTTGGGGGCTAAGGGGGGGATTCTACAAAGCAGCATATGTAAATATGCTAAAAAAAAAAAAAGAACAAATTAAAAAAACCTTTTATTTTAGTACTGGCAGACTTTCTGCCAGTACTTAAGATGGCGGGGACAATTGTGGGGTGGGGGAGGGAAGGGAGCTGTTTGGGAGGGATCAGGGGGTGGGATGTGTCAGATGGGAGGCTGATCTCTACACTAAAGCTAAAATTAACCCTGCAAGCTCCCTACAAACTACCTAATTAACCCCTTCACTGCTAGCCATAATACACGTGTGATGCGTAGCAGCATTTAGCGGCCTTCTAATTACCAGAAAGCAACGCCAAAGTCATATATATCTGCTATTTCTGAACAAAGGGGATCCCAGAGAAGCATTTACAACCATTTGTGCCATAATTGCACAAGCTGTTTGTAAATAATTTCAGTGAGAAACCTAAAATTGTGAAAAATTTAACGTTTTTTTAAATTTGATCGCATATGGTGGTGAAATGGTGGCATGAAATATACCAAAATGGGCCTAGATCAATACTTGGGGTTGTCTACTACACTACACTAAAGCTAAAATTAACCATACAAGCTCCCTACATGCTCCCTAATTAACCCCTTCACTGCTGGGCATAAAACACGTGTGGTGCGCAGTGGCATTTAGCAGCCTTCTAATTACCAAAAAGCAACGCCAAAGCCATATATGTATGCTATTTATGAACAAAGGGGATCCCAGAGAAGAATTTACAACCATTTATGCTATAATTGCACAAGCTGTTTGTAAATGATTTTAGTGAGAAACCTAAAGTTTGTGAAAAAATTTGTGAAAAAGTGAACAATTTTTTTTATTTGATCGCATTTGGCTGTGAAATGGTGGCATGAAATATACCAAAATGGGCCTAGATCAATACTTTGGGATGTCTTCTAAAAAAAAATATATACATGTCAATGGATATTCAGGGATTCCAGACAGATATCAGTGTCCCAATGTAACTAGCACTCATTTTGAAAAAAAGTGGTTTGGAAATAGCAAAGTGCTACTTGTATTTATGGACCTATAACTTGCAAAAAAAGCAAAGAACATGTAAACATTGGGTATTTCTAAACTCAGAACAAAATTTAGAAACTATTTAGCATTGGATTTTTTTGGTGGTTGTAGATGTGTAACAGATTTTGGGGGTCAAAGTTAGAAAAAGTGTGTTTTTTTCCATTTTTTCCTCATATTTTATAAAAAAAATTAGAGTAAATTATAAGATATGATAAAAATAATGGTATCTTTAGAAAGTCCATTTAATGGTGAGAAAAACGGTATATAATATGTGTGGGTACAGTAAATGAGTAAGAGGAAAATTACAGGTAAACACAAACACCGCAAAAATGTAAAAATAGCCTTGGCCCCAAACGGACAGAAAATGGAAAAGTGCTGCGGTCATTAAGGGGTTAAAAAAAGAAAAGAAAAAAACACTATATTGAAAGACTCTGTTTTGAAAGGCTTTCTATTAGGTGAACAGAGGAACAAATAAAAGCACAATGTCCATTAAATTATGAACTAGGATACAAGTTGTAATGATCTCTAAAGCTAGCAGGATGGAAGGCTATGGCAGATTCCTTATAGGTTTCTGTACGGTGTGTCTGGTGATGTGTGACTAGAGTGTTCAAATTGGTAGATTAAGGGCTCCATTTATAAAGTTCTGATATGAGTTTTGGAGCCCCAACGGGTACAGATTTGCCCAAGCAAACCTGCAGCCGAGAATGAAGAAGCAGCAGTAATCAGGCCACTGTACGTGAATCCCCCTGGACTTTTCCGACCGGGAGATTAACAGCTCATGCCCGCATGCGATTGACTGCACTCAAGCAGGGGGCGGGGTTGCACCATTTGATTAGTGTGTAATGATAAATGCAATGTACTCCCCACCAGACACCATACCAGGCGGTCAGGGGCGGTCAGGGGCAAAGATGTATACCTCTGTCTGCCCGGTCTTTAATAAATCTTTCTGAATGTATAATAATCTTTTGAACTGAATACATATACAGTAAACTCAAATTGACTGGAACAAGGGCCGAAAACAGTCAAAATGTGTTCATCGTTGATTTATATACTTTATCATATTTTAAGCAATAATATAGCAAAGAGCGAAAATAAATCCAAAAACATTGTATACACATTCCATTTAAAGCACAAATTATATTATGAATATTTGGGTGATCACATATAGGGGTAGATTTATGAAATGACGGGCAGATATGATCTGCTGTAGCGGATCATGTCCGCCCGACATCGCTAAATGCCGACAGCATATGCTGTTGGCATTTAACATTGCACAAGCATTTCTGGTGATATGCTTGTGCAATGTCACCCCTGCACATTTGCGGACAATTGGCCGCTAGCAGGGGGTGTCAATCGTCCCGATCATATCTGATCGGGATGATTGCTGTCCGCCGCATCAGAGGTAGCGGATGAGTTAAGGAGCAGTGGTCTTATGACCGCTGCTACTTAACTTATGTTTCTGGTGAGCCAGAAGGCTCGCACGGAAACAGCAGCATACGCTGCTTCATAAAGCTATCCCATTGCCTTTTGTTTTGTGGTTTTCCTATTGTAGCTAGCACTGCAATATTCAACATCAACAGCTTTTTTCTGTAGGCATCATAATAGTAGTTGTTGGTGAAATCTCATTTCCATCCTTGAATTGAAAAATCAACACATATATAATATAAAGTCAATGCAATACAACTTACTCTGAATTTAAAATAAACAGTAGATTTTTCTCTGACAAATTTCAAAATGTGTTTCAATTTGGCAGTCCCTTGTATCATGTGACAGCCATCAGCCAATCACAGACTCATATACATATACATTGTGATCTTTTGCTCATGCTCAGTTGTAGCTGGTGCCTCAGCAAGTGTGCATATAAAAAGACTGTGCACAATTTGAAAATGGAAGTAAATTGGAAAGTTGTTTATAATTGCATGCCCTAAATCATGAATGTTTTATTTTACCTTTAGTGTCCCCATAACTTATTTAATACAAAAATAAGGCCTAGCTTCCATTGAGGTGGTAAAGTTTGGAAACTGGTGGTAACATAAAAAAATCTCAATAGACTTTAAGGGAGATAAATGTTTTTACCATCAGTTTCCAAACTTTCCCACCTCAATGTCGCCAAATACAATTTGAAAATATGAATTAGATAGAACATGGATAAAACGGGGGGAAAAAAAACCCTACAAAGCATCATTTACCATAAAGTTAGTTAAAGATTTATAGTAAAGTAGAAAATAATAATGAAAATACATTTACAGTATTATCAACTAGGAAAACAAGTATCAGTAAAAATATTTTCAAGTATAAGGTTAAAAATGAAAACGAACTGTCTGTTGTTGTTGAAAATGATTTTTTTTTTTTGCCTCGTCACTTACCAAAAGTAAATTAATTTTATTTACAAAACATAAGTGGGTTATGGTCTCATTTCAGTGGACAGGTCTGTGCGTGTGCTATTTCCTTTGTTTATTAGGTTAATATACCGCTATTTACCACTGAACGATGAAAAGCAATAGTGCATCGTGCAGTTGGGGAACAAGGGAGCTGTTAATGTGCAGGTTCATAGAGAGTTCATAGATGAGTGGCATTTATGTAGCTTGAATTAAACTAAATTAGCTGTGTAAGTGTGTGTGACTTCTTAACTAGATATTTACCTTTTTTGATTGCTTTTGTTGTTGCGATTCTGCTAGCTAAATTAATTGCATTTATCCATATAAAACGGTACATGTTCACTGGTGACAACTAATAAAGTGACGCTACACCTATAGCCTACTGAATTCCAACATTTTTTTTAATGCCACAAAGGGTCATAAAACTAGTGCTGTGAAGTTGAAAACACTTATTTTTAATCCATTAACAAAGACTCAGCTTGAAGTGTTAGAGTATTCTGCTTTTTCTCATGCTCCTTTCCACATATACTTTAGGATTGCTAAATAACAGTTGAAAAGTAATGCCAACAATCACAATAGCCATCTGCTTTAAAAGGAGTGGTATAATGTAGCCAGTATAAAAATAAAAAGACCCAATCTTAGAGTAATATAATTTCATGAATATAATTGCTACATTTTTTTTAACCTGGGCAAGTAGACCATGGGGTAAATTCTATCTGATGTTGGAGTCGTTAAGGCAATGGGTTGTTAATTTCAGGGTGGTTTAGGTGGTCATTTGTTTCACAAGAAAAACCCAGGCACATATTAACAAAGGTGGGAAAGCCAAACTAGGACCATTCCAAAAAATGTATGATGGTTGAGAGATCAGCTTGAATATATTTGATGCATAGATCTATTCTACCCGTTGTGTTGTACAATGAGGCCCATACACTATTAAAACGATATATAGGCCAAGGAACAAGATGGAAGAATAACAGGACCAGTAAGCAGGGGGAGCAAGGAACATAGTAAAATATAGTGGAACATGTCATAACATTTTAGTACCTAGAAAACCTAATATGTAGGGAACATCACATAAGCCAGCACATAGCCAAATTCAGTTTGCAGTTTAGGCTTCCTAATCAGTATTCAAACCACCAGTTTGGTAGAAACATAAGCACAGGCTATATGTATAAATACATTTGGCTTCCTAAATTATTGTAAATTATCTTAAATCAATAGTTAGCATAGAACTTGTTGATACCAATGTTGTGGAGGACATCTTAATCCTCTAGTGCCCACATTTTGGAGGGTCTATTTAAAACTTTCTTAAAAGGTTAGTTTTAAGTGTCTTTTATTTTTTTTTCTTCAAAAGTGTTGTTGGTATCATTTACTCATTGATGTGTACAAAAACTAACTACAACTGTTGATATTTCCATCTTTTTTCTCTCATGGGTGCTCCTCTATGGACTCCATGTACTAACAGGCAGGCGGATAGCTTCTCAACTCGCGAAGCTGTCCATCCGCCTTCGCTACACACGGGCAGCAGATCTGTTGTGTATCATTACACACTCATCGCAGTATGTAAAGTCCGCCCCTTCATTTGCGAGACTAAATGGGCTGTCATTCACCGATAGCAAGCAAGCTCTCTGTGATTTTCCCTCACAACCTCAGAGGTGGCGTAGGGTATAAGAAGCAGTGGTCTAATGACCGCTGCCTCTTACATTCGGGAAGCAGGCTTGCATATGCGAACTTGCCCCTCAAGGGCTCCGGAGCAGCTTTCGCTGCTTCGTACATGGAGTCCATATGTATTATGGAAAGAAATACCACAATATAGTATTGTGTGAGGGAGGTGCGCTAAAAGTTGACTCAATAAAGTGCACAAAGCAACATACACATTATCATATGTAGCCAATGTATATACATGATATAACGATCAGGCTGTGCCTGTATTAGTGTGTGTATACATGTGATAGAATGTGTAATAAATGTGATAAAACATGATATGCTTCAAGACATTATATATAACTTATACTATAAAAATAAAAGCTTTATAAACTTAAGATGAAAATAAATATTTAAAAACATAAAAATAAAATAATTGTGAATAAAAACTTTGGTGATAAGTCCAAACTTGGTGATACAGATCTTTGTGAGTCCATAAAACAGTGAAAAACGGCAGGCAGCACTCCTAAAATGATGGGAAGATCAGCAGCGATATCCTATAAGACAAGATGAAAGAGGCGCCTTATGGTGTGATATCATGGGGAAACAAGACAAAAATGATGATGGAAGATTGCAGAATAGTCACAAACGTCCTTGCACATCCAGTGCAATAAAGTGCAAGCCGAGACTTCAGAGCCGCTCGGCTGACTCAAACACACACGCTGGAACACAAGGCCACGATAAGGAGTGTCACACGTGACGTCTCAAATGGAGTAGGAGAGTCAGCCAATCCGGAGGAATCGCTGCTCTTGTTTCCTCAGAGCAAAACTACTAACTAAAATCCCCGCCCCTTACGGCATCTTGCTTTCTATTTGTTGTTACACTATGACTGGTAACACCTTACCAGTCATAGTCAGCCGAGCGGATTGCAGCTTTATTGCACTGGATGTGCAAGGACATTTGTGAGTATTCTGCAATCTTCCATCATAATTTTTGTCTTGTTTCCCCACGATATCACACCATGAGGCGCCTCTTCCATCTTGTCTTATAGGATATCGCTGCTGTATTTTTTGGAACTTCATTGCAGATTGCTAGTGTAAATTACATCTGAGGAAGACGGGTTGTCCTTGAAATACGCAGTGGGAGTTCAAACTTGCCGGTAGTTTCTGAACATTGCAGCAGTCATCTCTGTATTATACTTTTGGATGAAGTTTTACTTATTCATAGTTCAAGTATTGTTTTTCCGTTAAATTTTGTTTTTACATTTGCTATTTTTTGTAAATTGGGGACATGAAAACTATTTTTTTTTTTTTTTTCGTGATTCAGATTTTTAAATAACTTTCCAATTTACTTTATTTATAATTTTTGCTTCATTGTCTAAGTATCCTTCATTTAAGGAACAACAATGCACTATTGGGAGCTAGCTGAACATTTTGGTAAGCCAAAGACAAGAGAAATATATGTGCAGCCACCAATCAGCAGATAACACCAACCTTCTTAGCCTATCTAGGTATGCTTTTCAACAAAGGATACCAAAAGAACAAAGTAAATTAGATCATAGAAGCAAATTAGAAAGTGGTTTGAAAGTATGCTTTAAGTGAATCATGAAAAAAAAAGTACTTCCATTATCAAATTGTGCACAATTTTTTATAAGTACACTTTCTGAGGCACTAACTTCTTCTGAGCATATGCAGGAGTACATATTTATATGAATCTGTGGTTGGCTGATGGCTGTCATGTGATATAGTACCTTCTTCCTTATGTAATACAGTAAGCCAGCAAATAAAAAAAAAAAATTGAATGTAGGATACTAATTTGTTAAAGTTACACATAGAGGCCCATTTATCAAGCTCCATATGGAGTTTGAAGGGTCGTGTTTCTGGCGAGTCTTCAGACTCGCCAGAAACACCAGTTATGAAGCAGTGGTCTAAAGACTGTTGCTCCATAACCCTCTCCGCCTGCTCTGATGAGGCGGACAGGAATCGCCGCAATTAAACCCGGTCGAATACGATTGGGTTGATTGACACCTCCCTGCTTGCGGCCGATTGGCCGCGAGTCAGCAGGGGGCGGCGTTGCACCAGCAGCTCTTGTGAGCTGCTGGTGCACTGCTGAATACGGAGAACGTATTGCTCTCCGCATTTAGCGAGGTCTTTGCAGACCTGATCTGCACTGTCGGATCAGGTCCACAAGACCTTTCATTAATAGGCCTCATAAACCTAAAGAACATAAATAGAATTTGTAAAATCACAATCTTAAATACACTGTTGATACAAAAAAGGGCAAAGCTTAAATTTAATAAAACTGAAAGGAGAAAGTGTAAATGTAACTTAACTCTCATGTCATGCAGTTCTAAATTGCACTGAGGTTGTCCATCCTTTACATACAGAATGGAAATGCAGGAATTAAGGGTTAAGACCCTTACTGAGTGAAGTTTGTTGTGTTTGTAACATTAGTTGCAAGTGTGTGGGGGTCGCCTACTTACCAGTATAAGATGTGAAGTCACGTAGGCCCTGGACTTCTATCGCTTCCTGGACTGTGGAGGATTTTTCTGCTCTCCCTCCCTACATTGTGGCTGGCAATTTGGGTTTACAGCTTCCGCTAGGATTGCTTTGTAGCTAGGCTCCTACAGGGTTAATTGACATAGCGGTGGTATGTCCGAATTAGTAATTTTGGCACTCCCCTCAGATAGTCATGCTGTATGAGTAATAAGTCCAGGATTCTTTAAGGTTTAGTGTGAATGGTCGCATTCTAGCTAGGCAGTAGGTCTGGGCCCTGGCTGTGACAGAGTGTTGTGAGAGTGATGGCAATTAAGGAGGGTGAAATGTCCCCAGGTGCATGCCTGGGTGAGCAGTGTGCCGAAGAGCTTATGTAGATGTCACTGCCTTCAGTTGCATGGTAGCTAGGATCTACCTATGCAAGCCAGGGTCCCTACGGGTGTTTCTAAGTTTGATGGTTTTGGTTTAGTTTTCAGCAACAAATGATATAATGCATTTAATGCAGGAAACCCCCCTTTAAAGAAGTATAGCAGCATTTGCCTTTCTAGAATCTTGTGAGAAATCTCACAATACTGGAGGATCATTTAGATCATCTCATCAGAGTGGATGATCAGACCCTGTGTCCCTAACCTACAGCCACTCATGCTAGTTTTTAATCAAACTGACACACAAAAAAGGTAACTTTGTAACTTCCCATAACTCATACAAAACACAGAAATGGACTACACTTTCAAAGCAAACATTTCCCATGCCACTACAGCACTCACAAACAAAAGTATTTGATTTCAATGACTTGGGCAGTTAACCCAAGAAAGCTTGAGTTAAAATCCCATAGGACATTTTTTATAAATAAAATATAAACACAACACATAGAAAGTCCAGCACTCATTTGCATGTGTGGCTGTAGGTTAGGTACAGAAGCCTTAATGTGATCCTGGGCATCTCTCTTGATTTTGGCCAAATACTATCATTAGCAAGCTGTGTGCATACAAGCCAGTACTAGACTTTCTATGTCTTGTGCTAATGTATTTTTATGTAATTTTTCCTATGGGTTTTGCACCCAGGTTTGTCCAGGGTTAACTGCCAGAGTCATTAGAATTGAATGCAGCTGTGTGTGAGTGTATGTGAGTACCCAGGGCTTTGAGTCAGTGGCATGGGCTATGTACCCATTTCGGTTTGAGAGCCTGTCTGTTTCTGTGAGTGTGTTTATGTGTGCACATGCATATGTATGTGCATATTTCATACTCTTGTTTTTTGTTATAATAAAAACTGTAATAATTCAGGATTCATTTCTTTGTCTAATTATATGGATTTCCAAAAAAAAATGACCTGTGGTTGGAGCATTATCCCTTTAAGCAATTGGAAGACAGGCTCACCTACAACCTTATTAATTTTATCATTTTCATTTCTTAATAATGAAACAGACAGATTGCAGCTAGATACTAGTGTATGTTTTTATGAAAGCGCTCTCAATGTCTTAAGCTAACCTTGATACAGAAGACTAAGCCTTAGGCTTTAAGGGACTGTGAAATGTCTGCCACTTTTCACATATTTCTAACTCCATCATTGCTTAGCTTGTATTGCCTAAAAAGAGCATACTTGGCAGCTTATCAAACTGTTACACTGGGCTAGTATCATCTTTTATTTCAATTCAGTGATTTGTTTAATGGAGGTACTCCTGTGTCCTCTAAGGACTGCTAGCTTGTATAACAAAACTTCTCTATGACATGAAACCTACTGCAGAGATAATATGGCAGAAAAAGGCAGATGCAGTCACCCTTTTGCTCAAGAAAAATAATATGCAATTATCTTAAACCCATTTTATTTTGGGAATATGGGCCACTCAAGCGCTACAAGGTTGATTTTTTTTGGGGGGGAGTTGATCAATTTAAAAACAAAGGAAGTATATTTTTAAGCAATATGTAATATGTATAGTAGAATGTAAATTGATTTGTGCATCCTACAATAAATCAATCAAAAATTGTATTGGAAGCCAAACTGGAAATATTACAGCCTACCTTATATATTGATGCATCAGTGTTTTCTGTTAATGATGTCAATGCTTGGGCCCCCATGTATTAAGCAGTGAACTTGCTGTTAGTGTCTATAATAATAACTAGTATTTATATAGCGCCTTTCTCCCAGTGGGACTCAAAACGCTTTTTCAGCGCTTGCTCTCGGAATAAACCAAATCGGCATCTGAATAGTAATAGTTGTTATTATTACCCAATTTAATGGTACTCATTTTATCGACCTCGGAAGGATGAAGGGCTGAGTCGGCCCTGCTGAGATTTGAGCCTGTGACCTTGGATCTTTTAAACAGGCTTTTTTTGTAGTCGGGACATTTACCAACTGAGTTACCCCACCGGCCCTGTAATCTGGTCTAATCTGGCATCAGAATCCGCATACAGATAAGAATCCATATGACCAGTGAACTGGTAAAAAAGTAATGTAAAATTTACATTTTTACATATGCAAACGTACATACTGTATGTCACAGTTCGCAAGTAAACTCTCCATTACTGAAAGTTACACACAAAAAAAATCAGTTTGTTATCATTTCCATGCCAACTTTGTGGATTTTCCTTCGTCCTTATTTAGTTGATTAACACAATAGAAATCAATAGGGGGTCTAAAACTGACGCCAAGGTAGAGTAGTATAAATAGCGTCTGACCAATTTTATACTTACATTTTTGATGAGCAGTCAACCATGGAGACACTCTTGCACCTTTTTATTCTCCTATTAATCAAAATTAATGAGAGAAGAAAGAAAGAAGCAGCTGAAGTAAATGCTGACAGAAGAAGAAGGAGAGTTCCAAGAGTTTTCCTTCCTCAAATAGGTTTAGATGCCCTTTCGGACAGCAGAGAAATAAATAAAAAAAAATTGCTCAATAGAGATTCCATTTTGGCCTGTACGATTAGATCTTTGGCAGCATTACATTTCTTTGCTACAGAGCGCTTCCATGCGGTTTTAAGTTTCATAGAGGCCATAAGCCAGTCAGTATTTTCTCGCCATCTTGCAAAAGGGATTGACACATGGATGGTTGTCTTTCCACGATATGTCTGCCTTCCATCTACTCCTGAAGAGTGGCAATCTGTGAATTGTAACTTTATAAGATATCCGGAATGCCTAATGTACAAGGAGCCATCAACTGTAGACATGTGGCAGTGAAACCATCATGTGAACGTGAAGAAGTGTACCGGAATAGTAAATATTACCATGCTCTAAATGTACAGATGTTTTGTGACCATAATATGAAAATTATTAGTTTCTGTTCCTGCTATCCAGGCTCCTGTTATGATTCCTATATTATACGGGAATAATTAAATTCTTCATAATTAAATAATTAATTAATTGGTATCCATTAGTTTTGAAATGCTATATTCTAGATGGTTAGCAAGCTCCTTAAAACAATGATATACACATATTAACACATAAATATATATGCATATAATCATATACATATATATTTACATTTTCTGCCATTGCTGCAATACTAACCCTATCCACTGTGCTTAGGTTCTCCCATTGGAACCTATGGAAGCGCACTCTCGCGAACGCAATGCTTCCCAACAATATGAATGTGAGCTTGCGTTCGCATTGCTGACAACTTGTATTACCAGCGCACATTACCATGGTTGGTATTACACAGAGGAGCACAAATATCGCTTTCATGAAAGTTATATTTAGCGCTCCACTTGTAATCTTGCCCAAAATGTTTAATTATGTGCTAAAAAAAAAAATTCTCAAAAAATATTCAATATATAGAATTTGGAATGTGGATATATATATATTCAACGTTTATGATTCAGACATGGCTGCATATAATACTTAAATTTTAACTTTTAAGTTTTTGTTTTTTTTTAAATTTAGGTTATGAAACAGAGCATTACAGATATGTTTAACCACATATTCCAAAAGTACACGTACAGAAAGACAGTAATAGTTATATACAGAGTTATATTGATTTTACAAAACAAACCTCCATTTTTCGGAGAAGAAAATACTTAGATTTCCCCTTAAAAGACAGTAAAGTTGTAGTATAGTGGTGTCCCCTAATAATGAGTAGGAACCTCTCTTGGACAACAGAATATGGCACCGCCTAAAAGGGGAATGTCAGGGGTTAAAGAACACAAAGGGCCCCTCTTGGACACAAGATGATATATAGAACAATAGGTAATTGTCATCAATAAAACTTATTAAATGTATACATGTACAGAAAGGCAATAATGGTTACACTCAAAACTATAGTGATTTTACCAACCCAACCTCCATTTTCAGATAAGATAATACTGAGAGACATCCCCTTCCCCCCAATCACAAAAAAACAGTAAAGTTTGTGAAAAAATGAAATCCGCAATATCATGTCCGCTCTCACTTTCATAAATTGGCCCCTATAACTCAAATAACATAGGATGAGTAACCATGTTAATAAGGGGCAATAATTTAAGTCAAGCAAGACTAATCTGTAAAATACCTATGAGATACTATAAACCATAGGTTATGATATTAGCTCATAGGTTGTAATATAAAGAGTATTAAAGGGATCCTTTCCAAAACATAGGAGTGCTAGTTCATTCATGTGAGTCATATAGATAACATTGTGATCCCACCTGTGGCTTGTGGCAGGCTCTGCACTAATTGGTTAAAATGCAAGTCAGATAATAAATAAAATGTCATGTGATCAGGGGACTGTCAGAAGATGCTTAGATAAAAGGTAATCACAGAGGTAAAAAGTATATTAATATAACTGTGTTGGTTGTGCAAAACAGGGGAATGGGTAATAAAGGGATTATCTATCTTATAAAACAATAACAATTCTGGTGTAGACTGTCCCTTTAAGTACAACATGTTCTCTCGTGGTATAAGATGAGTTAATAAAAAAAACAAAAGATTTTCTGGTGATCATTTAGTGCAATTTTTCACATAGTAATACACCCACAGCTTATCATGCAGTGATAGCAAATATGTTACAAATATAAAGAAACAGCCACTTATAAACTGTTAGGACATATTATACAAAGGCTGTGGGCTCCCTAACTCAAATAAAATGTGATAGAACACTGAAAGCGTATCATATCAAAAGGCATAATGACGTCTGCATGAAATATTAACTGACTTAATATTAGAACACAGTTTATAAGGGCAACTATAGGACACATAGAGAAATAAAACATAAGCATATTGGATAATTTTACAAGGCAGTGTAGGAGGTATATTGTATGATTGCTTAGCAATATATCTTACTTTTCATCTTAAATACTGTCACATATAATAACATAAGCACTCTTGATCCAGTCCTGAAAAAGAACACTTCAAGATTCAGACTGACCTGTCCACATGTAGAAGTTTCTCAAAGACTCTTACAACTATAAGGTAACAGTCAAAGACTCTAGCATATAAAAGGTATATTATTCATTACAAACTGTGAACTATTTTCCCCCTACTATTATCTGATCAAATCACAGTTTTAGGGGTAGTTCTATGCCCGAAGTTTCAGGATCGCTTGAAACGTAAGTTAAGAAGCAGCGGTTGTAAGACCTCTGCTCCTTAACTTCTCCGCGGACTGTAATCCGATCGGGATGATTGAAACCCATGGCTAGCGGCAGATTGGCTCGCGAATGTGCAGGGGGCAGCATTGCCAAGCATTTCACAAGAAATACTTGTGCAATGTTAAATGCCGACAGCGTATGCTGTAGCGGATCATGTCCACCCAGCACTTGTTAAATCTACCCCTTAGACTCTGTCAAGAACTAGAAAAAATAGCTATATTCCTTTGTCCTACAGCCAATTCACCTAAACTGAACAGAAGGGTAAAACCAGATCAAATATAACTTAGCCTACTCCAGTTTTTCTGGTTGACCCAAGAATAAGGACTTTCATACTTATTGCCCTTGGCACTAGTCCGCTTTAAAAGTATAGATTTGAAGAGTCTTGCAGAGGCTGAGATGCACAATGTTGTAACTAGGCACCACTTTTTAACTCTGCGGTTCCTGTATTCGTGCCATTACCGACCACAATCTTGTCTTCACATGGGTTAGACCAAGGAAAGTGGACTGGCAAGTGCATCAGCAAGTTGTAGGAAGCAGCAGACCCCAATTTTGAATCCAGCCTAAAATTGCACAAAAGGTACTTCTGCAAATCATCCCGTCCATGTGGCAAATGCACCATATCAGGCAGCATCTCTCCCTCGTTAATGCGCTCCACTAATTTATTGGAGGTCTCAGTGTAGGGCACAATTGTGCAAGGTACTGGAGCAGGCATCAACACATTCGGCTCCCCCTCTCCTTCTTCTCTGCTCTCCTCTTGCTCACAAGACAACAGAGACCCCTCTGAGCCCGCAGGCCTCCTGCCAGTGTCCACAGCAAACAATAGATCTAGGGTTAGGTCAGATGTAAAGGCTCCCACTATATTTTCTTCACATCTATTAAAATGATCTATAAGTAAGCTCTCAATCTTTCTTAGCATAGTCATCATAGCTTCCAACACTTCTCTCATCCCCGTAACTAAGGATAAAGCCGAGAGCAAAAACTTCTGTAAGAGAGTATTAGTAGCATGCTCTGCTCAATAACCCAGTCTCCTGGGGGGAAACATGTGCGGCGGCCCTGGCTCCATGATCTGTTGGTTACTTCAGACAACGACCGCATTGCCTAACTGAAGAGCATAGCCAAGGTAGATAAACCCGAGATTTGCCTCCAAACACTTCATTATCCTGCTTGGTATATCAGCTTAATGATATGGCAGTAGTAAATATGCAACTTTCATAAAAAATAAAATAACTATAAAAAAAACAAAGTGGTACGAAGAGCTCATCCATGACACAACCTGCCGCTTCAGCTGTAGGCTCTGCCCCCTTGTAAGTTTAATTTTACTTTCATGTTCATAGTGTAAAATAGAACGCTTAATGAATGTAAAGAATGGTACGATGAGGTTTAAGTTATAACAAGGGCAGACTCCTTATAGTGAGCTTTATTTATGCAGTATACAAACAAGTGAGGGCCCGATGATCTAAAACTCACTGGCATGAAGAGAAATCACACAAAATCTTTTTTATAGACCTTATATTGTACTGTAGGTGTCTCTCCTTCCCATCCAGGACCTGCATAGTGAGATAAAAAGATCTCAAGCTATAATTTGCATTTCTAAAAATTGAGGATCCTCACAGCACTGAAAAAACTTCATAAATTGTCTCAACTGAGAGGAGAGCTTTAGATCATCAGGCCCTGAGTAATATGAGAAACCAAAGTAGCAGGTGACTGAAAAAATAGTTCTGCAAGACTGAGGCTCACTGGCCTAAGACTGAATATGAAAAGGGTCTGAAGAAGTCACTGTGTATGCATGACTGCTATATATACATATTTGGAAGTCAATTACTTAAAGGGACACTGAACCCAAATTTATTCTTTCGTGATTCAGATAGAGCATCAAATTTTAAGCAACTTTCTAATTTGCTCCTATTATCAATTTTTCTTCATTCTCTTGGTATCTTTATTTGAAATGCAAGAATGTAAGTTTAGATGCCGGCCCAATTTTTGGTGAACAACCTGGGTTGTTCTTGCTGATTGGTGGATAAATTCATCCACCAATAAAAAGTGCTGTCCACAGTACTAAACCAAAAAACTTAGTTGCCTTCTTTTTCAAATAAAGATAGCAAGAGAACAAAGAAAAATTGATAATAGGAGTAAATTAGAAAGTTGCTTAAAATCGCATGCTCTTTCTGAATCTCGAAAAAAAATTTTTGGGTTCAGTGTCCTTTTATTATGCATTGGTCAGTGGTCTTGATGGACACAGGAGGGATAGCTAATGAACTCTGACTTTAAAGTTTTAAAATAGCATAGCTCAAGTTACTACGATGCCGGGTTAGCGCACAAGTTACGCAATGCCGGGTTAGCGCACAAGCAATAAGTGTTAACTTTTCTTCATTATGCGCTCCATTGAAGACTAAGGGGCCAATGTATCAAGGGCCGAATGGTCCCTGATGCCCCTGTTTCTGCACGAGCCTTCAGGCTCGCCGGAAACAGCAGTTATGAAGCAGCAGTCTTAAGACTGCTGCTCTTTAGCTAGTCCGCTATCTCTGAGGCTGCGGCCTGCTATACGCCCGATCCTATATGATCAGGTTGATTGACACCCCCTACTAGTGGCCGATTGGCCGGGAATCTGCAGGGGGCGGCATTGCACAGGCAGTTCACCAGAACTGCTTGTGCAATGAAAAATGCCGACAGCGTATCATGTTGGACAGACATTTATAAATCGGCCCCTATGGGATAAATGCATAAGCACAGTTGCAATATTCAAAGTCCTAAAGATAGCGGACATGGGCCTCTATTTATCAAGGTCTGGCGGACCTGATCCGACAGTGCGGATCAGGTCCGCCAGACCTCGCTGAATACGGAGAGTAATACGTTCTCCGTATTCAGCATTGCACCAGCAGCTCACAAGAGCTGCTGGTGCAACGCCGCCCCCTGCAGACTCGCCGCCAGCAGGCGGTGTCAATCAACCTGATCATACTCGATCGGGTTGAATTGCGGCGATGTCTGTCCGCCTGCTCAGAGCAGACGGACAAGTTATGGAGCAGCGGTCTTTAGACCGCTGCTTCATAACGTGTTTCTGGCGAGTCTTCAGACACGGGCCCACAAGCTCCGTACGGAGCTTGATAAATGGGCCCCATTGGGTTTCGCTCACTTGCAAACATTTTATTGTAAACTTGTAATATACGTTCAAACCTGCGTGTGTAAAAAGTTTAACTGGTAATCTGGCCCTAAATAAATATATATACTGATGCTCAACAATTACAACAATACAAATATTGCATTCAATGACATAATAGAGTTAAACATATGATTTTTAAAAAACTGAGGATACTAGGTGCAGAATTTGCATATAACAAAATTTACATGTAAAATAATTAGCATTTAAAATATATCCGCTGCAAAGAATTTACATTTTTTTTTTAAATTCAATCCATTAATAAATTAATGATTTTGTTTTTTTACATTGTGTCCATATTTATAGTCTAAATGTCATATTCATTTTAAAGAATATGCTGCTGCAGATACGAAAGTGAAAAATTGGGAATGCGATTCTCATAATCATTTCATTTTGACACGGCTGATCTAGCCCCAGGAACTGCCAAGGGGGAGCAGCAAAATTTGTAGGCACCATATGCTTTTTATTGAAGAGTTTAGATAGCAGACATGACCCTGGTTTACCACTAGTAGTAATATGGTTAAGACTCTAACAGCAACACATTTTTTTTTAAATATCTTTTTCATTAAAACATTTATATAAGCACAAATCATTTTATACATTTCAGATTCACGAAAAAATGCAAGAAGGGTAAGTGTTGTGTCATTCTGTTCCAATTTAGAAATAAAAGCACGTGACATTTGATACTGATTTCTACTATGATTTTTAAAACATATTAAAAAGAAGCAGGCACAGATAGAACGTTAAATGACTTCTCCGATATGTATTTAAAAAAATGATAGAAATAAAAATACAAAAAAAATAAATGGAATTGTAATAAAATATATAAACCTTTGTGAGGATTGAAAAACAATAATACACATCCTTAAAGGGGCATGAAAATCAAAATTACATTTTCGTGGTTTAGATAAAGCAGTTTTAAGAGACTTTTAAATTTACTTAAAGGGCTATAAAAAAAAAAATCTTTTGTGACTCAGAAAATACTATTTAAAAAATAAAAAAAAATTCAATTTACTTCTATTATCACATTTTCTCTGTTCTCATGTTATTCTTTGTTGAAGAGATGCCTAGGTAGAGATACCTGACAGGAAACAGTGTTGCCATCTAGTGCACTTGCTGCCATATTGTGCTCCAGACATGTGCATGTTTCTGAACTTTTTTCAATAAAAGATACCAAGAGAATAAAAACATTTCATAATAGGAGTAAATTAGAAAGGTGCTTTAAAGTGCATGCTCTATCTGAATCATGAAAGAAAAAATGTGGGTTTCATGTCCCTTTAATCTACGTCTATTATCAAATTGTTTTCTTGGTATCCTTTGTTAAAAGCAATCCTAGGTGCACTACTAGGAGGTATTTACTGATTGGTGGTTACACACATGCCTTTTGCCATTGGTCACCAGATGTATTTAACTAGCCCCAGCAGTGCATTTCTGCTATGGAAAGCACTTTAACTATGCGTTTAACTAATTTGCAGTGGCTAAGCACAAGTATATGCAAACATTAGTGCAATAATAAAATGCCCTAATATTATTATCACTGGTGTCCTTCTAGCTATGTAAAATATGAAAAGGAAGCTTAGTGGTATGACTATGTACCCTTTAGTGTCAGTTCTAACTATAGCTGTGAATATCTGAAATAAAAATCAGGAGACTTTGCAGAAAAGTAATTAAATAAACAGGTTTTGGAAGTATTGACCATGGCCTCCTGTATTTTCCCTAGCTCTGTGTTAGGAGGAGCCGAATTATCAAGCTCCGAATTGAGCTTGATGCCCCTGTTTCTGCACGAGCCTTCAGACTCACCGCTGCTCCATAACTGATCCGCCTGCTTTGAGGCTGCGGTCTTCAATCTGCCTGATCCTATACGATCGGGCTAATTGACACCCCCTGCTAGCGGCCGATTGGCTGCGAATCTGCAGGAGGCGGCATTGCACAAGCAGTTCACAAGAACTACTTGTGTAATGATAAATGCCGACAGTATATGCTGTTGGCATTTATCAATGTGCAGCATTCATGATACGCTACATCGTATCATGTGCGTCCGCAATTTAATAAATCGGCCCTTTAGCCTCTAATGTAAGTTGCATCAATATGCCTAAAATATGAAATATTGTATTAGTCAAACTAATCTGTAAACTGAATGAGAATAACAGATGCCAAGTTCACCAAATTAAACTTCAGAAGACTCAGATGCCACAAATGCTGTACATACATAAGGCCAACAAAGACCTCATGTCTGTCATACAGGTCTCCATGCCAAACATATACCTTAGGGCAGAGTTTTACAATATGGGACAATTATACCCACTAACCAGGGAAACAAAAATCGTGACTGCTGTGGGAACATTGGAATTGTTGGCAGTAATTATAAAATACTTCTAAAGTTCAATTTATATACTGTATGTTAAAGGTACATGAAACCAATCAAGAGAAGGAAGCAAATTAAATAATAGAAGTAAATTGGAAAGTTGTTTAAAATTGTATTCTCTATCTGAATCATGAAAGAACATTTTTGGGTTCCATGTCCCTTTTTTAAGTCCTGTTCTGCAAAAAATAGCTGATCACCCCTCGTGGGCCTTTATATGATCAAGTGAGATTTTCACATAGCTAGTGTGCAAGAATACATAAATCTCAATTACATGTAGAAAAATAAATAGTATTTATTTGTGCTGGAATACAAAAAATAAAATAAAATTATTTTCAGAATGCTATTAAAGGGATATGAAACCCAAATGTATTCCTTTCATGATTCAGATAGAGCAGGCAATTTTAAACAACTTTCTAATTTACTCCTATTATCAAATTGTCTTTGTTCTCTTAATATCTTTATTTGAAAAGCAGGAATGTAAGCTTAGGAGCCGGCCCATTTTTGATTCAGAAACTGGGTAGTGTTTGCTGATTGGTGGCTAAATCAAAATGATAATAGGAGTAAATTATAAGGTTGTTTAAAATTGCAAGCTCTATCTGAATCATGAAAGAAAAATATTGAATTTAATATCCCTTTAAAGGGACAGTCTACACCAGAATTTTTATTGTTTTAAAAGATAGATTATCCCTTTATTACCCATTCCCCAGTTTTGCATAACCAACACAGTTATATTAATATACTTTTAACCTCTGTGATTATCTTGTATCTAAACCTCTGCAAACTGCCCCTTTATTTCAGTTCTTTTGACAGACTTGCAGTTTAGCCAATCAGTGCCTGCTCCCAGATAACTTCAAGTGCACGAGCACAGTGTTATCTATATGAAATACATGAACTAACACCCTCTAGTGGTGAAAAGCGCTACATGGGAGGTGAGGTGAGTGACAGCGGGCGTGCGCGAGGTACAGCGAGGCCAGTAACAGCTGTGAGAAGAGGCCGCGCGCTACATGGGAGGTGAGGTGAGTGACAGCGGGCGTGCGCGAGGTACACAGCATACAAGCTGAACAGCTGTGAGGTCTGGCGAGCGCGAGTTACACATTGAAAAAGCCTGTGGCGCGAGATAGGGAGCGCGTGCGTGCTACATGGCATCAGTGTCGGCTTGGAGCGAGGCCAGTAACAGCTGTCAGGTCTGCCGCGTGAGAAGCTACATAGACTCTGGCATCTCCATAGCGCTCCCTGTGCAGATCCTGAAAATGAATAACACTAGGGAAGCCAGCCAGCTGACAGGGTCCTGCAGCGCATAAGGGATCCTTTTGCGATAGCACTGATGGAAGGAGGAGGGGGGGGAGTGAGCACAAAAGAGGTGGGGGGAGAGTGAGCACAAAAGAGGTGGGGGGAGAGTGAACACAAAAGAGGTGGGGGGAGAGTGAGCACAAAAGAGGTGGGGGGAGAGTGAGCACAAAAGAGAGGGGGGAGAGTGAGCACAAAAGAGAGGGGGGAGAGTGAGCACAAAAGAGAGGGGGGAGAGTGAGCACAAAAGAGAGGGGGGAGAGTGAGCACAAAAGAGAGGGAGGAGAGTGAGCACAAAAGAGAGGGGGGAGAGTGAGCACAAAAGAGAGGGAGGAGAGTGAGCACAAAAGAGAGGGGGGAGAGTGAGCACAAAAGAGAGGGAGGAGAGTGAGCACAAAAGAGAGGGGGGAGAGTGAGCACAAAAGAGAGGGGAGAGAGAGAGCTCAAAAGAGAGGGGGAGAGTGAGCACAAAAGAGAGGGGGGAGAATGAGCACAAAAGAGAGGGGGAGAATGAGCACAAAAGAGAGGGAGAGAGAGTGAGCAAAAGAGAAGGGGGAGAGAGAGAGAGCAAAAAAGAGGGGGGGGGGGAAAGAGCAAAAAAGAGGGGGGTAGAGAGCAAAAAAGAGGGGGGGGGGGAGAGCACAAAAGAGGGGGGGAGAGAGAGAGCTCAAAAGAGAGGGGAAGAGAGAGAGAGCTCAAAAGAGAGGGGAAGAGAGAGAGAGCTCAAAAGAGAGGGGAAGAGAGAGAGAGCTCAAAAGAGAGGGGAGAGAGAGAGCGCAAAAGAGAGGGGGGGGAGAAAGTGCAAAAGAGAGGGGGAGAGAGAGAGCGCAAAAGAGAGGGGGGAGAGAGAGAGCGCAAAAGAGAGGGGGGAGAGAGAGCGCAAAAGAGAGGGGGGAGAGAGAGAGCGCAAAAGAGAGGGGGGAGAGAGAGCGCAAAAGAGAGGGGGGAGAGAGAGGGAGCAAGGGTTGGAACCGCAGTACTTAAAAAATTGGCCCGTGTACACGGGCTTTAGGACTAGTTTTTTATAAATGACTTGGAGGAATGATTAAATAGCAACATCTGTATTTTTGCAAAGCAGTGTAAGATGATTAGGTCAGTGCAGGAAGTAATTGCTTTGCTAGGGAAATGATCTACTATATAGACACAGCCATAGAAGGAATTGTGTGGGGGGGAGTTAGAGCTGTACAATTCGGAAACTTAAAATAAAGGGTTAATGGTGAGTCACTGCAGTATAAATTTACAGGGAAAGTAATTAAAGTACATATTATTATATTTTGCCTCTATCCCAACTTGTTTTATGTCCTTTTAAGTATGGAGAAAGAAAAAGTTCAGGGAAGTGCTACAAAACTAATAAGGAGAATGGAATGGAAAGGTGATATGTTTAGGGTTACTTTACATAAATATATTCAAGGCCCATATACAGGTTGGCAGAAGAGCTGTTTATTTCAAGGCAGTTGTTTGTGACATGAGGTCACAATTTAAGGCTAGAGGAAAGGAAAGAGCAATCAAATTGTGGAACATATTGCTTAAAGGGATAGTAAACCCCAAAATGTTCTTTTATGATTCAGATAGAACATACAATTTTAATCAACTTTCCAATTTAATCCTATTATCAAATTTGCTTCATTCTCTTGATATCCATTGCTGAAGGGACAACATTGCACTACTGGCAGGAAGCTGAACATATTTATTTAGCCAATCACAAGAGACAAATGTGTGCAGGCACCAATCAGCAGCTAGCTCCCACTAGTGTATGATATGTGTGTATTCATTTGTAACAAGGGATACTAAGAGAACAAAGCACATTTGAAAATTGAAGGGAATTTAAAAGTGTCTTAAAATGACATACTCTATCTGAATAATGCAAGTTTAATTTTGACTTTCCTATCCCTTTAAGGAGGTAGTGACTGGTTTAGATGCATTTCCGGCTAAAAACAGAATTCAGGAATATGATTGCTTGTGTTAATTGTGTTAATTGATCAGATTTCTCTTTGTTTATTGTTATTTCAATTGTCAGCTCCTTTAGTGTAAATCAGGTAGTGTCTGTACAAGTTTAACTTGATTCCTCCTGTCTTCTTTCAACCTTATCTAATATATTACTATGTAACTCCCATTAATAAGATATACAGTTCCCAAGGTAAAAATTGCCTTTAAAACCATCACTGAGCAGCCTTGTAATACTGAAGAGGCTTCTCATAAAATCTCACCAGACCAGAGAGCTTTAGAGAATATGGCCCTTAATGAATGCTTTTTCATTGGTGGATAAGAACAGTGGAGTGACCACATGAAAACAAAGCATGCTTAGACAGTTGGCAGCATCCCTCCCTATCACACCCCTCCCCATGTAGGGAAAGGCTTCTAAAGGAGGTAGCAACCATTCAGAGAAGGGGAGAGCTGCCAAGGTTGGTTTTTAAAGGCTTAAAGGGATAGTCTACACCAGAATTTGTATTGTCTTAAAAGATAGATAATCCCTTTATTACCCATTTCCCAGTTTTGCATAACCAACACAGTTATAATAATATACTTTTAACCTCTGTGATTATCTTGTATCTAAGCCTCTGCAAACTGCCCCTTTTTTCAGTTCTTTTGACAGACTTGCAGTCTAGCCAATCAGTGCCTGCTCCCAGATTACTTCACGTGCACGAGCACATTGTTATCTATATGAAATATGTGAACTAACACCCTCTAGTGGTGAAAAACTGTTAAAATGCAATCTGAAAGAGGTGGGCTTCAAGGTCTAAGAAATTAGCATATGAACCTCCTAGGTTAAGCTTTCAACTAAGAATACCAAGAGAACAAAGCAAAATTGGTGATAAAAGTAAATTGGAAGATTGTTTAAAATTACATGCCCTATCTGAATCATGAAAGTTTATTTTGGCCTAGACTGTCCCTTTAACAAAAAGTTTTAACAACCATAAAATGACCCCCCAGTCCCCAATTGTAAGTTCTAAAGTTTCCCTTCCTTTTTAGCACACCTAATCATTAATACATATATATTGTATACATAGCATTGCAATCCTCAAAACCCCATGCCTGAGCTGCAACATGAACACTGGAAGCATTCCTGGAACGGGTAGGCCAACACAAGTTTGTGGATCTCCACTTGAATGAATTGCAGAGCAGTACAGTGAGCAGTTTCTCCTCTAAAGGGCAGATGATCAGAGTTTTGTTTTAAAAAATCATAAGCATAAGAGAAAGAAAAACAATCACAATAGACAAAATTTAAAATCCACATATCTATTGTATATGATACAGAAACTAAACAATGGACAAAATTCATAGACGCTCTTCATGGTGCCAAGGGGTGTTGTTTGAAATGAATTGACGCTCACTTGAACTATATTTTCTAGTCGACTACCAGTGGCTATTCTTGTTATTAAAGGGACTCATTTTCATATAACTGCATGTAATAGACACTACTATAAAGAATAAGATGCACAGATACTGATATAAAAATCCAGTATAAAATGGTTTAAAAACTTACTTAGAAGCTTTCAGTTTAGCTCTGTTGAAAAGGCAGTTGGAAAGCCCACTGCAAGTGGGAAATAAGACACTCCCCCCTCCATTCTTTTGCATATGAAAAGACCCTTTACACAAACAGGAGCAAGCTGGAGAAGGTAGCTGACGGTATTCAAATAAAACTTTGGGGCTTGGTTAGGAGTCTGAAAATCAGAGCAATGTTATTTAAAAATAAGCAAAATTATACATTTAAAAAACAAACAAACAAAAAAAAAAACTTTATGGGCTTTATAAATAGATCTACAAAACATTTATGCAAAGAAAAAATGAGTGTATAATGGCCCTTTAACATTTAAAGTTGTACAAAATGTATGGCCCAATACATGAAATCTCTCATAAAAAAACATGGAAACACAATAAATCTGCAAAACATAGAAAACATGTTTGCAAAATGGGAACTGTAAATATGTAGAAATGCTAAATATTTGCATGTCTGTTTTGCTAAAGCAGTCTCACTGGATACATAGGGCCCCATTTATCAAGCTGCAAAACCAATTTCTGGGCCCCACAGCCCTGCTGCTGCTTAACATGTCCACCCCTGAAATGTGATAAATGATTGACAGCCCTTGCTGGCAGCTGATTGGCTGCCAGCGAGTAGCATTGCAAAAGCATCGAAACAGTGACTTAATATGTGGGAATTTCTTGTCTGATGTATTTTGTTTTGCAGTCGTGTCTTACTATCTTAAAGATAACAGAGCTGTCCATTTTTTAAAATAGTTCTCAAACTTTTTTTCTAGTTTTTTGCATATATTAGAGTGAATTGTTTAAAAACATTTTCTTCTATGTGAAAAACATAGGTATTTAAAGTATTTCTCACCCACTTCTTGTTTAAAGTAGTTGGTCTTAATGAGTTAGCGCACAGTGCACCCCATAGAAGTCTATGGGAAGAAGTAGGCACGGTCACATTATACAAAGTCCTGAAGTTAGTGTGCATCAGTCTTTCGCTCGCATGCTAACCCAGGCGCAGATAGCACACAAGCAAAAAAGTTATTTAGTGTTACACTTCAGGCGAGGCTTAAACGATGGGGCTCCAAAGCAGCATCCGATGCTTAATAAATGGAACCCACAATCTGAACCTATGTCTTTTCAGAAGCCCTATGTATTTCCTTGCACACTTTACGATGCATGTTAAATAGTTTTTTTGTCTATTTGTTTTTACTACCTGTGCTACTTTACCCTACTGGTGTCACATTTGCTTCATCACTGTAACATGCTTTTTCTTAAGACTTTGGGGCCGATTTATCAAGCTCCGTATGGAGCTTGATGCCCCTGTTTCCGTGTGAGCCTTCAGTCTCGTCGTAAACAGAGGTTATGAAGCAGCGGTCTAAAGACCACTGCTCCATAACTTGTCCTCCTGCTCTGAGGCCGCGGACAGAAATCAACCCGATCGAATACGATCGGGTTGATTAACACCCCCGATTGGCCGCAACTCTGCAGGGGCGTTATTGCACCAGCTGGTGCAATGCTAAATGCTGACAGCGTATGCTGTCTGCATTTATCGATGTGCAGCAGTCATAATAAACTACATCGTATCATATCTGCTTGCACTATGATAAATCTACCCCATTGTGTTGTGTTTAGATTATGGAACTAACTGTCACAGCTGTTTTGTAACTGTTCTTATGCACATCACCAAAAGTGTTGGTGTGATTCCTCAGTTTAATCCTTGTGACTCATTGCCTTTTCTTTTCATTTTGATTTCATTTTCAACTCAAACTAACTAATAGACATGTGCGATTCGGTTTGGTTCGATTTGGAAATTCAGCAAATTCTGCAAATTCGGAGATTTGGCTCGAACCGAATCTCCGAATTAAAATAGTGCCGAATCTACCGAATAAATCCAAATAACTTTGGATTTATTCGGATTTATTCGGTAGATTCGGATGGCCATGGATTACACTAGTATTGTACAGTATATTAGGTTATATCACTCTGCTAAGGGTTACACCTAATGTACAGTACTGTCAGCAATTGGTTTGACACTACACTTTTAAAACCAAATCTCCTCCCCAAGTTATATCCTATTTAAGTCCACAATTTCCCAGGAATCATTGCTTGATTATTAAAGTGTGTTTAGGTGACTATCACTAGTCTCTCTAAACATCGTTCCTTATTGAGCCAAAGAAAACCTGAAATCTCAGTCCTAACTTTTGGGATTCAACTTTTCTTATCCCTTTAACTTGTTCGGCATATTACCGCATTATCTATTTACACTTATTGGAAGCTTGTTCCCACTTCAGCAAGCTGTCAGTAACTTCAGCTGTTTGCCGAATTCAGTCTGTGTACGGACGCTCCTCCAATAGCTGACGTCATCTCCGGTCACAGTCAATCTCCTGCGCAGCACGCCAGAGTCGGTAACCTCGCTGATCAGACTGAACGCTGCACTCCTGTCTCCTTGCTAAGTTCACTGAGTCTCTGCATAACAAGTAAGACTTTCTACCTCTCCCAAACCTTAACTAGAAAGGTATGTGCACCAACGAATTCTTGTAGCATGCTGGATAAATGACTTATTGTAATGCATTACTGAACTTATATTGCTAATGTCAACTTGTATCGCTTATCATCTCCATTCTCATTTTCATATCCTGTGTCACATAAATGGAGTATAAATCTCAACTTAACCATTACCTAAGAATAATAACTTTTACAAGTAACCTAAAGCTCATACTCAGTGTTTATCATCCTATGCTCAAATAGACTTTATACCTCTGAATCACCAATTATTATTCATTACCATTTTCCAATCATTTTTCATTATTTTTCATACTCATTTGCCATTCATAAAATCAACTGTCTTTCACCACATCTCATACTGAGTTTCTCACAACTAAGAAGTTATAGTTGTGAAATATTACACAAATCATTTATTAAATATGTATTCATTCAAGACCATATTTACCAAGCCATGGTATTATGGAGATTATGAATACAAACATTTAACTTACTTAATAAAATAAATAACTTTGTGAATTATATATTAAAAAAATATTTGAACCTAAATATCACAAGTACATAATACTAGTCTAATCCCACCTAACACTTACCGAAATTCCGAATTTCCAAACCGAACCCAGCCGAATTTATTCGAATCCGAATGAATCTGAAACAAATCCGAACCGAATTTATTCGAATCCAAATGAATCCGAAACAAATCCGAACCAAATTGATTCAAATTTTTCTGAATTCGAATCGCTCCGAACCGAAATTCAAAAAAAATCTGAATCGATCCGAACCAAACCGAATTTTTTCGCCATGCACATGTCTACTAACTAACTATCATTTCATACTTTTGCAAAGTGACAAAGTCTTCCACCTTGGTTATCTATGGGTACAGATGTAGATCTCCAAAACTTGAGAATCACATACTTAGTGTCATTTTATAACGTTACAAGAATACAGGGCTGGAAATTTCCACCAATTAACTAGACCCAACATTACAGTGACTAGGTTAGAAATGTTAGCTTTTTCCTATCTTTAACATTTAATGGAACAATATTAGTATTAATGTGCCCCGCTGTGAATACAGTGACCCGTCCTGTTTGAACTTAGAGCATGCCTTCAAGGCCATTAATCCTGTATGTTGCCTATAGCAATATCAATGGTGTGTCTTGTTCATATTAAGAGTTTAACCAAGATAATTTTTAGCAGCACTTGCTAATGCAAGTTTCAATTTGTATTTTCAAATACACCCTTTATGTCCCTATAATGGTGGGTACATAATTGTGAACTGCAATAGTATTACAAAGTATTTAAATAATAGCATAGAGAACCTACAGTCATCTTAGTGGAAATTATTAGCCATTAAAATTATTTTTTACCCTGATTCAAGTCTAATTCCAGTAAACTGGTTTGGGACCAATTCTCAAATACCTATTTCTATGTTGGATGAGTATATAGCCCCATTACCCGAGTCTTATGATGTTCAGTAAAATATGAAACAGATAAGTTAAACTCTGTTCACATATAATACTAAATAAAATTGAATGAGATCTGCAAAGCAGCCTTGACACTTTTCAGATTTTTGCTTTCATTCTTGCAAGCAGCAAGGGAAAATGTTTAAGCATTTTAGAAAGATTGAATGGTGGAAACCACAGATTCATAAACTTTAATGAAAATGATTTTCTATTCCAAGATCTAGGCTGTGCTTTGTTCCCACAAGATGTGTTATATTATTGTTGCATTGTAGTAAAAAAAGATGAAAGCATCTTAAGAAAAGGATAGCATCCAATACTACCCTCGAGGGATAAGGTGAAATGCGTAAGAGGTCAACGAGAGGTAGGAAAAATGTACACTTGTCAGAATTACACAATACATTAAGAATATAGAACATTTTAAAAAGGTTATTTAATTTATATACAGTTGCAGAATTATATAATATATATTTCACCAGAAAGCATTATTGGGACATGAAAATTTAATAAGCAAATATTTTTATAATGTCATACCTTCGTGTAGCTTCTTGACAACACATTTTGATTTGATGTGTTGTGTAATTTTTTCATGGCGTGTTAGTTTTTCTCATTGTTGAGGTCACATCATGTTTGCTTTTTGTGCTAAGGTTTCCCATTTCGGCTGCTTTTTATGATGCAATTTGAGTAATTTATTTGCCCATTTATTGGAGTCTCTTCCTGATGTGATACAAGATTTATCTCATCCCCAGTTTTGTGCTTTTGACCATGCTTTGATTCTGACCATTCTCTCTACTTGTTCCCTGTCAGTTGATGCAACCTGACCCGGATTTGACCTTGACAGGTTTTGTGACAACCTTTTGCCTGATGATTCTCTACTGAGCTTTGCCAGCCTGATGCCAACCCCTGTTTGTCCCTGCCTTTATCTTGCCTGTGCCCATTAATATATAGGCCCCTATTTATCAAGCTGCAATAACAATGAGCCTAAAAAGATAGTTAAAGGGACACTGAACCCAAATTTTTTCTTTTGTGATTCAGATAGAGCATGCAATTATAAGCAACTTTCTATTTTACTCCTATTATCAAATTTTCTTTATTCTCTTGCTATGTTTATTTGAAAAGCAAGAATGTAAGTTTAGATGCCGGCCCATTTTTGGTGAACAACCTGGGTTGTCCTTGCTGATTGGACAGCACCAATAAACAAGTGCTGTCCATGGTACTAAACCAAAAATGTGCTTGCTCCTTAGCTTAGATGCCTTCTTTTTCAAATAAAGATAGCATGAGAACGAAGAAAAATTGTTAATAGGAGTAAATTAGAAAGTTGCTTAAAATTGCATGCTCTGTCTGAATCATGAAAGAAAAAATTTGGGTTCAGTGTCCCTTTAACTTGCAAAGGTATTAAAGGGACATAAAACAAGTTGGGATAGAGACAAAATATAATAATATGTACTTTTAATTAATTTAACAGCAAATTTATACTGTAGTGCCTCGCCATTAACCCTTTCTTTTTTGTTTCTGAATTTTAAAGCTCTGACTCCCCCACACATTTCCTTCTATGGCTGTATCTATAGCTATTGTTATTTTGGTAGAATGCAAAAGTGTATAGGGATTATCTCAGTTGAAATACAATGCCTGTGTCTAAACACTAATAATGGGGGTTGAGTTGGCTGCTCCAGGCAGCTTAGCTATGTTATTAATTTTGCTTATTTTTGAAAATTAATTTAAAATACTTGCCAGCAATTTTTTAACAATTTTTTATGCAAACAATTTTTAATAAATAAATAAATTAATTAATTAATTAATTAATTAAACCTTTTAGGATATGCACAGATCTTAACCTGTTTTATGTCCCTTTAAGAGGTGGCGGATTAAAATCATCCCGATCTGATTGGGATGATTGACAGTCCCTGTTGCCAGCTGATTGGCTGCCAGCAAGAAAGGGGTGGCATTGCACAAGCATTGCAGCAAGATCTGGTGGGACCTATGAAAAATAGAGCCCAATGTCTTATCCTGGGTCTAATCCAGTTTGTTGAGGCAGTGTCCTTTATTTCCACTTGAAAACCTCTGGGTCCATTTCTAGATAGATCTAGATAGACAGCTGCTATACAACATTTGTGGCAAATACACTAGAACATTTTCTTATAGCACTATTGCTTGTTCATAACTGTGTGTTTATACCCCCAAAAATGGTTAACACATGAGTAAAGTCAGCTCTGGTGCAGTAAGGCACTGCTAATCCAAAGATGAACACAAGTCAGTGAGCCAATGATTAGCGAAATCCAAGAACAGCTACAAGTTGCTGGTCATGTTTAACCTAGAGCAGAGGTGCCTTGTTGCTCTGGAGCTGACTATATGTGTTTAGCCCCTTTGCTAAGGTTAAACACATAGTTATATGTAAATAACTGTGCAATAATAAATGCTCTAATGCATTAGAACATTATGTCTTCTAAAAGCATCAAATAAAAAATGCTATAATCAGTCTTTTATATTTGTTTTAGATTAAATTGTCTTACTTGCCCACTGAACCACAGTGAGCTTTCTAAATAATTGTTGTATTAATACCAGATTTGTCAGTCACACTAAGAGTGTTTGGAAGGGGTTACTTCCTTGCTATTTAACTTATAGAACATTACAATCCATTCCTTATTTTCACCTAGATTACAAGTTTTGCGCTATAGAGGGTGCGAAACGATTCACCCTCCATAGCGCTGCCATTACGAGTTATTTAAAAAGCCGGCTTGTGCGTGCGATATGGTTGCGTTGAGCTTCATACCGCACAAAATACAAGCGCTGCTTTGACGTGCTCATGCATGCTTTCCCCATAGACATCAATGGGGATAGAGTGTTAGAAAAAAACCTAACACCTGTGATCGCGAAATGAAAAACTCCGTAACACAGCCCCATTGATGTCTATGGGGAAAAAAGTTACGTTTAACCCTAACACCCTAACATAAACCCTATGTCTAAACACCCCTAATCCACTGCCCCAGATATCGTCGACACCTACACAATGTTATTAACCCCTAATCTGCTGCTCCCGATATCGTCACCACCGAAATAAATCTATTAAACTCTAATCTGCCGCTGCCGATATCGCCGCCATTATATAAGGTTATTAACCCCTATTCCCCCCGCACCCCAATATTGCCCACACTATAATAAAGATATTAACCCCTATTCCGCCGCTCCCCGACATCGCCGCCACTAAATGAAGTTATTAACCCCTAAACCTCTGGCCTCCCACATCACTACTGCTAAATAAAACTATTAACCCCTAAACCTCCGGCCCTCCACATCGCAACAACCTAAATTAAACTATATTAACCCCCAACCTAACCCTAACCGTAATCCTAAACCTAACCCTATCTGTAACCCTAACCCTAAACCTAACACCCCCTAACTTTAACATAATTAAAATAGACCTAAATTAAAGTTACAATTATTAAAGGGACACTGAACCCAATTTTTTCTTTCGTGATTTAGATAGAGCATGCAATTTTAAGCAACTTTCTCATTTATTCCTATTATAATTTTTTCTTCGTTCTCTTGCTATCTTTATTTGAAAAAGAATTCATCTAAGCTTTTTTTCTTGGTTCAGACTCTGGAAAGCACTTTTTTATTGGTAGATTAATTTATCCACCAATCAGCAAGGACAACCCAGGTTGTTCACCAAAAATGGGCCGGCATCTAAACTTACATTCTTGCATTTCAAAGAAAGATACCAAGAGAATAAAGAAAATTTGATAATAGGAGTAAAATAGAAAGTTGTTTAAAATGTCATGCTCTATCTGAATCAAGAAAGAAAAAATTTGGGTTCAGTGTCCCTTTAACTAAATAATACTTATTTAAAACTAAAAACAAACTTACCTGTGAAATAAAAGTAAAACCTAAGCTGCCTTATACTAAAACCTAACATTAAAAAAAAACTAACATCACAAAAATAAAAAAGTTCCATTACAAAAAATAATAAACAAAATAATCCAAAACAATAAAAATTATTCTTATTCTAATACCCTGTTTAAAAAAAAAAAAACACCCCAAAATTAAAAACCCTAATCTATAATAAACTACCAAGGGCCCTTTAAAAGGGCCTTTTGTAGGGCATTGACCTAAATAAATCAGCTCTTTTTCTAAAAAATAAAAGCAAACCCCTCTAACCCCTGCCCCCCCCAAACACACAAAATAAAAAAACCTAACTAAATAAACCTAATCTACCCATTGCCCTGAAAAGGGCATTTGTATGGGCATTGCCCTTAAAAGGGAATTCAGCTCTTTTAAGAAAAGCCCAAACCCTAATCTAAAATAAAAACCCATCCAAAAAAAACTTAAAAAACCTAACACTAGGTACTCACAGTTGCTACAGTCCGGCTTGAACAACCTTCATCCCAGCGGATTCATCTTCATCCAGGCGGCTCCATCTTCATCCAGGCGGCTCCATCTTCATCCATTGAGAGACAAGCATCTTCTTCATCCCTGAAGTATATAACTTTATGAAACATAGTATGAAATGAATTTATTTTATTTAGGGCTGAATTTAGCTATGAAGTGTGGGAAGATCACCTGAAATTAATCAGGTGTGCCTTTAAATGAGTAAGTCCGGTGAGGATGCCCTGATAAACCCCTGTGACACACACACTTGCTGTGGGGGTGAAACGTGCGTTGGCACTGATGTGTAATACATTCCAGGAGGAAGTCGACTATCTCCTGGATAATCAGTAACCAGTGGTAATAAGAAGCGTTGTGATCCTACTTTGGCTTAATAAGCCTAAATAAGCTACAATTTTTGTCTATGACTAAACAGGACACATCTGTGTAACTTTCCTATGTGCTGACATGAGAGCATATGCTGCAGTGCTGATAATAGTACTTGACAAGAGGGACATATGAATACGGTGAGGACCCGTTCAATGGAGAGAACATCTATCCCTTAAAAGACGGTACATCTTGGTATTTATGTTTACTCCGTTAAAGTCTGCAGTTTACCTCGGCTACTTGCCGTTTCAGCTGGAATTCCTGTGACCTATGAGAATCGGTCAGTGTGTAAAGATCCACTCACAGACTCTGATGACGGTTACACCACTCCCACTGTAGGAGACGTCAGACGCTCAGGAATCGCTGTATGTAAAAACAAGCAGGCTGTTTGAAACATTGGAGCCAGATTTCTAAGATAAGTGCTGTTATCTGTTGCAATTATCCTAAAGGCTTACTATTTGAATGACCCTGTGTGCGGCAGGAATTGCTGCGGTCGAATTATTCACTCACCTGTGACTTTTTCAGTGACTTTGAACTGACTACTCAGTAATGCAGCAGGTTTATTATCATCAGTCTGCTCACTGAGACTGGGGTGTTTGTTATTAGCCTTGTGTTCTCTAGCTTATATCTGTATCGTTTTATATCCTGTGGCATTGTTTGTGTACATGGTCATTTATGTATAATCATTTGCTTTGCCTGATATAGATTTGTATATTAGATATATCCAAGTTTTGCATACGTATGCTTAGGAATGAGGATCAATCCCAATGCTTTCTTTTACCATTTGTTTTATAGTTTTTAGTATTCAATTTAGGTGGTTTAGTTAAGCTATGACATGTGATCCACTGATATGTGGTCTGGGATAATAAAGATATACATATTTTTCTAGTACTTCCTGTGTGCCTATTAATTCCCTTGCTATTTTAGGATATTAACATATGTCCTGAATATGTCCTATTGTTATAACTGTGTTGGTTATGCAAAACTGGGGAATGGGTAATTAAGTGATTTTCTTTTAAAACAACAAAAAATCTGTTGTTGACTGTCCCTTTAATATACTTTTTTTACCTCTGTGATTACCTTGTATATAAGCCTCTGCAGACTGTCCTCTTTTCTCCGTTCTTTTGACAGACTTGCATTTTAGCCAATCAGTGACCTCTCATAAGTAACTCCGCAGGCGTGAGCACAATGTTATCTATATGACACATGTGAACTAATGCCCTCTAGCTGTGAAAAACTGTCAAATGCATTCAGATGAGAGGCGGCCTTGAAGGGCTTAGAAATTAGCATATAAGCCTACCTAGGTTTATCTTTCAACTAAGAATACCAAAAGAACAAAGCAAATTTGATGATAAAAGTAAATTGGAAAGTTGTTTTAAATTACATACCCTATCTGAATCATGAAAGTTTAATTTTGACTAGACTGTCCCTTTAATCATGTTGCTACATTTCTCTCAAAGGGGCACAAAAGTCTTACTTTTTCTTTGTTTCAATTAAAAAAAGAACATTTTAAAATGAATGACATATTTTGTATGTTTTGCAAACTAGATATTTCTGTATTAAGAATGTTTGTTTTTAAAAAAAAACTTGTATTTTTAACATGTTTAAATAGTGCTCTTTCATATGCAAGCTGTAACTGTTTAGGGCCAGATTACAAGTGACGCACTATTAAGCGCTTTCGTTTACGTGCAAATGCCGCCAGAAGAAAACTTTTTAATGCATGCGGGTTAGCGCACGTTTTATGGTTGAAAGTAAAACGTTTGTGTGCGAGCAAAAGCTGATAAGCCCTAACTTCAGGACTTTGTATATTGCAACATCGCTAACTTCTCCCCATAGACTGCAATGGAGCGTGCAAACTGAAAATCCACACTTATCACTCAAGTGCAAATCCGACGCACTAACCCGAAGGTAGTTAGGTACAGTACATACACAGTAAAACACATTATTAAATATTAAATTTAATAAAAAATATTTTTCATGTTTTCAGGTATTTGAGGGAAAAGAGCTCCAAAGTATATATACATATGCATATTTGTGTATATATTTGTATATATGTATGTATGTATGTATGTACATATATACACATATAAACATAAATACACACATATACACATAAAAGTATATCAGCTAGATTATGAGTTATGCGCGCTATAGGGAAATGAACAAACGGAACAAAGGTTGCATATTTAAACCTCTATAGCGCAGCCATTACAAGTTTTCAAACAGCCGGCTTGTGCATGTGATATGTTGGTTTTAAGCTCCATACCGCACAAAATACAAGTGCTGTTTTGAGGTGCTCGTGCACGCTTTCCCCATAGACATCAATGAGGAGAGCAGGTCAGAAAAAAATCTAACACCTGCGATCGCGGAATGAAAAGCTTCGTAACGCAGCCCTACATAATGTTAATAACCTCTAATATGCTGCTCCCGATATCACCGCCACCAAAATAAATCTTTTAACCCCTAATCTGCCTCTCCCGATATCACCGCCACTATACTAAAGTTATTAACCCCTATTCCCCTGCACCCCAACATCGCCCACACTATAATAAATCTATTAACCCCTATTCCGCCACTCCCCGACATCGGAATAAAGCTATTAACCCCTAAAACTCTGACCTCCCACATCACTACCACTAAATAAACCTATTAACTCCTAAACCGCCAGTCCCCAACATCACAACAACCTAAATTAAACTATTAACCCCTTAACCTAACCCTAACCCTAACGTAACCCTAACACTCCCTAACTTTAACATAATTAAAATAGAGCTAAATTAAAGTTACAATTATTAACTAAATAATACCTATTTAAAACTAAATACAAACTTACCTGTGAAATAAAATCTAAGCTAGCTACAATATAACTAATAGTTATATTGTAGCTAGCTTAGGTTTTACATTCATTTCACAGGTAAGTTTATATTTATTTTAACTAGGTAGACTAGTTAGTAAATAGTTATTAACTATTTACTAACTACCTAGTTAAAATAAATACAAACTTACCTGTCAAATAAAACCTAAGCTGCCTTACACTAAAACCTAACATTACAAAAAATAAAAAACACTAAAATTACAAAAAATAAAAAAATCTACCATTACAAAAAATAACAAACAAAATTATCCAAAATAATACAAAAATATTCCTATTCTAACACCCTTTAAAAAAAATAAAAACCCCACCCCAAAATAAAAAGTCTAATTTAAAATAAACTACCTCGGGCCCTTAACATGGCCTTTTGTAGGGCATTGCCGTAAAGTTAACAGCTCTTTTGCTACAAAACAAAACAAACAACCCCTAACAGTATACAAACCCCCACCCCCCAAACCCACAAAATAAAAATAAAGTAAAACCTAATCTACCCATTGCCCTGAAAAGGGCCTTTGAATGGACATTGCCCTTAAAAGGGCATTCAGCTATTTTTCCTGCCCTTAAAAGGGCATTCAGCTCTTTTATGAAATGCCCAACCCCAAAAAAATTACACAAAATAACAAATTATCAAACATAATAAAAACTATTCCTATTATAATACCCATTTAAAAAAAAACACCCCAAAATAAAACACCTAATCTAACAATAAACTACCAATAGCCCTTAAAAGGCCTTTTATAGGGCATTGCCCTAACTTAAACAGCTCTTTTACCTGAAAAAAAAAACAAAGTCTCACTAACATTACAAACCCCCAGCCCCCCAAACCCACAAAATAAAAAAAAACTATCTAAATAAAACTAAGCTAACCATTGCCCTGAAAAGGGCATTTGTATGGGCATTACCCTCTTTTGCATTGCCCTGAAAAGGGCATTTAGCTCTTTTATGAAAAGCCCAAACCTTAAACTAAAAAAAACACACACCCAAAAAAAACCTTAAAAAACCTATCACTAACCCCAACAGCCATAGAATGAGAGCTACTGAAATTATATTGGCTGATTTGAATAGCCAATAGAATTTAAGTAGCTCTCATCCTATTGACTAATTTGAACAGCCAATAGGATTTCAGTAGCTCTCATCCTATTGGCTGATTTGAATTTCCAAAATCAAATCAGCCAATAGTAATGCAATAGTAATGCAATAGTAATGCAAGAGACGCCATTTTGAATCGCGTACCTTGCATTGAAGATTCAGTATACGGCAGAGACCATATGAAGAGGATGCCTTACACCGGATTTCTTCAGGATGGACCCGCTCCTCGCCGCCGGGATGAAGATAGAAGAGGCCGTCTGGTTGAAGACTTTTCGCCGCCTGGATGAGGACTTCACCGCCTGGATGAAGATAGAAGAGGTCATCTGGATGAAGACTTCTCGCCGCCTGGATGAAGACTTTGCCGCCTGGATGAAGATAGAAGAGACCACCTGGATGAAGACTTCAAAAACTGTAAGGGAATCTTTGGGGGTTCATGATAGGCTTTTTTAAGGTTTTTTTTTGAGTGGTTTTTTTTTAGTTTAGGGTTTGGGCTTTTCTTAATAGAGCTAAATGCCCTTTTCAGGGCAATGCAAAAGAGCTCTATGCCCTTTTAAGGGCAATGCCCATACAAATGCCCTTTTCAGGGCAATGGGTAGCTTAGGTTTTTGTTAGAGTTAGGTTTTTTTATTTTGGGGGGTTGGTTGGGTGGTGGGTTTTACTGTTGGGGGGGTCTTTGTATTTTTTTTTACAGGTAAAAGAGCTGTTTAACTTAGGGCAATGCCCTACAAAAGGCCCTTTTAAGGGCTATTGGTAGTTTATTTTAGGCTAGGGTGGGTTTATTTTGATAGGGCTATTAGATTAGGTGTAATTCTTTTTTATTTTTGAGAATTTTGTTTGTTATTTTTGTAATTTAGTGTTTGTTATTTTTTGTAATTTAGTATTTTTTTGTAATTAGATATTGTTCGGATTTTTTTAATGTGTATTTTAGTTTTATTTAATTGGTAGTTAGTTAAATATTAGTTAAATAGTTATATTAGTTTAATTGTTAGTTTAAACTTAGTTTTCTTAATTTGACAGGAAAGTTTTAATTTAATTTAAGATAAGGAAGATAGGGGGTGTTAGGTTTAGGGGTTACTAGTTTAAATTAGTTTATTTCAATGTGGGGGGCTTTCAGTTTAGGGTTAATAGATAAATTTAGTATATTTAGCTGTGGGGGCTTTCAGTTTAGGGGTTAATATGTTTATTATAGTGGCGGTGGAATTAGGGGTTAATAACTTTAGTATAGTGGTGGCGATGTGGGCGGACGGCTGATTAGGGGTTAATAATATTTAAATAGTGTTTGCGATGCGGGAGGGCGGCGGTTTAGGGGATAATAACTTTAGTATAGTGGCGGCGATGTCGGGGAGAGGCAGAATAGGGGTTAATAATTTTATTAGTGGCGGCGATGTCGGGAGCAGGAGATTAGGGGTTAATAAATTTAATTTAGTGTTTGCTATGCGGGAGGGCCTCAGTTTAGGGGTTAATAGGTAGTTTATGGGTGTTAGTGTACTTTGTAACAGTTTAGTTATGAGTTTTGGGTTTTTTTGCTTTTAGATTGCAGAACAGATCTTGTCGTTATAGACTGTAATGCAAGCTTTTTAGCATCACCGCGGGACTGACGTTGCGTTACAGGCTAAAAGGCTTGCTCTACAGCTATACCGACAAGACTGGAAATGGCTGCGGTGCTGTTTTAACTCTGAAATTACATTTTTTTCTGCGCTAAAATATGAACGCAAAACTCGTAAACTAGGTGTATGTGTTTATATATAGATAGATAGCTATAGATAGATAGATATACATACATACAAACACATGTATATGTATATATATATATATATTATAGCCCTTTCTATTCAAATGTATTGTCATATACTATATACCTTTTAACCCTTATAACTTTTTTAATATTTAGATGATTATTTTTTGTTATATATTGTATATGTGAGTGTGTAACACTTTATTTTATTGTATTTATGTTGTGTTTAATACAACTTTTTTTTTTAGCCCTTTATGCGAGGTCTTCAGTGGCGCTAAATTGATGAGCGCAAATTTAGTGTGATTTCATGCAGTCGCATTTACTTTCAACTTGTAATACACACAAAAGACAACACGGGAGCGATATTTCAATATCACACACGGTGTTAGTTCACCACTTGTAATCTAGCCATTGGAGTTTTCGTGTTTCGAAAACACTCAAAACTGTGAGATAAAATGTGTGTATTTACTGTATATATATATTTATACAGTATATATAATGTTGTACACCATAACTTCATTTAAAAAAACCATCACGCTCTTGTGTCGATAAATCATTCTGTTCAATTTATTGTACTATTCTCTACATAAATCTGATACATTACCTGGATCCTTTAACTAACTTTCCCCAGTGGACTTTGCTTCTATAAAGATTAAAATGAAAGTGACATACAATACTCTGGAGTAAAAAAATGATATTATGACAGTGATCTGATGTATTTTGTACCTAGTACCATATAATCCATTTTATCTTGGGCTGACTTGTATAAGATACGTTTACAGATTGACTGGTAGATGTGACAGAATGTGATTCAAGGTTCCGTGTATAATATTAAAGAAGCAAGCATTTTGACTCACAGCATAATAAGGAAATGTAAAATGAATTACGACAAATCCTTCTGTATTTGATGTGATGCTTTTTAAATCCATATAGCAATAATTATATGATTGTAACTAAGTACTTGCATAGGTGCCATAGTTTTTTTTTTTTCTCTTTTTGATGCTCTATATTTTACACTTTGGTCAATTTAAAGGTAAATATGCCATCAAGGGGTATCATGAATTGTATTGTATGGTGTTCTATATTTATAATAAAAGCATGAGATAAAAAAAACCCTATGATGCACAGCTAGTTTTTGTCAATCAAAGAGACCTTGCAGTAATAAAATGTATAGGGAAATTTCTACAACCAGGAGCATAAATACAGGGGTCTCAATTGAGACTGGGTCCACACCTCTAGGGGGCCTATCTGGCATTGTAATCAGTAGCAGTGGCACTATATGGGGGGTTCTAGCTGCATTATATGTTGCCCCCCATGACAAAACCCCTCATTGCTTAAGAAAACTGTATAGATCCACTTCTACTATACAGTAACTGTAAGTTGGAATGTATACTCTATCAGAATCATGAAAAAAAATGTGTTTTATGTTCCTTTAAAGATAAAATCTCATAGTAAAAACCTTACATACCTTTAATTATTCTGTAAAAAAATAAAATAAAATGATTTGAATGTGTATGTACACCTATATGCATTTCTGTAATGCAATTTAAAGGTATAAGATATCAAATTTGGTTTGTTCCCATAATATTCTGTGTTGATGTAATACCTAGGTAGGTCTCTAGAGCACTAAATGGCAGAAAATAGGGCCTCCCTCTACTGCTCTTGCAAATAAATAACATTTTTGCAAAAACTGCTGCCATATAGACACATATACGTTCTTGAGCTTATGCCTCTGCATTTCAACAAAAAGATACCAAGAGAAGGAAGAACATTGGGTAATAGATATAAATAAGAAAGTGGTTTAAAATAACATGCTCTACTTGAATCATAAACAAAACATTTTGGGTTTGATGTCCCTTTAATATTTATGGACCCATATATAAATATAAAATGCAGATGGCAAGGCACATCATATAATATTAAAGTGCATTTGAACACATGAGATCTATAACACTAATATTTAACAATAATTAGTTTGTTCAGGAAAAATCAATATGTGACCAAGATGACAAATACACACATCACAGATTCTATTTGCAATGAAATGTATATTTTACTCCATGTGATCAGCAATGGTTGATGTCTTTAAAAATGCATTACATTTTTATTCTACTGTTGGTCAAATTAAAAAAGTCTATTTGTTCTCACACAAGTTATCTAATGCATGGGATATTAAAAGTGCTGTTATTGTCATTGTTTTGTTTTCAGCAAATCTGACAGTGAGGTGCATAATGAATCACATCACAGCGCCTGGTTATGAAGGTCATGTGTTCAATGGTCATTTTATAATTAGGATCAGTCTTTTAAGAACTGGCACACAAATGCTGCACAACTCTAGTGAGTGCTGGATTGGCCCACCGGGATGCTGGGATATTTCCCGGTGGTTTGCCAACATTGCAGGGCCACATCCTGGGCAGGGGGAGCCTCCCAGCCAGGACACGGAGTAAGCCTTATGCACAGCGTAGCGCATATATTCAAGGCCGTTCCTTTGTTGGAATCCTAAGGGTAATGGGCTGGGGGGGGGGGGGGGTCTGGTCCAGGGGGGGATATTCAGATTTTTCCAGGGCCAGTTTGATTTCCCAATCCAGCCCTGACTCTAATTGTATGTAGATTGATCACAAGACTGTTGCATGGTTTTCCATTTTCCTTCATTTCCCAGTATAGCATCAAATATTAAAAAAAAATTGCAAAAATGTGTTTTGAAGAAGTATATTCTGCACCTCTACAATGATTCAGTTAAAAAGAGTGATTCAGCGCAAGAATATTTCACATGCGAGCTATGATTTTTCTGATTTGCCCAAATATAATCATTTTCACTAAACAAAAAATGTACACCCCATCTTAGTAAAGTACAAGCGCCCCGATCTACTTCATTCAACTTTTTATAACTGACTTCGTTATTTATGTAGACATTTGTTAACTGACATCAATGATTGGGTCAAAAACACTTTCATAATGGCTACTTTGTGATGGATTCATGCAGCCTAATTTTGAGTACCTTCATTTATGCTATTTTTTTTTTTAGATTTTTTTTACAGGCATTGATGGGACATTAAACACTAAGTGCAAGATTACAAGTGAGGCAATGGATTTTGCGCTAGTGCAATGGCTATTTTTAAATCCATTTTTCTTCCGCTGATATTACAAGTCGGGAGAAATCAAGATTGCCTTAGCGCAATAGCCTATTCCACTTCAATCCACACCATGATCTAAGAGCTCTTATAAACTGTTTTCCGAAACTAAAAAGTTGCACAAAACACAACAAAAATATGTTACAAAGTACACTTACACCCATAAACTACACTATTAACCCTTAAACTGCCACCCACCATGTCGCCAACCCTAAATAAAAGTATTAACCACTAAACCCCCACCCCCCACATCACCAACCCTAAATAAAAGTATTTACTCTTAAACCTCCAGCCCCACATTAACCCCTAAACCACCATCCCCCCACATAGCAAACTATATAAATAAATTATTAACCCCTAAACTGCCACCCCCCACATCTAAGGATTGTAAACTGGCATCATTATAATTATAGATTAAATATATTTGTCTTCTTAGGCTAAGTTTCTGTTGGTAGTGTAAATTGTTTTCTTCTGGTCATAAAAAGTTAAAATAACTGTTGATTAAAATAACACTGATGGATTATTATTTTGCAGTCACCTAATTATGGCAGAAGAAGACTGCATGGGGTATATTTATTAATGTGCGAGCGGCCATGATACGATGTAGCGTATCATGTCCGCCACTGATCGATAAATGCCGACAGCATACACTGTCGGCATTTATCAATGCACCTGCAGTTCTTGTGAACTGCTGGTGCTATGCCACCCCCTGCAGATTTGCGGCCAATCAGCCACTAGCAGAGGGTGTCAATCAGCCCAATCGTATTCGATCGGGTTGATTTCTGTCCTCGGCCTCAGAGCAGGCGGACAAGTTATGCGGAAACAAGGGGCATCAAGCTCCATACGGAGCTTGATAAATTGGCCCCCTATGAGTGCAATTTACATTGAGCTTATTTATAACTTTTAGTGAGCCTGTCCATCTGCAATCACCACTTGTGATATTTCATTGCCGGGTAAAATGTAACATTGCACAAGAGGATTATTGCGCAATGTGGCCTCTTCTCTGGTGAAACCAATTGCGCAAGAGCAAGGAATGTCAATCATCCTAAACAAGCAAGAGTCGGGGTAATTGATCTTGCCACTTCTGAGGTGGAAATTTTTGTAAAAATTAGTTTAATAAATATTTTAAAAATATATGTGTGCGTCTTTTGCGGCTAAGTAGACAGAGGTGATCACAGGTGAAGGCTGCAAGCTCAAAACTAGTCTTTTACACCATCTTGTCAGAGTCGCTAAGCAACAAAGGCATAGTTTCCATTGAGGTGGTAACGTTTGAAAACTGGTGGTAAGATAAAATTCTCCATAGACTTTAATGGAGATAAATGTTTTTACCAAATTTTACCACCTCAATGAAAACTAGGCCATACTCTGGTTTGCTGGATGTTTAATGAAAATGGGGTCATTACACTTTAAGGCGAGTTGAAAACTAAAAGCTGGTAACACTTTACACCAGCCAAATCATTTAACATTTTGTGGCCAAATTATCAATGTGCAAACGGAGATGATCCGCTGTAGCGATCATGTCCGCCGCACATCGATAAATGCCAATAGCAGCGGGTGTCAATCAACCCGATCGTATCCAAACGGGCTGATTGCTGACCGCCGCCTTAGAGGTGGCGGACGAGTTAAGAAGCAAGCGGTCTTAAGACCGCTCAAGGCTCACGCCTAAACAGATGCATTGTGGCCAATTGACTGCTTGATAAATCGGCCCTTTTGTGTCTCAAAATTGACACCACCAATGAAATGCCTTAGACTTGTATATGCTTCTATTAAATTGATAATAAAAGGTGACATTTAATCAATATAAGGCTATTTTTTCTTCCTTTACTTAGTCTTTTTTATTTAATTTAATAACCAATTATGTTAAATCTCTGAAAGTTTGATAAAGCATATTTCTTCAAATTATATATATTTTTCCTTGGTTATCCTGTTATGAAGTTTGACGAAGCATTTAATTATTTTTATGAAGATAGAAAATCACTATACATGTTTTTTTATAAATGTCATTGTGGTCTTTCTATTATGTCTTTAATATGCTTCTATATGACAGCCAATTGTTCCAATAAAAATGGGAACACGCTGAATATAAATAGCTTCTATTTCCTTTATTGATCTGAATGCAACTTTCATAACTAATAGCATTAAAATGACAATTATAATAGTCAGTCATTGAAATATAATTTACATTAAACACAATTCTGTTATCTTTGGATACATTTGGCAGGTTGAAAATTCAGACTCTCAGGGGTCAATTCACTAGAGTTTGGAAATCAATTGGCAATAACTCAAGACATGAAAATTATAATTGGGTAATATATTGAGGTGATAATGCTTAATTTACTAACATTACAACCTTCAAAAATGAGATGCAAAGGACAGCAATAAAAAATATATGGCTTTTTTAAATTGGTGACCATACCTTGCATGCTAATAGTTGGTCATTGTATTTTATTTTTGGTGTAAAATTAGGTAAAATTTCGAATGCTATACAGATATGATAGATGTTAAAACAACAAACTGTACAGAATGACTAGAATAATTAGAGAAAGGTACTCCCCTCTAGTGCGACCGCTGCCTTCTATCAGTCTCTCCCAAAGGACTGGTTATAGATAAGTAGATATAGGATGTAGAGGCGCAGGTCTTAATGATGTATCCTTTTTATGGTATTTGTACACTGAGGAGTAAAAAACTTGACTTGTGATTTGTAGAAATTGACACCAAATAATTTGTGCAGTAAACTAAATTTCAGTTCAGCCTCTTCAAATAGGGTTATAGCCAGGTTTGCCCATTCTTTAAATTTACAAATATCTGCAAACAATGAAGGTCACACTGAAAATGGTTGTATCTCACAGAGTGTATAAAGTGCAGTATACTCACTCCGAATAATTCGGAATCCGGTTCCTCAAAAGGGTTGTAGCTTAAAGGTACTTCCAAAAAGGCAGCAAAGAGAATACTTGTTATGATAAAACAAATATTTATTAAAATATATTGGATAAAAGATCTTATTTTGGCTCTACGCGTTTCAACGACTGAAATCGTCTTTCTCAAGAGCAGTAAAAAGTTTGGAAGTCTTCCAAAAAACATTAAATATTTCTATAAATATTAGTTTAAAATAATTATTGAAATAAATAAGTTTTTTGTCTTATGTGTCATACAGCAATAGTTTAAACTAATTTAGACTTTAAAACATCTAAAAAAGTAAATATTCTTAAAGCACTCAACCTATTTGGTATTTAGTTAGTGATTACCATACCAATTACCAAAAAAAAACTTATTTTGAACATTTCTTGAGTATCATTTCAGTATTTATTTTTGTTAGATGTTTTAAGAGAAACTTCCATATGGAGAACATCAGATTTATTTTCTTTTTCTTGAAATCAAATACAATTGTGTGGTTTCCAATAACAAGATAATTTAATTTAATATATATATACACACACAAATAATGGCTGAATAGTTTTTTTATGAAATGTGGAAGCAATTTAGATATGAGTATATAATAAAACATATGGATCTATTTATAAATTTGTCACAGATGATTTTAAAATCATTATAGTACAGATATCTTTTACAATCCAGTTGCATAACTCAAGTTGTTCAAGCTTTGTGAGATAATCAGCTAACATATAAGTGCAGAAGAGAAAGTACGCTATCCACAAAGCAGTCGTCAGTCGATGCCTTCCCTTGATTTGTTTTTCAGATTGTATTGCTTTCATGTACCAAGCTGTAAATGTTGCCATCAAGAACATAACTACAACCATCTAAATTTGAGATGACATTTAACAAATGCAAGTGTCAATTTGTATTAGGATGATTTCAACTGAGAGCCATACTAAAGGAACTCTCCTGCCAAAATTTAAATTTTTGGAATAGAAACATTTTTAAAAATTCACTTAAAGGGACAGTCAAATCCAAAAAAACTTTCATGTTTTAAATAGGGCATCTCATTTTAAACAACTTTCCAATTTACTTCTAGCACCAATTTCTCCAACATTGGTGTGTCCGGTACACGGCGTCATCCTTACTTGTGGGAATATCTCTTCCCCAACAGGAAATGGCAAAGAGTCCCAGCAAAGCTGGCCATATAGTCCCTCCTAGGCTCCGCCCACCCCAGTCATTCTCTTTGCCGTTGCACAGGCAACATCTCCACGGAGAAGGTTAAGAGTTTGTGGTGTTTAGTTGTAGTTTTTTATTCTACTATCAAGAGTTTGTTATTTTAAAATAGTGCTGGTATGTACTATTTACTCTGAAACAGAAAAGGATGAAGAATTCTGTTTGTGAGAGGAAGATGATTTTAGCAGACAGTAACTAAAATTGATTGCTGTTTCCACATAGGACTGTTGAGATGAAGTAACTTCATTTGGGGGAAACAGTTAGCAGACTTTTCTGCTTAAGGTATGACTAGCCATATTTCTAACAAGACTGTGTAATGCTGGAAGGCTGTCATTTCCCCTCATTGGGACCGGTAAGCCATTTTCTTAGTCTCAAACAGAATAAAGGGCTTAATATGGGCTATAAAACTGGTAGACACTTTTATGGGCTAAATCGATTGCTTTATTTGGACATTTTATACATGTTTATGCTGATAATTCACACTTATAAACTTGGGGAACGTTTTTTAACGTCAGACACTATGTTAAACACCTTTTCCAGTCAGGAAGGGCCTTCCCAGTTGTAGGCTGAGCCTCATTTTCGCGCCATTACTGCGCAGTTGTTTTTGAGAGCAAGACATGCAGATGCATGTGTGAGGACCTGAAAGTAGTTTGGAAAAGTTCCTAAAAGGCGTCATTTGGTATCGTATTCCCCTCTGGGCTTGGTAAAGTCACAGCAAAGGCTGTAGCTGGGACTGTATAGGGGTTAAATCTGTAACCGGCTCCGGTTTCGTTATTTTAAGGGTTAAAGCTCTGAAAATTGGTGTGCAATACTTTTAATGCTTTAAGACACTGTGGTGAAATTTTGGTAAATTTTGAACAATTCCTTCATATTTTTTCACATATTCAGTTATAAAGTGTGCTCTGTTTAAAATTTAAAGAGACAGTAACGGTTTTATTTTAAAACGGTTTTTGTGCTTTATTGACAAGTTTAAGCCTGTTTAACATGTCTGTGCCTTCAGATAAGCTATGTTCTATATGTATGAAAGCCAATGTGTCTCCCCCTTCAAAATTGTGTGATAATTGTGCCATAGCGTCCAAACAAAGTAAGGACAGTACTGCCACAGATAATGAAATTGCCCAAGATAATTCCTCAGATGAAGGGAGTAGACATGGTTCTACATCATCTCCTTCTGTGTCTACGCCAGTTTTGCCCACGCAGGAGGCCCCTAGTACTTCTAGCGCGCCAATGCTTATTACCATGCAACAATTGACGGCTGTAATGGATAACTCCATAGCAAATATTTTATCCAAAATGCCTGCATATCATAGAAAGCGCGATTGCTCTGTTTTAAACACTGAAGAGCAGGAGGGCGCTGATGATAATTGTTCTGTCATACCCTCACACCAATCTGAAGGGGCCATGAGGGAGGTTTTGTCAGATGGGGAAATTTCAGATTCAGGAAAAATTTCCCAACAGGCTGAACCTGATGTTGTGACATTTAAATTTAAGTTAGAACATCTCCGTGCACTGCTTAGGGAGGTGTTATCTACTCTGGATGATTGTGACAACTTGGTCATTCCAGGAAAATTATGCAAGATGGACAAGTTCCTAGAGGTTCCGGTGCACCCCAACTCTTTTCCTATACCCAAGCGGGTGGCGGACATAGTGAATAAGGAGTGGGAGAAGCCCGGCATACCTTTTGTTCCCCCTCCTATATTTAAGAAATTATTTCCTATGGTTGACCCCAGAAAGGACTTATGGCAGACAGTCCCTAAGGTCGAGGGGGCAGTTTCTACTCTAAACAAGCGCACTACTATTCCTATCGAGGATAGTTGTGCTTTCACAGATCCTATGGATAAAAAATTGGAAGGTTTGCTTAAAAAGATTTTTGTACAGCAAGGTTACCTTCTACAACCCATTTCGTGCATTGTTCCTGTCACTACAGCAGCATGGTCCTGGTTCGAGGAACTAGAAAAGTCGCTCAGTAGAGAGACTCCATATGAGGAGGTTATGGATAGAGTTCACGCACTTAAGTTGGCTAACTCTTTCATTTTAGATGCTGCTTTGCAATTAGCTAGATTAGCGGCGAAAAATTCAGGATTTGCAATTGTGGCGCGCAGAGCGCTTTGGCTAAAGTCTTGGTCAGCGGATGTATCATCCAAGACAAAATTGCTTAACATCCCCTTCAAGGGTAAAACTCTCTTTGGACCAGAATTGAAAGAGATTATCTCAGACATCACTGGGGGAAAGGGTCACGCCCTCCCACAAGATAGGCCTTTCAAGGCCAAGAATAAGTCTAATTTTCGTTCTTTTCGTAATTTCAGGAACGGACCGGGCTCTAATTCTGCATCCTCTAAGCAAGAGGGTAATTCCTCACAGTCTAAACCAGCCTGGAAACTGATGCAAGGCTGGAACAAGGGTAAGCAGGCCAAGAAGCCTGCCGCTGCTAACAAAACAGCATGAAGGAGTAGCCCCCGATCCGGGACCGGATCTAGTGGGGGGCAGACTCTCTCTCTTTGCTCAGGTTTGGGCAAGAGATGTTCAGGATCCCTGGACGCTAGAAATAGTTTCTCAGGGTTATCTTCTGGAATTTAAGGAACTACCCCCAAGAGGAAGGTTCCACATGTCTCACTTATCCTCAAACCAAATAAAGAGACAGGCGTTCTTACATTGTGTAGAAGACCTGTTAAAGATGGGAGTGATACACCCCGTTCCAATGACGGAACAAGGAATGGGATTTTACTCAAATCTGTTCGTAGTTCCCAAAAAAGAGGGAACCTTCAGACCAATTCTGGATTTAAAGATCCTAAACAAATTTCTCAGGGTACCATCGTTCAAAATGGAAACCATTTGAACGATTCTACCCACTATCCAGGAAGGTCAATTTATGACTACCGTGGATCTAAAGGATGCGTACCTACATATTCCTATCCACAAAGAACATCATCAGTTCCTAAGGTTCGCCTTTCTGGACAAACATTACCAGTTTGTGGCCCTCCCATTCGGATTAGCCACTGCTCCAAGGATCTTCACAAAGGTACTCGGGTCCCTTCTAGCGGTTCTAAGACCAAGGGGCATTGCAGTAGTACCATACTTGGATGACATTCTAATACAAGCGTCGTCCCTTTCAAAATCAAAGGCTCATACAGACATCGTTCTGGCCTTTCTCAGATCTGACGGATGGAAGGTGGACATAGAAAAAAGTTCTCTGTCTCCGTCAACCAGAGTTCCCTTCTTGGGAACAATAATAGATCTAAGACCATTACAACTGTGCATGCTGAAACAGTGGAATGGGGATTATACAGACTTGTCTCCAGTGATTCAAGTAGATCAGAGGACCAGAGACTCCCTCCGTTGGTGGCTAACCCAGGATCACCTATCCCAGGGAATGAGCTTCCGCAGTCCAAAGTGGGTCATCGTCACGACCGACGCCAGCCTAGTGGGCTGGGGCGCGGTCTGGGAATCCCTGAAAGCTCAGGGACTGTGGTCTCGGGAAGAGTCTCTTCTCCCGATAAACATTCTGGAACTAGGAGCGATATTCAATGCTCTCAAGGCTTGGCCTCAGCTAGCAAAGGCCAGATTCATAAGATTCCAATCAGACAACATGACGACTGTTGCGTATCTCAATCATCAGGGGGGAACAAGGAGTTCCCTGGCAATGAAAGAAGTGACCAAAATAATACAATGGGCGGAGAATCACTCCTGCCACCTATCTGCGATCCACATTCCAGGTATGGGAAGCGGGAAGCGGATTATTTGAGTCGTCAGACATTCCATCCGGGGGAGTGAGAACTCCACCCGGAGATCTTTGCCCAGTTGACGCAACTATGGGGCATTCCAGACATAGATCTGATGGCGTCTCGTCAGAACTTCAAGGTTCCTTGCTACGGGTCCAGATCCAGGGATCCCAAGGCGACTCTAGTGGATGCACTAGTAGCGCCTTGGACCTTCAACCTAGCTTATGTGTTTCCACCGTTTCCTCTCATTCCCAGGCTGGTAGCCAGGATCAAACAGGAGAGGGCCTCGGGGATCTTGATAGCCCCTGCGTGGCCACGAAGGACTTGGTATGCAGACCTGGTGAATATGTCATCGGTTCCACCATGGAAGCTACCTTTGAGACAGGACCTTCTTGTTCAGGGTCCATTCGAACATCCAAATCTGGTCTCCCTCCAGCTGACGGCTTGGAGATTGAACGCTTGATTCTATCAAAGCGGTAACTAGAAAGATTTACCATAAGATATGGAAAAGATATATCTGCTGGTGTGAATCCAAGGGATTACCTTGGAATAAGATTAAAATTCCTAAGATTCTTTCCTTTCTGCAAGAAGGTTTGGATAAAGGATTATCTGCGAGTTCTCTAAAGGGACAGATTTCTGCTTTATCTCTCTTACTACACAAAAGACTGGCAGCTATGCCAGATGTTCAAGCATTTGTTCAGGCTCTGGTTAGGATCAAGCCTATTTACAGACCTTTGACTCCTCCCTGGAGTTTAAATTTAGTTCTTTCAGTTCTTCAAGGGGTTCCGTTTGAACCTCTACATTCCATAGATATTAAGTTGTTATCTTGGAAAGTTTTGTTTTTGGTTGCTATTTCTTCTGCTAGAAGAGTTTCAGAGTTATCTGCTCTGCAGTGTACTCCGCCCTATCTGGTGTTCCATGCAGATAAGGTGGTTTTGCGTACTAAGCCTGGTTTTCTTCCAAAGGTTGTTTCTAACAAAAATATTAACCAGGAGATAGTTGTACCTTCTTTGTGTCCGAATCCAGTTTCAAAGAAGGAACGTTTGTTACACAATTTGGACGTAGTCCGTGCTCTAAAATTCTATTTAGAAGCTACAAAAGATTTCAGACAAACATCTTCTCTGTTTGTCGTCTACTCTGGTAAAAGGAGAGGTCAAAAAGCGACTTCTACCTCTCTTTCTTTTTGGCTTAAAAGCATCATCCGATTGGCTTACGAGACTGCCGGACGGCAGCCTCCTGAAAGAATCACAGCTCACTCCACTAGGGCTGTGGCTTCCACATGGGCCTTCAAGAACGAGGCTTCTGTTGATCAGATATGTAAGGCAGCGACTTGGTCTTCACTGCACACTTTTGCCAAATTTTACAAATTTGATACTTTTGCTTCTTCGGAGGCTATTTTTGGGAGAAAGGTTTTGCAAGCCGTGATGCCTTCCGTTTAGGTGACCTGATTTGCTCCCTCCCTTCATCCGTGTCCTAAAGCTTTGGTATTGGTTCCCACAAGTAAGGATGACGCTGTGGACCGGACACACCAATGTTGGAGAAAACAGAATTTATGCTTACCTGATAAATTACTTTCTCCAACGGTGTGTCCGGTCCACGGCCCGCCCCGGTTTTTTAATCAGGTCTGATGAATTATTTTCTCTAACTACAGTCACCATGGTACCATATGGTTTCTCCTATTTTTTTCCTCCTGTCCGTCGGTCGAATGACTGGGGTGGGCGGAGCCTAGGAGGGACTATATGGCCAGCTTTGCTGGGACTCTTTGCCATTTCCTGTTGGGGAAGAGATATTCCCACAAGTAAGGATGACGCCGTGGACCGGACACACCGTTGGAGAAAGTAATTTATCAGGTAAGCATAAATTCTGTTTTTGCTTTGTTCTCTTGGTATTCTTAGTTGAAATCTAAACCTAGGAGGTTCATATGCTAATTTCTTAGACCTTGAAGGCTGCCTCTAATCTAAATGCGTTTTGATAGTTTTTCACCACTAGAGGGCATTAGTTCACGTGTTTCATATAGATAACATTGAGCTCATGCACGTGAATTTACCATGGAGACGGCTCTGATTGGCTAAAATGCAAGTCTGTCAAAAGAACTGAAATAAGGGGGTGTCTGCTGAGGATTAGATACAAGGTAATTACAGAGGTAAAACATGTATAATTATAACTGTGTTGGTTATGCAAAACTGGGGAATTGGTAATTTAGGGATTATCTATCTTTTAAAACAACAAAAATTCTGGTGTTGACTGTCCCTTTAAATGATCACAAATGCTTCTAATAATGGCTATCACTGTTTCAGTGAGAGCTTTTATAGTGCACAGACATATGCAGCATACCTAGATAGCTTAGTGTACAAGCATTTTAAATACTAAGGGCTCCATTTATCAAGCTGCAGATGCAGCGTTGGAGCACGTTCGGTGAAGACTTGCAGTCGGTAATTAAGAAGTAGTGGTAATCAGAACGCAGTTTCCTATACTATAGGCCAGCTCTCTGAGCAGGCAGTTTACAATCAACCCACACTAGGCCAAGTGTGATTTTCTACATGCGAGTGGGGGGAGGCATTACACAAGTAGCATGACGCCTGCTCGCTACAATACCGGACAAACAGGTTTCCAGAAGGCAAACTTTGTCCTCCTGGTACTTCCTAAATGGGGCCCTTTCTTACTTGGAGAGATAACGTTGCCTTGTATAACATCAGTGATAACACTATTTACATAATCCAAGCTACATAAGCCTGCTCTAGCAAAAATCTTGCTACTTAAAATACAGGTGCAAGGAGTATATCTAGATATGCTCCACATGCCCATACACAGTAAATGCTCTTACCAAAACAGTTATAGCTTCTACTAGATGCATTTTTGCTATAAAAAGTCTCAAAACTAAAGTTTCATTTTTCGCTTTAAATACAATTATTCAATTGTAGACGCATTTTCTCGATTCTGATATTAGATTAAAAATAAAATAATATTAAAAGCTGTCAACTATGTCATAGTACAAATTGGTTTCAACTGACTTTCCACAGTCTTTTAAGTCATTTGAAACATTAGAAATGTGTTAAAGTTAATTAAAATGCAAAATGCCTAACAATTTGGTTAAAGCTGAGTTATATCAAAGTTGTTCCTGGTTTTTAACCCCTTATCGACAGCCTACATACCCTGTATTCCAGCTGTCATTTTAGTCTAAGGGGTTTAATAGTACTGGTCTCACCAACAGTAGTGGCACCACCATTTTGCCAAATTCCTCATGTGCTATTACAAGGGGTTAAGGGGTCTTGTTCTTCTGTAAATAAAAGTATAGGGAAGATAGGGACTGCATAATAGCTCTCTCCCACCCATGAAAAAACTCCCTGGTATCCAGTGGAAAATAATTGTTCACCGTGATCATCTTTACTCAGGAATTAGTACAAGATAAAACAGGGGGATAGTTGGAGATTGAACGCTTGATTCTATCAAAGCGTGGGTTTTCAGATTCTGTGATTGATACTCTGGTTCAGGCCAGAAAACCGGTAACTAGAAAGATTTACCATAAGATATGGAAAAGATATATCTGCTGGTGTGAATCCAAGGGATTACCTTGGAATACGATTAAAATTCCTAAGATTCTTTCCTTTCTGCAAGAAGGTTTGGATAAAGGATTATCTGCGAGTTCTCTAAAGGGACAGATTTCTGCTTTATCTGTCTTACTACACAAACGACTGGCAGCTATGCCAGATGTTCAAGCATTTGTTCAGGCTCTGGTTAGGATCAAGCCTATTTACAGACCTTTGACTCCTCCCTGGAGTTTAAATTTAGTTCTTTCAGTTCTTCAAGGGGTTCCGTTTGAACCTCTACATTCCATAGATATTAAGTTGTTATCTTGGAAAGTTTTGTTTTTGGTTGCTATTTCTTCTGCTAGAAGAGTTTCAGAGTTATCTGCTCTGCAGTGTACTCCGCCCTATCTGGTGTTCCATGCAGATAAGGTGGTTTTGCGTACTAAGCCTGGTTTTCTTCCAAAGGTTGTTTCTAACAAAAATATTAACCAGGAGATAGTTGTACCTTCTTTGTGTCCGAATCCAGTTTCAAAGAAGGAACGTTTGTTACACAATTTGGACGTAGTCCGTGCTCTAAAATTCTATTTAGAAGCTACAAAAGATTTCAGACAAACATCTTCTCTGTTTGTCGTCTACTCTGGTAAAAGGAGAGGTCAAAAAGCGACTTCTACCTCTCTTTCTTTTTGGCTTAAAAGCATCATCCGATTGGCTTACGAGACTGCCGGACGGCAGCCTCCTGAAAGAATCACAGCTCACTCCACTAGGGCTGTGGCTTCCACATGGGCCTTCAAGAACGAGGCTTCTGTTGATCAGATATGTAAGGCAGCGACTTGGTCTTCACTGCACACTTTTGCCAAATTTTACAAATTTGATACTTTTGCTTCTTCGGAGGCTATTTTTGGGAGAAAGGTTTTGCAAGCCGTGGTGCCTTCCGTTTAGGTGACCTGATTTGCTCCCTCCCTTCATCCGTGTCCTAAAGCTTTGGTATTGGTTCCCACAAGTAAGGATGACGCCGTGGACCGGACACACCAATGTTGGAGAAAACAGAATTTATGCTTACCTGATAAATTACTTTCTCCAACGGTGTGCCCGGTCCACGGCCCGCCCTGGTTTTTTAATCAGGTCTGATGAATTATTTTCTCTAACTACAGTCACCATGGTACCATATGGTTTCTCCTATTTTTTTCCTCCTGTCCGTCGGTCGAATGACTGGGGTGGGCGGAGCCTAGGAGGGACTATATGGCCAGCTTTGCTGGGACTCTTTGCCATTTCCTGTTGGGGAAGAGATATTCCCACAAGTAAGGATGACGCCGTGGACCGGACACACCGTTGGAGAAAGTAATTTATCAGGTAAGCATAAATTCTGTTTTTGCTTTGTTCTCTTGGTATTCTTAGTTGAAATCTAAACCTAGGAGGTTCATATGCTAATTTCTTAGACCTTGAAGGCTGCCTCTAATCTAAATGCGTTTTGATAGTTTTTCACCACTAGAGGGCATTAGTTCACGTGTTTCATATAGATAACATTGAGCTCATGCACGTGAATTTACCATGGAGACGGCTCTGATTGGCTAAAATGCAAGTCTGTCAAAAGAACTGAAATAAGGGGGTGTCTGCTGAGGATTAGATACAAGGTAATTACAGAGGTAAAACATGTATAATTATAACTGTGCTGGTTATGCAAAACTGGGGAATTGGTAATTTAGGGATTATCTATCTTTTAAAACAACAAAAATTCTGGTGTTGACTGTCCCTTTAAATGATCACAAATGCTTCTAATAATGGCTATCACTGTTTCAGTGAGAGCTTTTATAGTGCACAGACATATGCAGCATACCTAGATAGCTTAGTGTACAAGCATTTTAAATACTAAGGGCTCCATTTATCAAGCTGCAGATGCAGCGTTGGAGCACGTTCGGTGAAGACTTGCAGTCGGTAATTAAGAAGTAGCGGTAATCAGAACGCAGTTTCCTATACTATAGGCCAGCTCTCTGAGCAGGCAGTTTACAATCAACCCACACTAGGCCAAGTGTGATTTTCTACATGCGAGTGGGGGGAGGCATTACACAAGTAGCATGACGCCTGCTCGCTACAATACCGGACAAACAGGTTTCCAGAAGGCAAACTTTGTCCTCCTGGTACTTCCTAAATGGGGCCCTTTCTTACTTGGAGAGATAACGTTGCCTTGTATAACATCAGTGATAACACTATTTACATAATCCAAGCTACATAAGCCTGCTCTAGCAAAAATCTTGCTACTTAAAATACAGGTGCAAGGAGTATATCTAGATATGCTCCACATGCCCATACACAGTAAATGCTCTTACCAAAACAGTTATAGCTTCTACTAGATGCATTTTTGCTATAAAAAGTCTCAAAACTAAAGTTTCATTTTTCGCTTTAAATACAATTATTCAATTGTAGACGCATTTTCTCGATTCTGATATTAGATTAAAAATAAAATAATATTAAAAGCTGTCAACTATGTCATAGTACAAATTGGTTTCAACTGACTTTCCACAGTCTTTTAAGTCATTTGAAACATTAGAAATGTGTTAAAGTTAATTAAAATGCAAAATGCCTAACAATTTGGTTAAAGCTGAGTTATATCAAAGTTGTTCCTGGTTTTTAACCCCTTATCGACAGCCTACATACCCTGTATTCCAGCTGTCATTTTTGTCTAAGGGGTTTAATAGTACTGGTCTCACCAACAGTAGTGGCACCACCATTTTGCCAAATTCCTCATGTGCTATTACAAGGGGTTAAGGGGTCTTGTTCTTCTGTAAATAAAGGAATAGGGAAGATAGGGACTGCATAATAGCTCTCTCCCACCCATGAAAAAACTCCCTGGTATCCAGTGGAAAAGAATTGTTCACCGTGATCATCTTTACTCAGGAATTAGTACAAGATAAAACAGGGGGAGAGTTATGGGCTCTCCTACTTTTTGTCTGGTGCTGATTGTGATCACTATGTTTATGGAAATCACTTGCCTCTTAGAAGGACATTGAAACCCTTCATATAAAAAAGCAGGCTCTCCTGTTTCAAATGTGGTGCCGGGCTGAGATACAAAATTCATTATTGCCCCCACTCCACAGGCAGTAACTAAGTGTCTTTATCTATTTTCTTATTGTGTGTGATGTTATAAACTGCACAATGTTTTACTGGGGCACTGGGGAATGATATAATACCACCATATTAATGAGGATTTTGAGTGAATAAAACGTGTTGTCATTCTAAATAATCTATAAGGAAAGCAGAGGACTATAATATATTCTCCTTTGAGTTCAAGGATTTAAAACTTTTAGTGGGAAATTAGAGTTTTAATAATAGTCCCCATCATTTTTTTGTTCTCATTTGTAGTTGAGAGTTTTCAGTTGTTTATTGTAGTATTCATAAAAACGTATGCACATTTGGCGTTTGTTGTAAAATAACATGAAATTAGTGTTTTTAGAGATCATTTGAACTTAATTCTTATGAGAATTCATTATTTCTCTTGTAAGGTGTATCCAGTTGTTATAAGCTTGTATAATGTGGCTATTCCCAGAGAACCTTAAGTAAAACAGGCTTATACAAAAGGTTATTACCAAGGGAGATAGCTGGTTTACTTAGTACAAGTTCTTTTTATAACACTTTACAAAATCAAAATAAAGTGAATAAAACAGATGAAATGAAGCCTTTGTATATTTTACACAGTTGTAAAGAGTTGTGTTCTTTAAAGATAGAAGGCAGCAAACAAGCAGCTTATTGGTATTGTCTGAGAAAAGCAGAATTTTATAGCAAAGTCTCTTTATAGTTAAGCTTAGAAATGAGAAACTGATTTGCAGTCTGCAGTGTCCATATATCAAGAGGTATCAGGTTACAGCAGGCAGAGTGTGTGATGCAGAGAGAAGGAGAGAGCCAGATTTAACCAGTTGTGAGCACTTTAACAGTTTGTATGTCAGCAGAACTTTGGATAAGAATATATACAGCTAGAGACAATTGTATATAAAATTAATGATACTTGCGAGTGAGTTTAGAACTGCAGAGAGCGAAGTTGGCACTGAGTCAAAATGGATCACAGCAGGGAAGATGTTCTTATTTCCTGGTAGAGGTAAACACTCAGTAATGGAGCTGGCTGGAAAATCAGACTGCAGAGTTAACACAGACTTGCAAGAGTTGCTGCCAAAGACTGTTCCTTGAAGTGTAAAGCAGCAGGAAATGCTTCTTAGGTTTAGAAGCTGGAGAAATGACAACAAGGATTTCCTTTAACAGGTACAAAAGCAGGATCTGTAGAATTTAGCTTTAGAGCTTGAAGCAGAGTGGGAACTACAAACTTCAATTATCAAGCAAAGCACAGGTGTACTGAACACACCTTTAAAGGGAGGTGAAGGAGTGGGTTGGTCTTAGTTCTTAAAGCTACAGGAATATGACAGATCCCCCCTTTCAGGGGCGCCCCCTTCCCGGCTCCAAACCTGGTTTGTCAGGATGTAGACGATGGAAGGATGTGAGCAATTGGGGAGCATGTAAGTCCCTAAGGGGTATCCAAGAATCCTCCTCATGACCATACCCTTTCCAATGTACTAGATACTCAATTGTTCTACCCCGGCGGCGCGAATCCAGAATTGATTCCACTTCGAATTCCGTTTGATCTTCTATAATCTGAGGAGAGTCCTCGATGACTTGAGGAATATTAACATCAGATCCTTGATAGGGTTTAAGTAGAGAAACATGGAAGGATGGGTGTATCCTGTAAGATACAGGTAGATCAAGAATCGCTGCATTAGAGTTGATCATTCTTTTTATCTTGAACGGACCTATGAACTGGTTAGCCAGTTTTTTTGCTTGGTACCTTTAATTTGAGGTTTTTTGTTGAGAGCCAAACTCTATCGCCAACTGAGTATTGAGGTGGAGTTAGATGTTTTTTATCAAAATAACTCTTTTGGGTACATTTAGATTTCTCTAAGTGAATCTTTAGGGAAGTCAAAGTTTGTTTCAAATTAGAGACATAATCCAGAGCATAAGGTGATTTTGAGGTGGAGATGAAGTTGGGTACAGTGGTTGGATGGTAACCATAAGTGGCAAAGAAGGGTGAGACTTTAGTAGAAGAGTTGATGGAGTTGTTGTATGCGAACTCTGCAAGCGGTAACCATTCAACCCAGTCATCCTGGTTCTGTGAGATATAACACCTTAAGTATTGCTCCAAAGTCTGATTCAGTCTTTCAGTAAGGCCATTAGATTGGGGATGAAATGCTGTTGTCATTCTAGAGGAGATTCTTAACAATTTACATAGTGCCTTCCAAAACCTGGATGTGAATTGAGTCCCTCGATCAGTGACTATAGAGGTCGGTAAACCATGGAGTTTCACAATGTGATCAAAGAATGTTTTAGCTGTTGTGATAGCGTTTGGAATTCTCTTAAGAGGTATGAAATGAGAGAGTTTAGTAAGATGATCTATAACCACTAATATGGTTGTGAATGAATTAGATGGTGGTAATTCGACTATGAAGTCCATTCCAATCATGGTCCAAGGGACTTCAGGTATAGGTAATGGTTTTAGTAAACCAAAAGGTCTGTGGTGTTCTTTTTTGCAAGCTGCACATACATGACAATTTGACACAAAGGTAACTACATCTTGTCTTAAACCAGGCCACCAGTAATTCCTTGTTAATAAATCCTGGGTTTTAGTGATTCCAGGATGACCGGACATAGGGTTCGTATGATGTAGATGTAGGATCTCCTTCCTTACAGAAGGAGGAACGTATAACAAATTGTTGTAGAAGTATAAACCTGAAGTGGTGTCCTTTACGCAGCATGAAGGAATGGTAGAATCTTTTAGTAAAGCTAATAAAATGTCTTTTTGTAGGCTAGAAGTTACAGCTATAAACTTGGTCGATGGTATAACTGTTTGTTGTTCTTCCTTTTCATTATGTTTAATGAAAGAACGGGAAAGAGCATCAGCTTGGATGTTCCTTGAACCTGGTCTATATGTTATCTGAAAGTTAAATCGGTCCAGGAATAAAGACCATCGGACTTGTCTTGATGACAAGGTCTTGTTTTTTCTAAGATATTGTAAATTCTTATGATCTGTAAGAACTGTAAAAGGTTTGAGTGTCCCTTCCAGTAGGTGTCTCCAGTGTTCCAGGGCACATTTGATAGCTAGAAGTTCCAGGTCCCCAACGGAGTAATTCCTTTCAGCTATAGACAGGAGTCGAGAGTAAAAGGCTACAGGATGTAGGACTGAAGTATCGGTTTGTTGTTGGGAGAGAATAGCACCAATACCAACAGTGGAAGCATCAACCTCTAACACAAATTGAAATTCTGGATTAGGAAGCTGTAGGATAGGAGCTGAAGTAAAACATTCTTTTAAGTGCTCAAAAGCTTGTTGGGCTTCTACAGTCCAAACGAGTCGATTCTTACCGGTTAACTTAGTTAGAGGTTGGACAATGGATGAAAATCCTTTGATGAATCTCCTATAAAAATTAGAGAAGCCTAGAAACCTCTGAAGTGATTTCACAGAGGTAGGTACAGGCCATTTGAGTATGGATGTAACCTTCTCTGGATCCATGTTTACACCGTTAGGGGAAATTATGTAACCCAAAAATTTTATTGTCTTTACATGGAATACACATTTCTCAGCCTTGGCGTATAGCTGATGTTCTCTTAATCTAGACAAAACCCATCTTACATGTTTTACATGATCAGTTAGATTTTTGGAGTATATCAAAATATCGTCTAGATATATTACAACACACACATCCATTAAGTCTTTGAAAATATCGTTTATGAAAAATTGAAATGTGGCCGGAGCATTAGTTAAGCCAAATGGCATAACATTATATTGAAAGAGACCATAACGGGTTCTAAATGCTGTTTTCCATTCGTCACCGCTTTTTATCCTGATTAAATTGTATGCTCCCTTCAAATCTAGTTTGGTAAAGATGGTTGCATCTGTTAACCGTTCAAGTAATTCAGGTATTAAAGGAAGTGGATACCTATTTTTAATCGTAATAGAGTTTAATGCTCTGTAGTCAATGATTGGGCGTAAGGTCCCATCTTTATTTGTGACAAAGAATATGCCCGCTGCTGCAGGAGAGGTTGAGGTAGAAATAAAACCTTTCCTTAGATTATCGTCTAGGTACTCTCTGAGAAATTTTAATTCTTTTTGAGAGAGTGGAAAAATTCGGCCGAACGGTATGATAGACCCAGGTTTAGTATCAATGGGGCAATCATAAGGTCTGTGTGGAGGTAGATTTTCGGCTTCCTTAAGGTCAAATACATCTGAAAAGTCTGAATACTGCAATGGTATATGAGGGTGTAGAGTTTTGATTTCCACACAGGGAAAACAGGTAGCAGAACAGTATGGGGAAGAGAAAGTTACTGTGTTACTGCTCCAGTCTATTTGAGGGTTGTGTTTTCTTAACCAAGGATAACCCAATATTAAGGGGTGTAGTGAGCTAGGAATGATATCAAACGTAATGTATTCTGTATGACCCATGTTACAAGAGACAAGTAAAGGAACAGTATGGTGTGTGATTGGGCCTTTTAAATAAGTAGAGCCATCAATAACCTTCACATAGATAGGGGTTTGCTTTTGCACACAAGGTATTTTATTAGTATCTACAAGGGTTTTGTCAATGAAGCTTCCATAAGCTCCAGAATCTATCAGCGCCTCAGTCTTGAGAAGATGCTGGTCCCACTGTAAAGACAATGTGAAAGTTAATTGTGATTCATGAATGTTATCAGTATTTGGGTTAACTATAAGAATCTTACCCCTTTTTTGCCGGTTCAGAATAGGGCAGGAAGAGACACTGTGTTCTTTATTCCCACAGTACATACAGAGGTTTGAAATCCTCCTTCTCTGTTTCTCTTCTTGGGATAATGGTCCTCGGATGGCCCCAATTTCCATGGGCACAGGGGCTGTGGAGGTCTTTTCAGAATGAGAGGGTGTAAACCTTTTGAGGTAAGTTTCTGGGTGTTGTTTTTCAGCTCTCCTCTCTCTGTATCGTCTGTCCATGGCTATGCATATCTTTATGAGGGATTCCATGGTGTCTGGAGGTTCAATGCGAGAGATCTCATCCTTAAGATGTTCAGAGAGACCTAAACGGAATTGGTTTTTTAGACTTACAGTATTCCACTGTGAATCTGTAGCCCAGAGCTGAAAATCTGCCACATAGTCCTCAACTGGACGTTTGCCTTGCTTCAGGGTGCGCAAATTTGTTTCTGCTGTTAACTGGGTGTTGCAATCCTCATATAAGACAGCCATCTCCTTAAAAAATTCACTGATAGAATTCAAAATAGGATCATCAGTTTCATAAAACTTATCAGCCCACGAACGGGGATCTCCAGTTAGATAAGAGATGGTAGTACAAACCTTGATCTTGTCAGTATAATATGTCCTGGGCTTCATGGAAAACATCAGCATGCATGCATTTCTGAATTCACGAAAGCGTGTTCTTTCACCAGAAAAAATGTGTGGAGGGTTAACCTGTGGTTCAGGGTGATCAGCCTCTTTCCTTGAAAAGAAATCATTCATTAACCTCTTCAGGGTGTGGTTTTCATTTTTAACTTCAGTCAAACCTTGTGCTAAAATTTCAAGTTTCTGGTTTAAGGAAGCTATTTCAATTGCCATTGAGGCAGGATCCATGATTTTTTTATATACAAGCTTTAAACTATAATGTATATATGTTAGTAAATTTCTTTATGGCTTGATAATTCTGTTATAAGCTTGTATAATGTGGCTATTCCCAGAGAACCTTAAGTAAAACAGGCTTATACAAAAGGTTATTACCAAGGGAGATAGCTGGTTTACTTAGTACAAGTTCTTTTTATAACACTTTACAAAATCAAAATAAAGTGAATAAAACAGATGAAATGAAGCCTTTGTATATTTTACACAGTTGTAAAGAGTTGTGTTCTTTAAAGATAGAAGGCAGCAAACAAGCAGCTTATTGGTATTGTCTGAGAAAAGCAGAATTTTATAGCAAAGTCTCTTTATAGTTAAGCTTAGAAATGAGAAACTGATTTGCAGTCTGCAGTGTCCATATATCAAGAGGTATCAGGTTACAGCAGGCAGAGTGTGTGATGCAGAGAGAAGGAGAGAGCCAGATTTAACCAGTTGTGAGCACTTTAACAGTTTGTATGTCAGCAGAACTTTGGATAAGAATATATACAGCTAGAGACAATTGTATATAAAATTAATGATACTTGCGAGTGAGTTTAGAACTGCAGAGAGCGAAGTTGGCACTGAGTCAAAATGGATCACAGCAGGGAAGATGTTCTTATTTCCTGGTAGAGGTAAACACTCAGTAATGGAGCTGGCTGGAAAATCAGACTGCAGAGTTAACACAGACTTGCAAGAGTTGCTGCCAAAGACTGTTCCTTGAAGTGTAAAGCAGCAGGAAATGCTTCTTAGGTTTAGAAGCTGGAGAAATGACAACAAGGATTTCCTTTAACAGGTACAAAAGCAGGATCTGTAGAATTTAGCTTTAGAGCTTGAAGCAGAGTGGGAACTACAAACTTCAATTATCAAGCAAAGCACAGGTGTACTGAACACACCTTTAAAGGGAGGTGAAGGAGTGGGTTGGTCTTAGTTCTTAAAGCTACAGGAATATGACACCAGTCCACGGATCATCCATTACTTGTGGGATATTCTCATTCCCAACAGGAAGTTGCAAGAGGAAACCCACAGCAGAGCTGCAATATAGCTCCTCCCCTAACTGTCATACCCAGTCATTCTCTTGCAACTCTCAACAAGCAAGGAGGTCGTAAGAGAGAGTGGTTAAATATAGCTAGTTTATTTTCTTCAATCAAAAGTTTGTTATTTTTAAATAGTACCGGAGTTGTGCTATTTTATCTCAGGCAGTAAATAGAAGAAGAATCTGCCTGAGGTTTCTATGATCTTAGCAGGTTGTAACTAATATCCATTGCTGTTCTCACATATGTGTGAGGTGATTACACAGATGAGGTAAAACTTCAGCGAGAGAATGGCGTACAGTTTATTCTGCTATCAGGTATGTGCAGTTATCAATTTTTCTAGAGATGGAAAACACTAGAAAATGCTGCTGATACCGGATTAATGTAAGTTAAGCCTGAATACAGTGATTTAATAACGACTGGTATCATGCTTACTCCCAGGGGTAATACCCTTATGATATTTACAATATAAAACGTTTTCTGGCATGTTTAATCGTTTTTATATATACTTTGGTGATAAAACTTTATTGGGGCCTAGTTTTTTCTACATGGCTGGCTTAAATTTTGTCTAGAAACAGTTTCCTGAGGCTTTCCACTGTGTTACTATGAGTGGGAGGAGACTATTTTAACGTTTTTTTGTGCAGTTAAAATGACAAACTAAGACATCCAGATTCCCTCAAAGGCCCTCTGAATGCTATAGGACATCTCTAAAGGGCCCAAAGGCTTTCCAAAGTCGTTTATTGGGGAAGGTAGGGCTAAAGCTTGCTGTGGCAGTTGGTTGTGACTGTTAAAAAACGTCTATTTCGTTTTTTTGATCCATTTTTTGAACTAAGGGGTTAATCATCCATTTGCAAGTGGGTGCAATGCTCTGCTAGTCTATTACATACACTGTAAAAAATTTGTTTGATTTACTGCATTTTTTCACTGTTTTTCAAATTCTGACAAAATTTGTTTCTCTTAACCCCTTAATGACCACAGCACTTTTCCATTTTCTGTCCGTTTGGGACCAAGGCTATTTTTACATTTCTGCAGTGTTTGTGTTTAGCTGTAATTTTCCTCTTACTCATTTACTGTACCCACACATATTATATACCGTTTTTCTCGCCATTAAATGGACTTTCTAAAGATACCATTATTTTCATCATATCTTATAATTTACTATAAAAAAATTATAAAATATGAGGAAAAATTAAAAAAAATAAACACTTTTTCTAACTTTGACCCCCAAAATCTGTTACACATCTACAACCACCAAAAAACACCCATGTTAAATAGTTTCTAAATTTTGTCCTGAGTTTTGAAATACCCAATGTTTATATGTTCTTTGCTTTTTTTGCAAGTTATAGGGCCATAAATACAAGTAGCACTTTGCTATTTTTTTTTCAAAATTAGCGCTAGTTACATTAGAAAACTGATATCTTTTAGGAATCTCTGAATATTCATTGACATGTATATATTTTTTTTTAGTAGACAACCCAAAGTATTGATCTAGGCCCATTTTGGTATATTTCATGCCACCATTTCACCGCCAAATGCGATCAAATAAAAAAAATCGTTCACTTTTTCACAAATTTTTTCACAAACTTTAGGTTTCTCACTGAAATTATTTACAAACAGCTTGTGCAAATATGGCACAAATGGTTGTAAATTCTTCTCTGGGATCCCCTTTGTTCATAAATAGCAGACTTATATGGCTTTGGTGTTGCTTTTTGGTAATTAGAATGCCACTAAATGCCACTGCGCACCACACGTGTATTATGCCCAGCAGTGTAGGGGTTAATTAGGGAGCATGTAGGGAGCTTTTTGGGGTAATTTTAGCTTTAGTGTAGTGTAGTAGACAACCCCAAGTATTGATCTAGGCCCATTTTGGTATATTTCATGCCACCATTTCACCGCCAAATGCGATCAAATAAAAAAAAAAAGTTACATTTTTCACAATTTTAGGTTTCTCACTGAAATAATTTACAAACAGCTTGTGCAGTTATGGCACAAATGGTTGTAAATGCTTCTCTGGGATCCCCTTTGTTCAGAAATAGCAGACATATATGGCTTTGGCATTGCTTTTTGGTATTTAGAAGGCCGCTAAATGCCGCTGCGCATCACACTTGTATTATGGCTAGCAGTGAAGGGGTTAATTAGGTAGCTTGTAGGGAGCTTGCAGGGTTAATATTAGATTTAGTGTAGAGCTCAGCCTCCCACCTGAAACATCAGACCCCCTGATCCCTCCCAAACAGCTCTCTTCCCTCCCCCACCCCACAATTGTCCCCGCCATCTTAAGTACTGGCAGAAACTCTGCCAGTACTAAAATAAAAGGTATTTGGCCCTTTTTTTTAAAAAAAAAGAAGAAGCATATTTACATATGCTGATGTGTACGATCCCCCCTTAGACCCCAACCTCACTGATCCCCCCTAAACAGCTCTATAACCCTCCCACTCTAACTTAATGGGCTCCATCTTGGGTACTGGCAGCTGTCTGCCAGTACCCAGTTTAGAAGAAAAAAATCTTTTTTTTTTACATTTATTAAAACGTTTCTGTAGTGTAGCTTCCCCCCACACAAAACCAACCCCCCACCCCTCCATGATCACTTTTTGTGCTTTTGCACAAACAAGATTAGGTCTTATTTATTAAAACATTTTCCGTAGTGTAGCGGTTCCCACCCGCTCCCGCCCCGTGCACGCGCCCGCCCGCCACCCTCCGTGCACGCGCGCACGCCCGTGCGCGCCCCCGACGATCCCGCCCCCGATCCCGCCCCCCTTGACGTCATGCGGCACACCGATGGCCGCCCACCCGCCTCCCAAGTCGGCTCCCACCCACCAACAAAACCGGCCATCGATGTCCGGTGCAGAGAGGGCCACAGAGTGGCTCTCTGCATCGGATGGCCGTAAAAGGTTATTGCAGGATGCCTCCATATCGAGGCATCACTGCAATAACCGGAAAGCAGCTGGAAGCGAGCAGGATCGCTTCCAGCTGCTTTCCACACCGAGGACGTGCAGGGTACGTCCTCAGGCGTTAACTGCCTTTTTTTTGAGGACGTACCCTGCACGTCCTCGGTCATTAAGGGGTTAAAGGCACAGTACCATTTTTTATATTTGCTTGTTAACTTGATTTAAAGTGTTTTCCAAGCTTGCTAGTCTCATTGCTAGTCTGTATAAACATGTCTGACATAGAAGGAACTCCTTGTTCATTATGTTTAAAAGCCATGGTGGAACCCCCTCTTAGAATGTGTACCAAATGTACTGATTTCATTTTAGGCAATAAAGATCATTTTCTGTCTTTTAAAAAAAAATTATCACCAGAGGAATCTGACGAGGGGGAAGTTATGCCGACTAACTTTCCCCACGTGTCAGACCCTTTGACTCCGGCTTAAGGGACTCACGCTCAAATGGCGCCAAGTACATCTAGGGCGCAGATAGCGTTTACTTTACAAGACATGGCGGCAGTCATGGATAATACACTGTCAGTGGTATTAGCCAGACTACCTGAACTTAGAGGTAAACAAGATAGCTCTTGGGTGAGACAAAATGCAGAGCCTACTGACGCTTTAAGAACCATGTCTGATACTGCCTCACAATATGCAGAAGCTGAGGAAAGAGAGCTTCAGTCGGTGGGTGATGTTAATGACTCAGGAAGATACCTGATTCTAATATTTCTACATTTAAATTTAAGCTTGTACACCTCCGCGTGTTGCTTAGGGAGGTTTTAGCTGCTCTGAATGATTGTGTTTCCATTGCAGTGCCAGAGAAATTGTGTAGACTGGATAAATACTTGCAGTGCCGGTGTGTACTGATGTTTTTCCAATACCTAAAAGGTTTACAAAAATTATTAATAAGGAATGGGATAGACCAGGTGTGCCGTTCTCTTCCCCTTCTATTTTTAGAAAAATGTTTCCAATAGACGCCACCACATGGGACTTATGGCAGACAGCCCCTAAGGTGGAGGGAGCAGTTTCTACTCTAGCAAAGCGTACTACTATTCCTGTCGAGGACAGTTGTGCTTTTTTAGATCCAATGGATAAAAAATTAGAAGGTTACCTTAAGAAAATATTTATTCAACAAGGTTTTATCCTACAGCCCCTTGCATGCATTGCCCCTGTCACTGCTGCTGCGGCGTACTGGTTTGAGTCTCTGGAAGAGGCTTTACAGGTAGCAACTCCATTGGATGACATACTGGCAAATTTAGAGCACTTAAGCTAGCCAATTCTTTTATTTCTGATTTCTAAACTAACGGCTTAGAATTCTGGTTTTGCTATACAGGCGCTCAGAGCGCTATGGCTTAAATCATGGTCAGCTGATGTGACTTCAAAATCTAAGCTACTTAACACTCCCTTCAAGGGGCAGACCCTATTCGGGCCTGGTTTGAAGGAGATTATTGCTGATATCACTGGAGGAAAAGGTCATGCCCTTCCTCAGGACAGGTTCAAATCTAGGGCCAAACAGTCTAATTTCCGTGCCTTTCAAAACTTCAAGGCAGGTGCGGCATCAACTTCCTCTAATGCAAAACAAGAGGGAACTTTTGCTCAATCTAAGACGGTCTGGAGACCAAACTAGACCAGGAAAAAAGGTAAGCAGGTCAAAAAAGCCTGCTGCTGCCTCTAAGACAGCATGAAGGAACGGCCCCCTATCCGGTAACGGATCTAGTAGGGGGCAGACTTTCACTCTTCGCCCAGGCGCTGGCAAGAGATGTTCAGGATCCCTGGGCGTTGGAAATTATATCCCAGGGATATCTTCTGGACTTCAAAGCTTCCCCCCCAAAAGGGAGATTTCACCTTTCACAATTATCTGCACACCAGATAAAGAGAGAGGCATTCTTACACTGTGTACGAGACCTCCTAGTTATGGGAGTGAACAGGAACAGGGTTTTTACTCAAAACTGTTTGTGGTTCTCAAAAAAGAGGGAACCTTCAGACCAATTTTGGATCTAAAGATCTTAAACAAATTCCTCAAAGTTCCGTCGTTCAAGATGGAAACTATTCGTACCATCCTACCACTGATCCAGGAGGGTCAATATATGACTACAGTGGATCTAAAGGATCCTTATCTACACATTCCAATACACAAAGATCATCATCGGTTTCTCAGGTTTGCCTTTCAAGACAGGCATTACCAGTTGTAGCTCTTCCCTTTGGATTAGCTACAGCCCCAAGAATCTTTACAAAGGTTCTAGGGTCGCTTATGGCGGTCCTAAGGCCGCGGGGCATAGCAGTAGCCCCTTATTTAGACGACATCCTGATACAGGCGTCAAACTTCCAAATTGCCAAGTCTCATACGGACGTAGTACTGGCATTTATGAGGTCGCATGGGTGGAAAGTGAACGAGGAAAAGAGTTCTCTATCCCCACTCACAAGAGTTTCCTTTCTAGGGACTCTGATAGATTCTATAGAAATGAAAATTCACCTGACGGAGTCCAGGTTTTCAAAGCTTCTAAATTCCTGCCGGGTTCTTCATTCCATTCCTCAGGAGGAGTCTCTCCTTCCAATAAATATTCTGGAACTAAGAGCAATATTCAAGGCTCTTCAGGCTTGGCCTCAGTTAGCAACTCTGAGGTACATCAGATTTCAGTAGGACAACATCACGACTGTAGCTTACATCAACCATCAAGGACAAGAAGTTCCCTAGAGATGTTAGAAGTTCAAAAATAATTAGCTGGGCAGAGATTCACTCTTGCCACCTATCAGCTATCCATATCCCAGGTGTAGAGCACTGGGAGGCGGATTTTCTAAGTCGTCAGACTTTTCATCCGGGAGAGTGGGAACTCCATCCGGAGGTATTTGCACAACTGATTCATCGTTGGGGCAAACCAGAACTAGATCTCATGGCATCTCGCCAGAACGCCAAGCTTCCGTGTTACGGATCCAGGTCCAGGGATCCCAAGGCAACACTGATGCTCTTGCAGCGCCCTGGTCTTTCAACCTGGCTTATGTTTTCACCGTTTCCTCTGCTCCCTCGACTGATTGCCAAGATCAAGCAGGAGAGAGCATCAGTGATTCTGATAGCACCTGCGTGGCCACGCAGGACCTGGTATGCAGATCTAGTGGACATGTCATCCTTTCCACCATGGTCTCTGCCTCTGAGACAGGACCTTCTACTTCAGGGTCCTTCCAACCATCCAAATCTAATTTCTCTGCGGCTGACTGCCTAGAGATTGAACGCTTGATTTTATCAAAGCGTGGCTTCTCCGAGTCAGTTATTGATACCTTAATACGGGCACGAAAGCCTGTCACCAGGAAAATTTACCATAAGGTATGGCGTAGATATCTTTATTGGTGTGAATCCAAGGGTTACTCATGGAGTAAGGTCAGGATTCCTAAGATATTATCTTTTCTCCAAGAAGGTTTGGAAAAAGGATTGTCAGCTAGTTAAGCGTCTGGCAGATGTTCCAGACGTTCAGGCATTTTGTCAGGCTTTAGTTAGAATCAAGCCTGTGTTTAAACCGGTTGCTCCACCATGGAGCTTAAACTTGGTTCTTAAGGTTCTTCAAGAAGTTCCATTTGAACCTCTTCATTCCATAGATATCAAACTTTTATCTTGGAAAGTCCTTTTTTTGGTAGCTATTTCCTCGGCTCGTAGAGTCTCCGAGTTATCTGCCTTACAATGTGATTCTCCTTATCTGATTTTTCATACGGATAAGGTAGTCCTGCGTACCAAATCTGGGTTTTTACCTAAGGTGGTATCTAACAAGAATATCAATCAAGAGATTGTTGTTCCATCCTTGTGTTTCACAATCTGGACGTGGTCCGTGCTTTAAAGTTTTTACTTACAAGCTACTAAAGATTTTCGTCAAACATCTGCTTGGTTTGTTGTCTTCTCTGGACAGAGGAGAGATCAAAAGGCTTCGGCAACCTCTCCTTCTTTTTGGCTAAGAAGCTTAATCCACTTAGCCTATGAGACTGCTGGACAGCAGCCTCCTGAAAGGATTACAGCTCATTCCACTAGAGCTGTGGCTTCCACTTGGGCCTTTAAAAATGAGGTTTCTTTTGAACAGATTTGCAAGGCGGCGACTTGGTCTTCGCTTCATACTTTTTCAAAATTTGGCAAATTTGATACTTTTGCTTCTTCTGAGGCTATATTTGGGAGAAAGGTTTTACAGGCAGTGTTTCCTTCCATTTAAGTTCCTGCCTTGTCCCTCCCTTCATCCGTGTACTTTAGCTTTGGTATTGGTATCCCACAAGTAATGGATGATCCGTGGACAGGATACACCTTACAAGAGAAAACACAATTTATGCTTACCTGATAAATTTATTTCTCTTGTGGTGTATCCAGTCCACGGCCCGCCCTGTCATTTTAAGGCAGGTCATTTTTAAATTTAAACTACAGTAACCACTGCACCCTATGGTTCCTCCTTTCTCGGCTTGTTTTCGGTCGAATGACTGGCTATGACAGTCAGGGGAGGAGCTATATTGCAGCTCTGCTGTGGGTTTCCTCTTGCAACTTCCTGTTGGGAATGAGAATATCCCACAAGTAATGGATGATCCGTGGACTGGATACACCACAAGAGAAATACATTTATCAGGTAAGCATAAATTGTGTTTTTTTCATGGGGGTAGAACAAATTAAATGCATCTAAACTGTATTTCCAGGGATATTTCATATTAAAAATCAAATAATGTGTTTTTTGTGTGCATGTGATTTGTGTTATAAAAACGTATGCCATTGCTTTTGCATTGGTGATTTCACTGACCATATCACAGTTATTTTTGTCAGATGAAAATATGATATTTGAACTTTATTTTTAATTAAAAATAATTTTGGGGCTCATTCTGTGTCAATTGTAGGTATAATGAAACACTTTAAACAGAAAACTTTATATTTCACTTTATTTTTAGTTGGCACAGATTGAATGGCAAATAGATTTACTTATTATATTTATGTATTTAAAAATAATAGTAAATAAAAATAAATAAATCGAATAAAAATGTATAAAATTATGTAAAATGTCTAATTTGCTTAAGCAGTTCAAAGATTTGCAAACATTATTTTCATAGTTACAAATCTTCTTTTTATAATATATATATATATATAAATGTTCCAATTTTAGGAAGGACCAAGTGTGGTGTATTATGTCATTATGGAAAGGAAAATTGCTGTGAAGTCAATCAATAGTGCTGGGTTATGTTAGGACATAGTGCAGCTGACTCATATAGTAAAATCTTTTGGTTAAAACAGTTCATATTTTCCTTAAAACAAAATATAACTTTATTACAGAAATGTCCTAAACCTGTAAAGCGCATTGCATCAAAGGCAGTAAACAATTTATCATTCATCATATGTGCTTGTCTTTAACTCATTAAATCTAAAAAAGTTAAATGGCAACAGTTATTTTAAACTATGTGCTTCCCCAGAAAAACATTTTTTTTAAATAAAAAAACTTGGACAAGCTTGGTCATTTTATTTCCAGTTGAATTTTAACACAGCAAATATTATTACATAACTTCCATAGTGGAATTTGAGTTCTTGTGAGCTGCTGGTGCAACGCCGCCCCCTGCAGATTTGCCCCAATCGACCGCCAGCAGCGGGGTGTCAATCAACCTGATCGTACTGGATCGGGTTGAATTGCGGCGATGTCTCTCCGCCTGCTCAGAGCAGGTGGACAGGTTATGGAGCAACGGTCTTTAGAGCCATGTTGGCTCTGCATAACTGGGGAATGGGTAATAAAGGGATTATCTATCTTTTTAAACAATACAATGTTTTGAGTTGACTGTCCCTTTAACGTATTTCAAGTGAAATGCAGGAAAATCAGATCTCATGTTATCACTTTCTGTACACACACATGCTTCTTTATATTATCTGTCTCTAAACCAAAGCCCAATACATAGGGCCTGATATTCACAATCTCTCGGCTCAGGCGAGATGATCTAAGATATTTGTCAGCATAGAGAGGTCCCTAGAAAAGTGGAGAGATGCCTACATTACAATATAAGGTCTAAAAAAAATCCCAAAGATTTTGCTTGATTTCTCTTCATGCATTTGTTGTACAGCTATTACTAATAGCGTCTGGAATATTGCCAATTCTTTATTACTCACTATAGAGGCTGGACGAATTCGACCAATCAGGTACTAAACACAATCCTACCTTTGGCTAATCACAATATATGTGACCCGGAAGGACTTTTCGCATCTTACCCGACTGAGATACATTGTCTAAGGTACAGTAACCAAAATTTGTTTTTTAACAAAGTGTCTCCTCGGAACAAAAAATTTTTTTGCTACAATTCACAAAGTTCCCTATCATAGTCTCTATTGCTAGTACCATTGCTTAACAACTTATAACGCCTATACAGCCTATTTCTAAGTCTCTATGATATATATTTCTACCAGTATTTTAGCTTCCTGAGGTGTCAATACAGGACTTTTAAAATCATCACATATTTTTGGATTCTTTTGAATTTTATTACTATTATATCCACTGCAGTGAGATAATTTTTTTTATTAAAAGCAACCCACATTTTTATGGTATTAGAGCTCCATACCACTTTTGCAATCGTTTCATTATATCTTATATGTATTAAATTTGTATTTTTTACTCTGTAAATTCGTCATCTCGTATATTATAACAAAATTTGCTTTGTATATGTGCATAGATCAAACCTTACATTGTTATTTTCCTTGATTTTATTTTAGAGATCATTAGTTATAAGACTAATATTATTATAGTATTATTCTAGATCTGAATTATTTATTATCCTTCATCATGTCTATTTTTTATTTTTGAGGCAGCGGATAAAATAACCGTTTACCATAATTTAATTTACCTTTCACATTTTTTCACATCACTGTTTGTGAAACACAAAAAGTTACAAGCTATCCTCAATTTAGTCTCATACATATTTTGAGAGGACCATGTATATACACATCTAAAATTTACACACACCTGTCATTTGATTTATTATAGGTGTTTATACACACATATATATATTTTATTCATATATTTTTTCATATTGAGTAATATTTACACTCTAATCTTTACAGTATCAACACACACAGAGTCACTTTATTCATATTTTTATTTTTTCTATAACTTTATAAGTAATATACCAGCTCCCCTTACCTGTTTACACTATAATCTATACTTGAAAGCTGTTTGGAGGAACTTTTGTCTATCTAGGGTTAGAGCAGTATATTTCATATCGATACACTTGATCCAGGTGCACTCACTCTAAATTGTTTTCCACCTAAACAAAAGTGAGTACACCCCTAAGTGGAAATGTCCATATTGGGCCCAAAGTGTCAATATTTTGTGTGGCCACTATTATTTTCCAGCACTGCCTTAACCCTTTTGGGCATGGAGTTCACCAGAGCTTCACAGGTTGCCACTGGAGTCCTCTTCCACTCCTCCATGACGACATCACAGAGCTGGTGGATGTTAGAGCCCTTGTGCTCCCCCACCTTCCGTTTGAGGATGCCCCACAGATGCTCAATAAGTTTAGGTCTGGAGACATGCTTGGCCAGTCCATCACTTTTACCCTCAGCTTCTTTAGCAAGGCAGTGGTCGTCTTGGAGGTGTGTTTGGGGTTGTTATAATGTTGGAATACTGCCCTGCAGCCCAGTATGTAGTATGTCACAGTACATGTTGGCATTCATGGTTCCCTCAATGAACTGTAGCTCCCAAATGCTGACAGCACTCATGCAGGCCCAGACCATGACACTCCCACCACCATGCTTGACGGTAGGCAAGACACACTTGTCTTTGTACTCCTCATTAGGTTGCCGAGACACACGCTTGACACCATCTAAACTAAATAAGTTGATCTTGGTCTCATCGGGACACAGGACATGGTTTCAGTAATCCATGTCCTTAGTATGTTTGTTTTAAGTAAACTGTTTGGGGGCTTTCTTGTGCATTATCTTTAGAAGAGGCTTCCTTCTGGGATGACAGCCTTGCAGACCAATTTGATACAGTGTGCGGCGTATGGTCTGAGCACTGACAGGCTGACCCCCCCCACCCCTTCAATCTCTGCAGCAATGCTGGCAGCACTCATACGTCTATTTTCAAAAGACAACCTCTGGATATGACGCTGAGCACGTGCACTCAACTTCTTTGGTCGACCATGGCGAGGCCTGTTCTGAGTGGAACCTGTCCTGTAAAACTGCTGTATAGTCTTGCCCAACGTGCTGCATCTCAGTTTCAGGGTCTTGGCAATTTTCTTATAGCCTAAGCCATCTTTATGTAGAGCAACAATTCTTTTTTTCAGATCCTCAGAGAGTTCTTTGCCATGAGGTGCCATGATGAACTTCCAGTGACCAGAATGAGAGAGTGTGAGAGCGATAACACCAAATTTAACACACCTGCTCCCCATTCACACATGAGACCTTGTAACACTAACTAACCACATGACACTGGGGATGGAAAATGGCTAATTGGGCCTAATTTGGACATTTCCACTTACGGGTGTACTCACTTTTGTTGCCAACGGTTTAGACATTAATGGCTGTGTGTTGAGTTATTTTGAGGGGACAGCAAATTTACACTGTTATACAGGCTGTATAACAGTGTAAATTGCTACATTGCTACATTGTAGCAAAGTGTCATTTCTTCAGTGTTGTCACATGAAAAGATATAATAAAATATTTACAAAAATGTGAGGGGTGTACTCACTTTTGTGAGATACTGTATATATAGACACATTCACACATAAATATATATGTATATAAGCATATACATATATATCTACAGAAATATCACAGTCCCCATAGACCGCAATGTAAAGGCATTTGTCAGTGCTGTTTTGTTTCTAACACCCCACACCCGCCACTACTAATCCCTTATAACTGCTTTTAGCAGATATTTAAAAAAAAAAAATAAAGATGCTTATTTTATTTTTTTATTAAACCAAAACACACGACTTTATTTTGGGGGGGCAATTGGGGGACATTTAGAAAATTAACCAGAGATTTGATTTCTGGTTAATTTTCTGAGTGCTAATTGCTGGTTATCTCACGCTGCAAATGGGCAAATACTAAATATTAAAAAAAAATCTGAGACTCACAAGCACCAGAAACCATCAGTTTCATTATGGGTCTGAAATGCTGAATAAATATAACTGCATAGAAAAATAGCTTTGCAAAATATATGGCTTGCTTGTTAGGCTTCACCGTTAGGCTTCACTGTAAAATCTTTAACTGTAAAGAAGACTATTTTCTCAATGAATTACTTACACAAGTCTTGTTTTCATCTGATCGTGAAGATCATAAACTGATGTCATTTAAAGTGACAAAATAAAATATTTTGCTGCAGCAAAAATAAAAAGGCCTACCTGCATAGCTTTCTACATCACAACTTGTTTAATGAGGCGTCATATGAAGCTAAGTACCCAGGAATGATCTAAAACTAAAATTCTTCGAGTAGAAAATCAATGGTAGCATTTGGAATCTCAGTTTAGTTTGTTAGGCTGTATCTAAGGTGAGATTTTTTTTTTATTTATCTGTTCTGCATCTGTGACAATGAATATGACTTATGGATATTTTATACACTATATTCAGCAACTTTCCAATCTAAAGTTCTGATAGTATTACGTTAAATATAAGGCAGACTAATTAAAGGGCCATAATATATGATAAAGGGACATAATGACATAAGTATATCTGACATAGTATATACAGTAAGTGTGTGTGGGTGTGTGTCAGATTAGTTTGGGTTAAAGTCGTAAGATGTAATTAAGTGGCACAATGAGACACGCATACTGTATATGCATGTATATATATATATATATAAATATATATATCTATAGATATATAGATATATATATTAATATAGATATCCCAAAGAAGCGCACTATCACTATAAAAATATCAGCTTCCAGGGTGCCAGCAGGAACCATACAAATTAAGAAAGTGCAGTTACTCTCTGGATTTTTCTATATTTCAACCGTCTAAATAATCTCTTAAAAGGCAAGCATCATTCAGTACATGTTTAAAAATCCAATGTTATCAGCATACATTCAGTGTGTCCGTGAACAAGCTGACGCGTTTCGGTTACCCATAGTGTTAGCTTGAAAGAGGGTGAAAAGTGGAATAGTTACCATGGCTGGAGAAGACAAGTGTTATGCTTCTTACCTGCCTCCCAAGGACCAAGTGTGACGAGGACCTTTCTTCCCAGGACTGTGAGTTCAGCCAAGCCATATACAGTCCATATACAGTATATATATACTCCTATTTTTACAACATTTTGCCTAGTAGTGCATGTCCTCTTTGAAATAGCCCCTTGATTTAGGCTTTAGGACTCCCAGACCGTCAGGGTTGCTCTTATGAGCTTCACTGTTTTTTGCTCTAACTTATTCTTAGTGTTGTGGTTGATTCAGTGAGCACACAGGACATTTTTGCTATGTATATATGCACATATATATATATGTACAGTATATATGACAAAATACCTGAGACAATAGGCTTACTGGTGGATTGTACAGGGACATGTGAATCGTCAGAACAGCTCTAAATTATAGAATTTTAGGCAAATTGATTAAATGCATAGTTAAAGTCAACTTCAGAGCAGGAAAGCACTACTGGGGCATATCTAAACATATCTGATGAGCCAATGAGAAGAGATATATATGTGTAACCAGTTAGAAGTACATTGCTGCTCTTAAATCTATATAGGAATGCTTTTTAACAAAAGGTTACCAAGAGAAAAAAGTAAATTTAGTAATAGATGTAAACTGAAAAGTTTCTAAATGAAGCAATTTATTGTTTTCAATATACATTGTATCTTGCTGCTTTTATTTATACAAGTATTATGTCTATGTGCTACCTAGTGTTGGTTTGGGTTACTTAACATTTTAATTTGCCGATATGACTGGACCAGGCAAGAAATAAAACTTAAAGATATCTGTTTAGTGCAAATACTGCAGGGCAGGATTTGAACCCACATCTCCTGGTTTCTATATCAGATCTCTATTGCTGAGCTACATTACAACTATATATCTTGTACCCTTTCTATGTAGTAGAGCTATGTCCGTGCACACCTGTTACCACAGGTGAATCTGCAAGCTATAAATACTAGCCACACCCTTCACTCTGCGCTCTGGTATTGAATTATATTCATGGAAGAGCAAATTAATTCTGTATTGCTGGCCTTTTCCTTGTTTGCTGTCTGCCCCGGCAAGTTCATTTGATAAACTTTATCATGCAAGTTTTATCCAGTGAGTTCTGTCTCCCAGATTCAGTTTCACAGTGTCAGCTCAGCATTCAAATTTGTAAATGTCTGCTTGTTTTTCCAACCTTCAAGGCACAGATCCTGCTCTGTTTACTCACCTTGCCTCAATACAGACCATGTTCCAGTGAACTCACCTTAACCTAAGTCATCTTCCAACCATCAAGGTGAGAGTGTTTGTTCATCTTCCAAGCCTTATGCCAAGTCCATGTTCAGCTGCCAAGCAGCAAGCCATGCTCTCATGTATACACCTGAACTTTCTCAATCTAAAAAGTTTCAAGTCATTTGTACCTTTTCAGCTGCCAAGTTTATTGTCTATTCTTCTTTCATATTTAAAGATGTTGGTGTACACTGGTCCCCCTAGACTCAGACTCTCTTTCAGTGTTTTTATTTAACATTTCTCTATCTGCAAAGTTTCAAGATGTGTCTGTTTCGCTTATATGCTTCAACAGGGCGCCACTAGAAATTGTGGGGCCCCTGACTTAACCATTGATCAGACCCCCCCCCAAAGATATGTGCAATTTTTGAGCAAGTGACTAAAATGCATATGCACTTTATTCTTAAGTGTAGTCAAACTTGGAAATGTTGTAAAGGTAGTAACACACAAACACAGAAACACACAGACATAGATCATACACTGAAACATACACACACTCGCACATAAGGATTCACATATAGACACTCTAGCAGACACGCAAAGAAACACACAAACACACTCAGACATAGACCCAAACAGACACTCAGCACTTGTTTACATTGATCTAACAAGTAATGAAGTAGACAAAACAAAATATGGAGTTCTGATTATCTTTATGTCAAGGAAGATGCCAACTAAATGATGAAAACAGCATGCAGTGGCTGAAAAGAAGGGCCCTGAACTGCCTAAACAATAATTTAAAAGTTAAATGGTGGATTGGTGACTTCCGGAAAGGTCTCATTAGTCTCAAAGTCTGTAGAAAGATGTGAATAATCAGTAGTAAGGTCAAAATGTCCTAAAAAGGAACAGACAATGACACACAAACTCAAACACAAACTTGCACATACACCCAAGAAAACACACAAAGACATACACACACACACACACACACACACACAGAGACACCCACATAAAACACACAAAGACATACACACACAGAGAGACACCCACATAAAACACACAAAGACATACATACACACACACCATCACTGAGACATACACAGAAAACACACAGACATACACACACTCTCACATAGACACCCACAGAAAATGCACAGACATACACACACCCTCACAGAGACATCCACAGAAAACACACAGACATATGCACACACCCTCACAGAGACATCCAGATAAACCACAGACATACATACATGCATACATACACACACACACCCACCCACCCTCACAGAGACATCCACAGAAAACACACAAAGACATACACATCCACCCTCACAGAGGCATCCAGAGAAAATACACAAAGACATACATACACACACCCTCACAGAAACACCCATAGAAAAAGCACAAAGACATACGCACACACCCTCACAGACATCCACAGGAAATGCACAAAGACATAAACACCCACCCTCACAGAGAGGCCCACAGAAAAAGAAAATACACACACAGAGACACAAACAAAAGCACAAATACATAAGCACAGACACCCACAGAAACACTCACATGAAGTATAATTTCTGCACATTGGATCTCCTAAATCAACATGTGTGCATAAAGGGGCAGTAAACTGGATTGTAATTAAAATATATATATTAATAAAAAAACTCATATCTGCCAAAAGAGCACCTAACATTTGTGTTTTGAGGAGGAAACATTTCTGCATGGCTTTAAATATAGAATTTCTACAGCATTGTCAAATAATCATAAATTCACTGCTGTATATTGCTAAAAAAATTGTTTTTATGGACCCCTGGCCCCACCATACAACTACTACCACACTGAAGTTACAAATTGCACAAAGAAATAAAAGACATTTACTAAGTAAGTCATACCTCCTCTGAAAATGAAAGTGATCTGCCGTCTGACTCAGGCACATACTGTACAAACTTAAGTGCCAAGTCTGTCTCACACTGTGGATAGTGGTTTAGTGCACACTCGGAAATCCTCTCAAATGCTAATGCTTTACTCCTTGTAATAATATTTCCCACGCTCAATAGCACTCTGCTGTAGTACCCTCTGGTGGCTGACAAAATTAAAAAAAATATATATACTGGTATATTATTTTAAATAATAGTTGTTCTTGTCTCATGGGGCCCCCTGGCCCATTGGGCCCCTGACAGGAGTCACCCCTGTCACCCCATGATGGCGGCCCTGTGCTTCAAGATTGTTTGCTCATTTGCCAAGCTTCAAGATAAGCATGCATGCTCATCTACCAACAAGCAGACTTCATTTAACAGCCAAGGCATGGACCCTGCACCAGTGCACTCACTATAATTCATGCTGCTCTTCTACTATGCTTCACTCTGTGAATGTTCACTCACATGATAAGGCATATATTTTGCACTAGATTAAACTTCCAAGGTACAGACCATGCTCAAGAGTTCTCACTAAATCCTGCTTTATCAGATTTGCTTCAAGCTGTGAGTGACTGCTCCATCTGCCAGGCTTCAAGAAATGAGTATACAGACTCTGCTCCAGTGCACTCACACTGGCACAGATTCTTTCCAGTGTAGTCAGCTGATCCCACTGCATCTGCAAAGCTTCAAGATGTCAGTGTATGCTTCTTTGCCAAGTTTCAAGTTGTGAGTATACACTAACTTGCCTAGAAACAAACTCTGTGCCAGTGTACTCATTTGAGCCTACTCTGCAAAGTTGTCTGACTTCTTCCATGCTTTAAGATGAAGATTTACACTCACTTGACAAGGAACACATCCTGCATGTGTTTGCACTTACCAGCCATGGCTACAACCATGTTCCAGCGTATGCACCTGATGCTGCTCCATCCAAAATGCTTCAAGGTGTGAGCATCTTCTCCTCTGCCAAGCTTCAAGCTGTTACTGTGCACTCACCTGCCAAGCTACAAACCCTGCTCCATTCTGCACTTGCCTGCCAAGCTACAAACTCTCTAAACTTGTCCTGCTTCAGCATACATTTGCCTGCCAAGGACTCAACCCTGCTCCAGTCTATGCACTGGTGTGAGTTTCTGCTCTTTTGCCAAGCTTCAAGCTGTTAGGGTGCACTCATCTAAGAAGGCACAGATTCTGAGCTAGCGTACACTTAGCTACTAAGAAACAGACCCAATCCATTCTATGCTAACATGCAAAACTAAAGACACACCTTCAACATACTTACTAGACCCTGCTCCATCTGAAACGTTTCAAGCTGTGATTGTGTATTCCATCTACATTGTTTCAAGCCTAGATTGCCTGCTCCTCTGCCCAACTACTAGTCTGCTTTTCTGATAAGCTGTACGATGTGGCAGTACACCCACCTAACAAGGCAAAGATTCTGTAGTAGCATATACTTACATTTCAGGAAACTCAGCATGTTTTAGTCTACACTTATATGCAAAGGTAAAGACTCTGCTCAAGTGCACTCACTTGACCCTTATACAGGCCCTGCTCCAGTCTGCAATCACCTGTCAGGTTACACTCAGCTGCCCAGTTACAGAACCTACTCCAGTCTTCACTCAGCTTCTAAGGCACAGGCTTTGCACTTGCATATGCACTTGACCCTTTTCAATCCACAAAGTTTAAACTTCTGAGTGCCTTCTCAGTTTCCAGGTTGAACATTGTGAGTGCCTGCTCTCCTGCCGAGCTTCAAATAATATGTGTACACTAGGCTACCTAGACACAGTTCCTGAGTGCTAATTTGACCTTACACAACCTGCAAGCTTCAAGGGGTGTCTGTTCAATTTCCATGTTTCAAGAAGTGAATGTTAGCTCCTCTGCCAAGTTTCAAAATGAGAGTGAATGGTCACCTACCAATGAACATATCCTTTTTCAGTTTACGCTTACCAGCCTAGGTACAGACCATAGGTACAGACCCCCAGTCTACTTACCTGACCCTGCTTCATCTATGTTTTAAGCCATGAGTGTCCTCTGTCAAGCTTCAAGATCTGAGTGTTTACTCTCCTGACAAGGCACAGATCTTGCACTAGCTTACTCTTACCTGCCAAAGTACAGATGCTGCTCTAGTGTATTCATTTGATCCTGATTCTTCCATTTGTAGTCAACTGACACTATTGCATCTGCAAAGTTTCAAGTTTTGAGTGCCTGTTCCTCTGCCATGCTTCAAGTTGTTAGTATACACTTTCCGAGAAGTTCCAGTGTACTCATTTGACCATACTCTGCAAAGTTGTCTATTCCTCTTACATGCTTCAAATTGAGGGTGTTCACTTATCTGCCAAGGAACACACCCTGATCTTCTCTACACTTCTCTACACTTACCAGTCATGGTTCCAACCCTGTTACATTGTACGCACTTGACACTGCTCCATCTGAAATGTTTCAAGCTGCGAGTGTTTTCATCTCTGCCAAGCTTCAAGTTGTTAGTGTGCACTCACCTGCCAAGCTAAATACCCTGCTCCATTCTGCACTTGCGTGCCAACCTACAAACCCTGCTCCAGCATACACCTACCTGCCAATGCATAGATACTGCTAATGTGTACTCCCCTTACTCCATTGTCCAAGCCTCAAAGCAAGAACCTGTTAGGCTTCAAATTATTCTGCTTGTCTGTCAAGCTTCCAGTTATGCACACTCACCTGCCACAACACAGACTTTGTTTGTTAAAAACTCCTTACTCTTCTCTACATGATAGGGTTGAAGTTGTGGGGTTGCCCCATCTGCTAAGTTTTAGGTCATCCGTGTCTTCTTATATGCCAAGATTTAAGTCATGATTGTACATTTACATACTTAGACACAGACCCTGAAGCTAGTACACTGAACTACCTAGGCAGATTCTGTCCCAGTTCACTAACCTGACCCTGCACCATCTGCTAAGTTGAATGTGATCCAACCTTATTTGACATATACCCTGTTGCAGTATACACCAACCAACCTACTCCAGTATATTCACCTGACCCTGATCCTTGCTTCTTGTAAGATTGTAGGTAAACTGTCAGTGTCTGTTCATTGACCAAGCCCCGAGTTCTCACCTACCTAGACACAGATCCTGTTCCATTGTACACTCACCTGCTTCTGTGTTCTCACATGCTAAGCTCTGTCAAGGCTTGCTAATTAACGTCAGGCCTACCTGCTAAATATTACTCTGCCAAAATACTCAATTTCCTATATTCCTGCTAGCCCAGTGGCAGAGTTGCATACCCCTTAAAAAAAGGAAGGAATTACCATGGAACCTTAATTGCAATGTCTTTTTTTATTATTTATTATTATTTTTAAAAACATGACTCCCTTGAGGAATAAACATTGCTTTTGATGTATTTTAAATATCAGTGGATATAGTTAAAAAAATATTAATTTAGCAAAATATTTCGATAGATGAAAGTTTTAAAAATTACACTACTTCTGTGAATTATCCAGTGCATAAGGCATAAAACTATTTTTATCTTTTTTTTTTTTTTTTTTATATATTTTTCACTCCTATATTGGACTACACATGTTACTGTCAACCAAATGAAATGAAGTAAAACATAAACATACATATTATCAAAGATGCCGCAACGCCCTACTTCAGTGGGAAACTAAGTCAAAATTACACAAAAAGAAGATAACTAATTCAATATCTTACAAACTTAATTCCAAAACACTATATACCTTATGGGCTATGTCACTCTATTGACGATATCTCTAGGCTATGTTTCACAATGTGCTCCTTGAAATGTATTCATTAGGAAAACATGTTTTTCTTTTCTTCGTTTTTTTTCTCCGATACAATCTGATCAAAATAACTTTACAATGTATTTTTCTCAGAAATTAAAATAATTTTTAATGAGATTTTTTTTTGTAATTAGGTGTGTTATTTTATTTGTCACTAAAATGAAAATATAATCCTTTAACAGTTTATTCCTTTATAATTATTCCCAGTGCAGGTTTCAAACTAGATAATTATAGAACTGCCATATTTGTAGTAACTGCCAATCAAACCCAACTTTAGGTAGAAAGAAAATTTCTACATTTTTACACGTCTACCTGTCAGCTGCATAATTACACTAAATAAGAAGTGAACAGTCCAGCTGCACAAATGTACTGATAAGCAATTGAAGGAAATGTTAAATTTGCAAATATTTAGTACTAGTGTTTGCGAGGATTTGTGCTATTAAATGGGCACAGATATCAAATGTTAAAGGTAACATGATTTGAAGCGTCTTTGCTGATGTGTCGTGTTTTGATACAACATGTCGGTTTGAATTCGTCAAGAAATATCACATTAGTTATTGCTCCGTCACACGAATGATTGATGCAAGTCAACATTAATGTCATGAAACAAGAATTCAGCTTTAGGGAATTACAACATTATGTAAATTTTTACGTCTATTAAGCAGTAGAATATTTTTGTTTTCATGAGCATCAATATTTTGTTTTATTATTTTTCATGTAAGAATACTGAATATCTATTAAATAGTCTAAACTATAAGAAACATTTTTTTAAGAAAAAAATAGACATAGATAGTTTGCTAGTTTAATTGAATCTATACTGTACTGATAATTCTAATGGTATAAACCATTATTACACTAATGTACTTTCTCCTACATCAAATTAAATTTGTTTGTTTTTTTATAGTAAAATACTTTTGATTCCGGAGTTCATTGATCTGCAACGTTTTGGTCTATCTGCACAATCGAATACCAAGCTGGATATCTCCAAAGCTCCTTCCACAACAATTCAAACCTTACAAGTGAAAGGATGAGATATTACACAGTGTATATGACATGGCATAGAACCAAACCATGATTTTTATTTATTTTTTAAAGTACCTAGACAGTCCGCACTTTTCTTAAAGGGACAGTAAACACCAGAATTTTTGTTGTTTAAAAAGGTAGATAATCCCTCTATAACCCATTCCCCAATTTTGCATAACCAACACAGATATAATAATATACTTTTTACCTCTGTGATTACCTTGTATCTATGCCTCTGCAAACTGCCCCCTTATTTCAGTTTTTTTGACAGACATGCATTTTTAACCAATCAGTGCTTGCTCTTAGGAGCTTCACGTGCCGGAGCTCAATGTTATCTATATGAAACACATGAACTAACGCCCTCTAGTGGTGAAAACTGTCAAAATGCTTTCCGATTAGAGGCAGTCTTCAGGGTCTAAGAAATTAGCACATGAACCTCCTAGATTTAGCTTTCAACTAAGAATACCAGGAGAACAAAGCAACATTGGTAATAAAAGTAAATTGGAAAGTTGTTTAAAATTGCATGCCCTATTTAAAACATGAAATATTTTTTTTTTACTTTACTGTCCCTTTAAGTTACCTTAAAGGGACCCAAAAAAATGTTTATTTTTTTCTTTCATTATTCAGATAGCGCATGTAATTTTAAACAACTTTCCAGTTTACTTCTATTAATACATTTTCTTTGTTCTCTTGGTATCACTTGTTGAAAAGCAGGAGAGTAAGCTCAGGAGAATGCATTTATCTGGAGCACTATATGGCAGCAGTTTTGTAAGAATGTTATTCAGTTGCAAGAGCACTAGATGGCAGCTCTATTTCCTGCCATGTACTGCTCTAGACAAGTGCACACTACCTACTATGAGAACAAAGTAGCTTTGACAATGGATTAACTTGGAAACTTTTTAAAAATTGTATGATCTGTCTAAAGCCACCACCCCCCCAAAAAAAAGGTTGTGTTTCCTTTAAAATAGACATTTCAGCCAAAATTGGAATCCACATGAATGCACAGAAAAAAAAATGAAATTACAAAATAAATAAAAATAATAATAAAAAAAAATAAACTGGGTACTGGCAGACAGATGCCAGTACCTAAGATGGCCACCAGTAGTAAGAGGGGGGGGGGAGGGTTAAAGAGCTGTTTGGGGGATCAGAGTGGTGGGAGGGTTGAGGAGTGATTACTACACTGTAAGGACAATAATAATAAAAAATAGCCCTAAACTGCATTCTGGCAGACCTTCTGCCAGTACCTAAGATGGTGGTGACCAGAGGGTAGTGAGGGAGATAAAAGAGAGCTGTTTGGGAGGGATCAGGGAGTGGGAGGTGTCAGCTAGTAGGGGAATATCTACTCTGCATTACAAAATTTACTTTAAAAGCCAACTGATTAACCCCATTTACTGCCTGGAATTCCACGTAAGGTACGCAGCTGCAATTAACGGCATTCCCTTTAAGCCAAGTTGCACGTTACAACAATAATCCCCTCTTTGCTGTATGACTCTATCACAATACGTAATGACTGCTGGTTACATAGTTTACCTAGTATGTTCAGACTGGAATCAGCTTGCAGAGAAGAGCTCACTTTTACAAATGCACTTTAATTAGAGAAACTGGTATAGCAGAAAGCTTTCTAATAAGGAGCAATAGAATGGCGGCAAGAAATGCATAGAATACTGCTGAAATCTAGCTGGAGAATTAGCAGAAAATAAAGATCAGTGAGGAGCTAAACACAAAGGTCAGTAGCTAATGAGTTAAATAAATAAAGTAGCTCAAGGAGAAAAAAAGTAACTAAGAAGGCAGCTACTCAAGTAGAAGTTTTGCAGGCATTATTCATGGATTTCACAATTTAGACAAGAGACAAACCAATAACTTAGCTAGAGCCAGGTACATTGAAGCAGTCAGCTCTGCAGCAGCACACCAAGAAACAGAAGAAAAATAAGGGGTCAAGTTTAGTAATGTATCATGAAAAACATATGCAATATACTTTTATTATTTATTTTGCCCCATTTTCATGTAATTTAGCTCTGAAAATTGAGCAATTTCTAATTCTCAGAACTTGAAATGTACCTGCTGACTTATCAAGACTAAGACAGCTACATCTATTAGGCTTTATCAGATAACAACTGTAAAACAATGCAATTTATATACACTTTATTACTGTAGGTCAGAGTTTGTCAACCACGGTCCTCAAGTACCCCCAACAATCCAGGTTTTCATTATAGCTGAACTAGAGCACATGTGAAATAATCAGCTGATCAGTAACCATGGTTACTAACCTGCTCTCACCCATCAGCTATTTATTTCACCTGTGCTCTAGTTCAGCTATAAGGAAAATATGGCCTGTTAGAACCGTGTTTGAGAAACACTGCCATAGGTAGACTTGGTGTTTGGGGACTAAAGCCCAGATTGGTTTCTCCAAATATGGTAAATGGTGGGGGAAATTTGGTTATTGGAAAACTTTTCTTTTTTTTTAGTGTATAGACTTCTATAGCAACACAAGATCCTTGTCTTGTAATTACACAGTGTTTACTGCTCCATTAAGCAATTAGCATAGAATAATCACACACGGAGCAGGCAGAAGACAATAAAGATAACAAACCAGGAACCATGGGATAAGATACAGAGGAATGCTAGGAAAGGGACAATATCCATATGTCTATTGACCCTTTCCTCAGCACTTTTGAATCATTGTTTTGCCCACATGATCTGCCGTACTGCAAGAAAATAGCAAGAAATATATTAGGAAGCCACACTTATATATGAAACTGAACTCCAAAAGACTATCAATATCTATGTTACTCCTAATTGTCTTTTTGGTAGTTGGTTACATTTCTTGGAAGACTGACATATAATTAGCATCCTATGATAATATATATATATATATATATATATATATATATATATATATATATAAAATTATTTTTGTATTTATAGTTTTAGTTTGAGATAATATTCAATTATTTAGGTTATTTAATATAAATATCTAGTTACAATTGTAAGTTACAATTTTACTTCCTGCTTTTCAACAAAACATAACAAGAAAACAAAGAAAATTTGGTCATATAAATACATTAGAAAGTTGTTTAAAATGTTATGTTCTATCTGAATTAAGAAAGAAACATTTTGGGTATTATGTCCCTTTAAGTATGAGAGATTAGAAAGTGGCCATCTCCTACCTCAACATTTGTCATAATGGTGAGGCATTATAATAGCCACTAATAGGAAGCATAGAGGAACATTTTAGTATTCACACCTATCATGCCATTAGGATTAGAACTGGTAATTACAGTTAATTCCCATATAACAGAAAATTAAACACTATTTCTATTATTTACAGTTTATTAAAACTGTTATAACACATCACTTGTTGGGGTAGATTTAACAAATGTCAGACGGACATGATCCGCTGTAGCGAATCATGTCCGCCCAACATCGATAAATGCCGACAGTATACAATATAGTACTTCAGACACCTACTTAGGTATCTCTTCAAAAAAGAATATAATTGGCATGAAGCAAATTTGATAATAGTACTTTGGAAACGTTTTTTAAAATCGTATGATCTGAACCACACAACATTTTTTTTTTTTGCGTTTTATATTCCTTTAATGATTTGCTACATGTGCATATGTATAAATAAGTCCTTGTGAAGGATAATGTATATTTGGAGCAGATCTGAGAAGTGAATTTAATGAATTTGAAATAAATATAATTGATGGATACATTACAGGCTATACTCAAAAATATTAATCTAACTAAAAAGTTATGGATAATGTGTGGCTACCCACAAAGAATTTGAAGGTTTTGTTTTGCTTATAGCTTTTATATCTCTGATTATAGTAATCCTGATTCTTTTAAAAGCCAGATATTGATATGTGTGTACATGTGTACTTATGCATTTATATGTGTATATGTATTTAAAGACATATATACACATATAACCACATGCATACATACATATATATACATATATAGACACATATATAAGCGCATTGGAGTCCTTTGCAGTCAAATAGCTGAAAACATGTAAAATCATAATTATGCAATATTCTTTGCAGTGTTTAACTGTATTTGTATTGTAAATATTTCACATTCCAATGTTCTTCACATAGGGGAATATGTTCTATGTATTTGTAAATAGATATTCATATATATATATATATATATATATATATATATATATATACATACACACCTGCCTTGGACTCTTTTATGGTTCATTTATCAGGACAATTTCATGATACTTTTAAGCTTTTTTTGAATACCTCATACACTGTTGAGGTTTATGGATGTGAGCACCTATTTGGGCTAAATAAAGTGTGTGTTTAAAATACATATACTATATTGCACTATTGGTGTTTATATCTTTTTACATGTCACACATTCTAGAACTGATGTCCAAGTCAGATCGACTCACTGCTATCGTTTAAAGCAAAGTTCCCTGGTGTCCAAGATTGACTCTCCATCAAGTACAGCTCTTGCCTCATATTGATTGAGGGTATGGAATGTAAGTAGATACCCTTGAGGGTCCTGGACTATCGCATCATTCGGACTATTTATCTTTTTATTATCATTATTTTATTATTATTATTATTTTAGCTGATGAGATACATACTTTATTTGTTTTATTGTTTTTACTATGACTTATGATTCAGTTTTGGGATAACATTTGTATCCACCTTTAGAGATAGCTCTCTTTTAGTATTTTATACTCTATAATATTATCTTAGTGTGATTTTATTGGATGATCACATATTATTTATTAGATAACTATTATTACCAAACTTGCTACTTCTTCTCAGCCTGCGCCCTAATTATACCAATTTATTTTCTTCCCATTACCTACTGTTTATTGGGACAAGGCACTATAGGGAACCTCTTGATCCCAAAAGGTCTATTTGGGCAGAGACCTGAGTTAAGTGCATCTGGTTCTTTCAGCGCCTATGTCACAGTCTCCTTTTTGCTTTTATATATATATATATATATATATATATATATATATATATATATATATATACACAGTATATATATATATATATATATATATATACCTATATATAATCATAATTATATATATATATATATATATATATATATATCTATATATATATATATACTGTATTTATATTTATATAGATATATTGATAATTTACCAAAAAAAGTATATATATATATATATATATATATATATATATATATATATATATATATAATGTTTATGTATGAATAAATAAAACATATTCTTTTAAGTGAAGAACATTGGAATATGAAATATTAATATTTCATGTCGGGTTAGTGCATTTGTGTAAATGTGATCGGGTTTGCACACGAATAACGGTGTGTTTTTTTTTTTTTTTACTTTTCAATCTCCACTGTAATCTATGGAGGAATACATTTATGTGGCTGCGATATTCAAAGATTGGCCTTTAGCATGTTTAGTGCTCTAGCAAAACCTTTTTATTTTTAACTTGTAATACGAACGCTACCAAATGCGCGCAGAAACCTTCCGTCTAGAGAAGTTGACGTGCGAGCAGGAGTGCAGACTACCACTCCACTTGTAATATAGCACTTAATGGGCAGCTTTAGCTCAAAATAATTGTTGTACATTTCACTTTAGTATCATAAGGAGAGATGGGACATCGTATATCAGTGAACCTTTTTAAGTGAATACAAGCCTAAAATGCAGATCCTCAAAGTATTAAAGCAAACTGAAAAAAAAAGGAAAGGGAAAATGTGTTTTGATAAAAATTGACTGTACATTAGTGTAATAGTAGTGTGCCAGATGTTTCAATTGTTTTTTTCCTATTATTACTCTTGTAGGTGTCATACTTTGAATTTAAAGGGACATTAAACACTTTGAGATGGTAATATAAAATAATAAATTGTATATAATAAAACAACTCTGCAATATACTTTCATTATTTATTTTGTCCTATTTGCCTGTAAATCCATTCTGAAATTGTGAGCTTTTCAGTTCCTGTTAGAAATGGAAGTGCAGAACACTGTTAAATCCAGCACAACCATTGGCTGCACACTCTAATGACCTATGTATAACTGTCCCTAATTGGCTACAGCAGAGAAGGTAACACAAGTTACAACATGGCAGCTCCCAGTGTTTTATAGACAATAAAACTTTACACTTATTTTGCCACTTTTTAAACAACTAATGAAACTTTAAAAAAATACATCTACATGTTACTCATGGACTAATCTTTTCTTTGAATGCATCATTCTATCTAGCATGTATTTAGGGTTTAATGTCCCTTTAAATATAACGTTGATTAGAGATATATACAGTTTAAATAGCATTTTAGTATATTTATCATGATGTTTAAAACAGAAAATAAATATTTTTCGGAGGAAAATGTTATTGTTAATTCCTTTTCACAACATAATTGTTTGTGTTTTTCTGTTCTGAGCTCCATCTTCCATTTCTTTGCCTGAGTTTAAGATTTGAAATAGTTATTTACTAATACATAATTACAGTAAGATACAAGATGTTCAAAAACAATGACAAGAAATAAGGATGTTAGCTAAAACATTTTCAATAGAAAGAACAAGTTTATTTTATTCTATTCATCATTGCTTTACTATAAGCCATATTTGCTATAACAAAGGATTTTATTGCTTGAATCCAGTGTTAATGTAGATATAAGAGGGGTTTACATTTTAATATAGGTGTGGAAGAAGAGCTGATTGGAGTCAACAATCGTGTAATGTGAATGACCTTCCTGTTTGCATTTAATTGCTAATTATCTTTCTCACGGCTAATGGACTTCCAGAATAATGTATTTGTGTCCTGTAATGTAGTGAAAATAAATTAACCCACAAGAAGGTATAATTTTAGCTTTGTTTTTCTGCTCTTCTTTGTCTATACATTGTTTTTCTCTCCTATTTTAATTGCTCATGCCTTTTAACAGCGTTACCTTATCTGCTAAGAGAGTCGTAATAAACATTTTTCTAGTTTATAATTAAACATTTTTCTAACCATTTTTCAGATTATATTTTTATTTTCCTTATTCAATAGCATTGATCACAATAAAATAAAATGTGTTTCCGGGGGAGGGGAGTTTTTCTGGGGGGGGTGGGGGTATACTTTGTAAATCTTACAGCTTTAGGAATGCTTGGTTCACATTTTGCAACAAGAAAAAAACAAGCGCATCCGCGATTCACTGTATCTATCATTTGTTAAATTACAAGTTAAGACATAAAAATGCACACTTACAAGATATGTGCAAATGACATGCACGTAATAAATTGTGAAGCTGTTATCCCACGGTCAGTCAATACCGGAATGTCCGACTTTAAATCTGGAGCTATGTACCCGCTCTCAAGTTCTATCACTCAGATTCAGTGGCTCAGCTTGTCCGGTAGTGGTGATATAATTTCACCGAAGATATATACAAGTAAAACGTCCTCCTCTGTCATCCAAGATGATGCAAATGAAGGAAAGTGAGCTCTCCTTCTGAACACGTTTCGTTCACTCCCGGGTGAACTTTCTCAACAGACTTTGGATACTGAACAGCTGTTGGTTTGTAGTTTAAATTTACCGGGCTCCACTCTCATTGGATTAGGTCATATTACTCATGTTCTCCGGTGTTAAGTCTTTTACTCTATTGATCTAGTTGTTGTTGATCTAGTCAGTCATATTATACATAGAAATGTCTAATAAAATACATATTATACATTACATTTGCTACTATTTATAAAAGCTTATTGAACATCGTGCATTAATAAAAATATCTTTAAAAACAATCAATCTTATAAAACAAGTAGTTTACGATACCATATAGGAATTAATAACATAACCATAAAAAACCTTAAAATTCATTTAATTTTTTTTTTATTTTTTTTGTTTGTTAAATTTTGTCTTTATTGTTCTTCAAAAGAGTAAGTTATACAGCACAGCAAGGATGAAATAATACAATCATGACTGTACATTGAAAGTGGTCTTGGTATACAATGCTCAAATACATAGCCAAAATTGTTACCATTATATACCCTGCAAGGTTATTCACATTATGACTCAAGTGAACGGCTTGAATGTAGAGTCCAAAAAGTTTTTCCTTCGTTCATGTGACAGTTCATTCAATATATCTGATTTTACTTGCTTCAAGTTATCCCATCCCCCCATGGAGCTTATTCCCAAAGGGATTCGTATATTCAATATATGAAACTACAACAAAAGAAAAACCACAAACAAACCAACTCTATGATAAGCACATTAACTACTCTGCCAAAGGGATATCCACAGCTATACAGACTACATCTTATTAAAGGGTTATCTTTGATTTGCCCGATTAGCATATAAATATTGTTCCCATAGAAATAACATATCATGGTAAAAATCTAGACGTCCCAGTTTAAAGTAATGAAGCCTCTCCAGTATTAGAGTGTGCTTTACCAGGTCTAACCAATCAGTAAGTGTGGGTATCTGCGTTTTCTTCCAAAACCTAGGAACTAGCCTTTTTGCTGCATTTATTAATATTTGATGTACACTCCTCCTAATTTTACAGGGTATGCGTGAGGCAGCGTTGAACAGGATACCCTCAGGTGAGAGGGTCAATTCCATCCCTATAATTTTATTAATGTGTTCATATATTTGAATCCAGAATGGGCGTATTGCGTTACAATCCCACCAGATATGGTACATTGTACCCTCTTGATCGCAACCTCTCCAGCATCTATTACTGGCGTTGCTAAACATATGCTTCAGTTTGCTGGGGGTTAAATACCATCTAGTGAGGATTTTAATATTTGTTTCAAGCGCTGTTGCGGAATGTGCTGATCTTGCTGTCTCTTGGAACCACCTAGTCCATTGTTTGTGTGAGATTTCCTTCCCCATCTCTTTTTCCCATCTGAGTGTATAATTTGGTTTATTAAGATATTGCGCTTGAAGCACACCTCTATACATCAGAGAGATTACTTTTTTGGGGGGTTGCTGTGAGGAGCATAAATGTTCAAATGTCGTGAGTGGTCTAAGCATGTCTTGTTTATATTTATGTGTGTAAATGTAATGACGGACCTGATGGTAGACAAACCAGGAGTTAAATGGTGTCAGACTCTGTGTCAACAAAGTAGTTCTCAACGCTATCCGTCCCTGTTCTAGTACCGAAAAAAACGGGATCTGATCTATCAATTTTATTGGTGCCTGTGATTTTTGCTTCATCCCCAAAGAGCAGCGCGAGAGTTCTTTATTCTGATCTAATATTGTCAGTGGTGAGTAAGGGGATGATATGCGCTTATATTTGTTGCAGATTTTTAGCCAATCTGACCAAGTTTCTTTAATAATTGGGTAATCTGCCATAATTTCCATAGGAGGTTTTTGGGGGGCCCAACAGAGTCCCCCTATCTGGGTAGTTTTCAATAACTGTGATTCTAAGTAAACATTTCTTTTATATAAGTCGTTTCCTTGTCTACACCACTCTACAACCCTATTTAGGGTAATCGCCAACTTATAGAGATGTAAGTTTGGGACCCCCATACCCCCTTCCTCCCTATGTCTATATAGCGTATTTTTGGCTATTCTTGGCGGTTTTCTGTGCCATATATAGGTATCTATGATAGCTTGCATCTTACTAATATCTGATGCGACACCTGGAATTGGTAATGCCTGCATAACATATAAAGCCTTCGGTAACAAGGTCACTTTAGTGACCGCAATTCTCGCCAGCCACAAAATATTTTTTCTCGGAAGCCAGGAGGACACCAAGCTTTCAAATTCATCTAGCAGGCGACCATAGTTACTCTTTCGCAATATTTCTTTATTGTGGAATAGGAATATTCCCAGATATTTTAGTGCTTGGCTCTGAATTTTATATGGATATATCCCCTGAATCGCCCCCACCTCCGCATCGGAGATATTTATCGGGTACAATTCTGATTTACTAGCATTTATTAAGAAGTTAGACACTGCCCCGTAAGATTTTAATTCCTTTTGGATGTAGGGAAGGGAATTCAATGGGTCTGCTATGGTCATGAGAATGTCATCGGCAAACAATGCGAGTTTGTATGTCTGGTCTTGTATAGTGATACCTTTTATATTAGGGTTGTAACGTAGCTGTATAGCCAGTGGCTCCAAGGACAAGATAAAGAGGATAGGAGAGAGGGGGCATTCTTGTCTCGTACCATTCCGAATTTCAAAGTGGTCTGACAGGTCCCCATTTACCCTAATCTGTGCAGATGGATTGGAGTATAATGCAAGAATTTTTTGAATTGTTTTCATAGGGAATCCAAATTTTTGAAGGGTGGTCTGTAGAAAGGTCCAGTCTAACCTATCAAACGCTTTTTCAGCGTCGGTTGAGAGGTACATTGAGGGGATATCTACTTTTTTAATATATTCCATCAAATTTAGTACTTTACATATGTTATCCTTAGCTTCTCTCTGTGGGACAAAACTGACCTGATCATGATGTATTAACTTAGGTAGGACTATGTTTATTCTATTTGCTATAATTTTGGCGTATAATTTGAGGTCTACATTTAGTAGGGAGATTGGACGAAAATTTGCAGGGGTCACAGGGTTTTTTCCAGGTTTAGGAAGTACTGATATATGGGCTTGCATCATAGTGTCGGGAAATACTACAGATTCTGATATTTGAGTGAACATATTCAACAAGTGTGGTACAAGTTGAGCCCTAAAGACTTTATAATACCGGGTCTTGAAGCCATCTGGGCCTGGGGCCTTATCTGGCTTCATCTCCTTTATAGCTTCCAGTATCTCTTTACATGAATACTTCAGTGTCAGTAAGCTTAGGCATGGGTATGTTATCTAGATAATTCTCACATTTTAACTTATGTGTGGCAGGTATTCTATTAGGGAATAAATTATAGAGTCTGTGGTAGTATGCTTTGAAGTTTTCCTTGATAGATTTAGTGTCTTCTATTGTGGAGTTATGTGCCGTTGTAAGAGAGTGAATATATGAGCCTGCATGTTGCTTTTTTAAGGCCCTAGCTAGGAGTTTTCCCGTTCTATTACCTTCGCCATAACATTTTTGCTTTATATATAGTTGATGTCTTTGTGACTCTTTGTGTAAGTTTCAATAATAGATCTGCTTTAGAAACCTCTTGTGCTAATTTAAGATATTCTTTAATAGATTCTTTACGTTTATGGGCTTTGATTTTAATAAATTCACCACGTATGTAAGCCTTATGGGCCTCACAAATTGTTGTGGAACTAATGTCTGGTGTGTTATTAAGTGTCTAAATGTTCAGTGAATGACTTCACTACTTTTTGATCGGCCAATAACGAGTTGTCTAGCCTCCATGAGAAAGGTTTGAGAGGAATAGCAGGCCATGTCATCACACATTCAACCAATGAGTGATCTGACCTCACAGTGTGTTTGATATTTACATATTTGACTAGAGATAGTGCAATGTGGTCTACTAGTATATAATCAAGTCTTGAGTAGCTTTTTTGTGGGTTCGAAAAATAAGTGTAATCTCAGATGTGCGGATGAGTGTATCTCCATGTATCATGTAGCATTAACCCCTTGATATTTTTCCATATGGAATGGAGCATCTTTTGATTGTGTCGAGTGCTGGGATTAGAGCTATCCAATTCAGGTACTAAGGGAATATTGAGGTCTCCTGCAACAAGCAAGGGGCCTTTAGTTAGGTCAGCTATTTTATTTGAGAGGTGGGAAAGAAACTGGTCTTGTCCTGTGTTAGGTGCATATAAGTTAATAATAGTCACTGGTTTACCAAACATCAGGCCCATAATGCCTAAATATCTACCCTCCCTATCTTTGTCAATATTTTGAAGTTTAAATGGGATAGATTTATGTATTAATATACTGACACCATTAGTTTTTTTTATGGGAGTTCGTGCTATGAAAGTGTTGTGGGAAATGATAGGAGAAATACTTAGGTAAACTACCAGTTTTGAAGTGTGTTTCTTGCAATAATAGTATTTCACCCCCTCTTCTACGTAGGTCCCGAATAGCCATCGACCTCTTATTAGGACAATTGAGACCCCTTACATTTTGGGTGATAAGTCGTATAGTTTGTGTATTAAAGTTTGACATCCTGCATAATAAGTACTACCAAAGCTTCTATATTTTTGGCCCCTATTATTGACAGCAGGTTCAGTTTTAAAGTGTACCCAGCAGCAGAGTGTAGAGATACATGTTAAACATAAAACAGTCAAAACAATCTTTGCACAACTGGTGCAACTAAAAGGAAATAAAAACAGCATTCTTTAAGGGGGGAACACAAACCCCTAAAGGGCATCTTAATTTTGTCTCAGAATATATGCATATAGCATGCCTTATGTTGTAACAGGGAAATAAAGAATAAAAACCTGGAGGTGATCTTTACATAATAAACTGGAGAAACTAATTTTAAGGCAGCTTACAGCCTCCACCAGAGGGCAATTGCAATATAGTGACATGCAATACAATATATATCTACAGCAACCAATGAGATGAGGGATATTTATCAGTCAAATACTTTACCTCATCCATCTCTTTACTCAGACGTATAGTTGTCACCGGCCAGTGAGGGTCTCCCCTCCTATCCCCGAACCCTAGGCCCCATCCATCCAAACCCCCCCATCATAAAATACTGGGGTGGGCCCGGACAGGCGAGAGCCCGAGTCCAGGGGTATAGTGCCAGCAAGCACTTACAATAATAAGTAAATGTATACCATCTTATAAGAGTTCATCGTCCCAGGGTATTTGAATGTCCAGCGCCCTGAAGTACTTTATTAGATTTTGTAGCTGGTATTTTCCTCCATTCTGTTCTCTGGGGAAGTGGTGGTGCTTGATGTGCTCCTGCTGACCCCCGCTCATGAGACTCATCCTGCGTTTCTGGAAGGGTGATGTCCAGATCCTTACAGATCCGTGTTATATCTTCCATCGAGCTGCAAACCAATCTTCTGCCTTTCCATGGTATTTGCAGGTTGAATGGGTGACCCCATCGATAAGGAATGTTGAGCTGTCGCAACCTTGCTGTGAGATGTTTGAATTTCCACATTTTCTGCAGAGTTCTTGGTGTTAAATCTTCATATAATTGTATAGGATCTGCTCTAAACCTGAGCGGATATTTCTGTCGGGCTTTCTTCATGATTTCTTCTTTCATCTGGTAGCTTGTGATTTTCACAATAACGTCTCTTGGTGGTTGGTCTCCCAATGGTTTTGCTCTTAGTGCTCTATGAAATATGTCTAATGCTACAGTGGCTTCAGGTTCAACTCCAATGATAGATGTAAAAAGACCCTGCAGATAGTCCTCCAACTCTGCTTGAGATACAGTTTCCGGGATTCCCCTAATTCTAATGTTGCCGCGACGACTACGATTTTCTAAGTCGTCCATTTTGTTTTCCATTTGTGAGATTAGGTCGTCTTGAGAGGAAATTTTAGACCGGAGGAATGTTATATTAGAATTGGTGAGATCTGTACCTTCTTCCAACTTCTCTACCCTCTGGCCCAGTTCTGAGAGGTCTTTTTTTTATCTCAGAGATCACCTCTCTAATACATTGTTTTACTTGGCAAATTAGTGTGGAAAAGTCTTTTTTACAGGGTAAAGAATCCAGTAAGGCCCTGGGGACCTGAACAGCTGAATCAGGGCATTCTCCCTCTGAATCTGATGATGTGGAGGAGCCATCATTTCTGGCTTCTAGTGGGTTTATCTTCTTGGCAGTAACATCTAACTGCTTAAAAAAGTTATTCACAGAGGGAGTAGCTGCAGCTTGCTTTTTGGCAGCTTTTTCTGACTTATTGCCTTTTCTGGGAGACATGGTGAGTGTTATAACACAGATAGAGTAGGAAGAAACCACTGTTTAGGTGTAACAAAATAATCAATGCAGTGTATGGGAATGCAAGAACTTTAATCTCAAACACCTGTTAAATACAGAACTGCTAGTGGAAGCTGCTCTCCCGACCTCATTTATTTACTGTCTCTCACAGCAGAAATGAGCGTGTGCCTTGTTATTAAGTCCTCTATGCAGATTTGACTTGCAATATTATATACATAAAAAATTGGTAATGGCAGGTGTTATGGTAGTAATATGCTAGCAAGGTGGCAAGTATTCTTTGGCGGTATCTTTATAGCCAGCTTCAGAGCTCTTTATTCATCTCCGCACTGCATTAAGTTTCATGAGCTCCAGAGAGGATCTAAGATGGCGGGCGCAGCGTGTATGTGTTTATTTGGGACAGTTTAATTCATATTGGCCCCAGCAGTTCATGGATTTGTACCATCTCCTTACCTCGCCTTCTGCCAGCCTGAGCTTTTTATTTCTCTTATAGCGATAGTACCCGTGTTTCTCTGTGCGGCTGAGCGGCCTGCGGTATGTCCCGATATTTGGTTGCGGCCTATACGCATGACACGCAGCCGTGTCTTATAGTGGGGCAGCTGAAAAAACGGCACCGCTCCTCTGTATACTTCCCGATACAGCCTCAAATTAGAGAGGTGAGTCCGGGTCATCGAAAGCTTCGTTTCCAGATGTTAGGAGTTATCTGCATGCATATTTAAGTTGTTTTTTGCCCTACAGGGAGATCAGAGCTCACTGACGTGCAGCCATCTCCTCTGAGCGCTGGCTCCGCCCCCATATCTCATTTAAAAATTCTTACTAAAATGTATTTGTTTGAAATATCCTACCCTAATACATTATATTTTTAAGATCATTTAATTAATGTATAGTTTTTAAGATACAATTTAATACTAAAACATATCCAAATTAAAAACACAGTACATACTAAGAAAAGAATGCTCTTGATACATAATAACACATCGTTTTGATATATTGAAATTATTTATTTGATACACTGTTTTTACTATATGAAATATATTCTATCTACCAGATTCACACAATTTATGGAAGGATTTATGAAACAAACTCATAATGTACATTGTATACTAGACCATAAACGCTTGGAGGTCAATCTCTATATTTAATCCTTTTGGATTTAAACTTTCTAATTGATGAATCCATTTTGTTTCTGCTTTCCTAAGTTTTAAAAGGCGATTACAATTACCATTATCACTATTTATATGTTCCAGGACTTTAAATGTAATTCCTACACTACTACATTGATGTTTTATTTTGCAATGGTGGGATACACTATGTCCCTCCAAACCATTTTTAATATTATTTAAATGTTCATAGACTCTCCTTTTTATTTTACGTTTTGTGCCCCCTATATATATCATCCCACAAATACATGTCAGCTGGTATACTACATATGTTGAGTTGCATGTATTTCTATCTTTAATGTTATATTTATTTGTTCTATCCCAGTTCCAGGTGCACTCAGACACTCTATCAATAATAGGGCATAGACAGCAATCTTTTTTGCCACATTTATATGTTCCTGGTTTCAATGCTAACCAGTTAGACAAAGTCCCTTCACTTTTTTGTACTGAAGATTTTAGTTTTGATGGAGCTATTAGACTCTTAATATCTCTATTTTTTCTATACACTACATCAGGTTGTTCATCTAATTGGCCTGCTAGTATTGGGTCAGCTAATAAAATATTCCAGTGCTTATTTAGAATTGATTTAACCCCATGTGCTCCTTCACTATATGTTGTTATAAACTTAGTTTTATTCTTCTTTTTTCCCACAAGTGATATGTTATATTCCCTGCTTATAGTAAGGCTTTTCTATCATACTCAAGCCCTCTTTGTTTAGCTTCTTCAACAATTGCTCTTTCATACCCCTTTTGTATAAACTTTTTACTCATTATATCAGCTTCATGCATATAGTTAGTTACATCTGTGCAATTTCTCCGTATGCGTCTGAATTGGCCACTAGGGAAATTTTTCTTCCATACAGGTAGATGGCCACTAGTGGCATGTAAAACCCATTTTTATCAGTGGGTTTTCTAAAATTCCTCACAGCTATTTTATTAAGATCATCTATGTATAACACCAAATCTAGAAACTCTATTTCTTTTGCTGAAATTTTACTAGTAAATTCAAGATTATATCTGTTATTATTTATATATTTTATAAAATGTTCAGCTTCTTCTCCAAATCATAATAATATTGTCTATAAATCTATAATACTTGTATATATTGCTCTTAAATTGATGTTTACTCCAGATCATAGAATTTTCAAAATTTTCCATATAAATATTAGTGTAAGAAGGGGCTATATTGGTCCCCATTGCTGTCCCTCGGATCTGTTTATAAAACTTTCCTTGGAATAAAAAATAGTTGTGAGTTAATATATATAGGATACTTTCACTTAAAAAATCTACATGTATATCTGGCATATTCCAAGTTGTACTTAATGCTTTAAAAGCTTCTATACCTAAATTGTGAGGAATTTTAGTGTACAGTGAAGATACATCTCATGATATCCACAAAAAGTCTTGCTGCCATTCTAATCCTTCAAAAATATTTATAGTGTGAGTTGTATCTTTGAGATAAGATTTAACTTTTCTTGCCATAGGTTGAAGATACCAGTCAACATAAATGGATAAATTGCTACTTATTGAACCAATCCCTGAAAGATTGGTCATCCTGGGGGATTGGTACTATTTTTATGGACTTTTGGGATATGGTAAAAAGTTGGAATTTTCGGTTAACTCTATAGATGAACTTAAATTCATCATTATCAATAATACTGCTATCTTTTGCCTTTGTTAATAATTAATGTAATTCATTTTTAAATTGTTCAGTAGGATTTCATTCTAAAATAGCGTATACCTGTCTGTCCCCTAATAACACTTGGGCCTCCTTTAAATGTTCACATTTGTTCTGTATAACAGTTCCACCTCCTTTATCCGATTGGCGGATTACTATTGTATTATCATTTGTTAAATTTTTAAGGGCTTGTCTTTCTAGAAAGCTCAGATTGTCATTATATTTATTTACAAATTTCTTTTGATTTTTCTCAAAATATAATTTCAAATCTTCTGTAACTAATTTATTATATGTATATATATATATATACTCGCCTTGTGCTTGTTGTGGATAAAAGTTGGAGCGAGACATTAGACCACTATGTCTTATTTCTTGTTCTTCTTCATATGTACTTAAATTGAGTATATCCTCTACGTTAATATCTATAGAATTACAATTCAAGGTAGTGTGGTTATCACTGTAATTTTCCTGTTCTAAATATTTAAGACAATTAATAGTTTTTATATCCTCCAACTTGAGGCTAGCTACACTATTTTTCTGTATATTACTATTGCATTCTCTAATATAATATCTTTTGAGGGTTAACTTTCTGATAAATTTTTGTAAGTCAATATATGTGTCAAAATTATTAGGAGCTTTCTTGGGAGCAAATTTCAAAGCCTTACTCAATAGACTAATTTGCTCATCCTTTAGGACTCTATCTGATAGATTACAAATGTCTTTCTTTGCTATATCTAATTCCACCTTCTTTGTTTGTTTCTGCAGGAGTTTGATACCTCCTCTACACCCTCTTCTTGTTCCCATCCTCTTTTTACTACTCTCTGGTTCTGATTTTGTTGTCCCCACCATTTCTGTTCTGTTGGTTTTGTGTATATATTTTGTGTATGTGGTGGCGGCCTCTGCTGGTTGTTCCTTTCGTACAAAAAATGGTTCTCACTATGGTGAGAATTATATATAGTTCTAGGATTCTCACTATATTGAGAGCTATATATTGATCTAGAATTTTCTAAGGATTAGTAATTGCTGCCATCTTTAGGTTTAGCTCAGGGCCGGACTGGGAATAAAAAGCAGCCCTGGAAAAATATAAAGACCAGCCCTATTTTCCGTTGAGTCGGTAGAATGCACATGCTCCATTTTTTCAAAGGGGATTACTGGGACACTCCTTCCCAATATTTTTTTCAGAATTAAATTATAATACTTTTTATTAAATAAAAATGTCAGATTGATGTTATATAGGCACCCTACAACCCAGTTGCATTCATTAGTCAGCCCTTTAAATGGTAGCTTTCCAGCCCCAGCTGCTTCAGCCCACCGGGAAATCTCCTGGTATCCTGGTAGGCCAATCCGGCCCTGGTTTAGCTCCCTCTTTGTTCCATTTCGGAGATGTGTAGTTATTAGGATCTGCATTTCTACTAAGGGGGGTAAATCTATTACTTACTGGTAGCGGTGTATATTTCTTTATTTGTTTGGGAACATTGCTTCCCTCATTTATAGATGAGTGAGGATCCCTCATACTAGGCTGATTATTCTTAGTAGGATTAATAGTCTGATTAACAGTTTGATTAAAATGAGTCTTCCTGTCCTTTTTATTATATGTATGTACTTTATCTGTAGCATAATCTTCCTTGTCTCGTCTTAATTTTTCAGCTTTATGTTCTCTTAATTCTTTCTCAAGTTCCATATTTCTTTTCACTATGTTATTAAATTGTTTATCCCACTTCTCTTCACCTCTAAAAACTTGTATTTTTTTGTAAGATATTGGTAATATCTGTTTTTGATTTTTCTAATTTATATTCCCTATATTTTACTGGAATTTTTATAAGTGTAACTGAGCAAGTGTGTAAAGCACTTTCCCATTCTGTAGAGAATTCTACATTCTCCAATTCAAAGGCCGGGTATTTATGCATACGCAATCCTCTAGGAATGATGTCATGTTTAATGTAATTATCTAGTAAAATTAGATCTTGCCAATATTTTTCAAACCCTTTCAATAAATTAGAAGGATCCTCATTGTTCATATTACTTAATTCTAACAGATTTACATTTCTATTACGATTGATATTATATTCTTTATGGCTATTATCAACATCAATATTGGTTTCGGCAGTGGCCTCTAGATCAGTCATAAATGCTGCTACTAAAAACAACCTACACTATACAAAATAAACATCTTCAAAATATAGCAGCGCAAGAAATGTGCTAATCTCAGGTACACTATTACCTACAAAATACCAAAATTACTTAAATTTAAAATACTAAAAATTATGGTTGATAAACAGTCTAATGTACAGTTATTTCCAAGCTGCTTAGACAACGTAACCAATAGGTAATAAAACATACAGTTTACCAAAACCTTATGTGAAACTTATGAAAATAAAAAATTAAAAATAAAATAAAACTTAATATGCTCCTTTGTAGGTGGATATTCAAATATCCCAATATGTACACAAGAGAGACACTGTTGTCTGGTGTCAGTCAATTACATATAAATAGATGCTATGTTACACTTAGGATATAAATACCAAAGACTTTCCACACTGTCCAAATAGATCTGTTCTGTCCAAGAATTGGTTAAATGACAATGATGTTCATAAGGACTTAGAGGAATCTTGTATAGCTTTAACTCTTTCACAGGATATCCTTATAGTTGATACACAAAATCCTCCCGGTGCTGCTTGTCTCAGGGTCCTGATTGTATCCAGATCCTTACAACGGCAAAACTGCAACAAGAAAAAAAAAAGTGCATCCGCGATTCACTGTAGCTATCATTTATTAAATTACAAGGTAAGCCATAAAAATGCACACTTACAAGATATGGGCAAATGACATGCACGTAATAAATTGTGAAGCTGTTATCCCACTGTCAGTCAATACCGGAATGTCCGACTTTAAATCTGGAGCTATGTACCCGCTCTCAAGTTCTATCACTCAGATTCAGTGGCTCAGCTTGTCCGGTAGTGGTGATATAATTTCACCGAAGATATATACAAGTAAAACGTCCTTCTAAAACGTCCCATAATATTTATATGGGAAATTTTTAAAATCCTATGATTTGGAGTGAACATCAATTTAAGACCAATATATACAAGTATTATAGATTTATAGACGATATTATTATGATTTGGAGGGGTCTATAGAAGAAGCTCAAAACGTTATAAAATATATAAATAATAACAGATATAATCTTGAATTTACTAGTAAAATTTCAGCAAAAGAAATAGAGTTTCTAGATTTGGTGTTATACATAGATGATCTTAATAAAATAGCTGTGAGGAATTTTAGAAAACCCACTGATAAAAATGGGTTTTACATGCCACTAGTGGCCATCTACCTGTATGGAAGAAAAATATCCCTAGTGGCCAATTCAGACGCATACGGAGAAATTGCACAGATGTAACTAACTATATGCATGAAGCTGATATAATGAGTAAAAAGTTTATACAAAAGGGGTATGAAAGAGCAATTGTTGAAGAAGCTAAACAAAGAGGGCTTGAGTATGATAGAAAAGCCTTACTATAAGTAGGGAATATAACATATCACTTGTGGAAAAAAAGAAGAAGAAAACTAAGTTTATAACAACATATAGTGAAGGAGCACATGGGGTTAAATCAATTCTAAATAAGCACTGGAATATTTTATTAGCTGACCCAATACTAGCAGGCCAATTAGATGAACAACCTGATGTAGTGTATAGAAAAAATAGAGATATTAAGAGTCTAATAGCTCCATCAAAACTAAAATCTTCAGTATAAAAAAGTGAAGGGACTTTGTCTAACTGGTTAGCATTGAAACCAGGAACATATAAATGTGGCAAAAAAGATTGCTGTCTATGCCCTATTATTGATAGAGTGTCTGAGTGCACCTGGAACTGGGATAGAACAAATAAATATAACATTAAAGATAGAAATACATGCAACTCAACATATGTAGTATACCAGCTGACATGTATTTGTGGGATGATATATATAGGGCGCACAAAACGTAAAATAAAAAGGAGAGTCTATGAACATTTAAATAATATTAAAAATGGTTTGGAGGGACATAGTGTATCCCACCATTGCAAAATAAAACATCAATGTAGTAGTGTAGGAATTACATTTAAAGTCCTGGAACATATAAATAGTGATAATGGTAATTGTAATCGCCTTTTAAAACTTAGGAAAGCAGAAACAAAACGGATTCATCAATTAGAAAGTTTAAATCCCAAAGGATTAAATATAGAGATTGACCTCCAAGCGTTTATGGTCTAGTATACAATGTACATTATGTGTTTTTTCATAAATCCTTCCATAAATTGTGTGAATCTGGTAGATAGAATATATTTCATATAGTAAAAACAGTGTATCAAATAAATAATTTCAATATATCAAAAAGATGTGTTATTATGTATCAAGAGCATTCTTTTCTTAGTATGTACTGTGTTTTCAATTTGGATATGTTTTAGTATTAAATTGTATCTTAAAAACTATACATTCATTAAATGATCTTAAAAATATAATGAATTAGGGTAGGATATTTCAAACAAATAAATATTAGTACCTATATGGTATCGTAAACTACTTGTTTTATAAGATTGATTGTTTTTAAAGATATTTTATTAATGCACGATGTTCAATAAGCTGTTACAAATAGTAGCAAATGTAATATTTCATGATATGTATAATATGTATTTTATTCGACATTTCTATGTATAATATGACTCACATGAGTAATATGACATAATCCAATGAGAGTGGAGCCCGGTAAATTTAAACTACAAACCAACAGCTGTTCAGTATCCGAAGTCTGTTGAGAAAGTTCACCCGGGAGTGAACGAAACGCGTTCAGGAGAGTTCACTTGCCTTCATTTGCATCATCTTGGATGACAGAGGAAGACGTTTTACTTGTATATATCTTCAGTGAAATTATATCATCACTACCGGACAAGCTGAGCCACTGAATCTGAGTGATAGAACTTGAGAGCGGGTACATAGCTCCAGATTTAAAGTTGGACATTCCGGTATTGACTGACAGTGGGATAACAGCTTCACAATTTATTACGTGCATGTCATTTTCACATATCTTGTAAGTGTGCATTTTTATGGCTTAACTTGTAATTTAATAAATGATAGATACGGTGAATCGCGGGTGCACTTGTTTTTTTTCTTGTTGCAATTTTGTCATTGTAAGGATATGGATACAATCAGGACCCTGAGACAAGCAGCACCGGGAGGATTCAATGTATCAACTATAAGGATATCCTGTGAAAGAGTTAAAGCTATACAAGATTCCTCTAAGTCCTTATGAACATCATTGTCATTTAACCAATTCTTGGACAGAACAGATCTATTTGGACAGTGTGGAAAGTCTTTGGTATTTTTATCCTAAGTGTAATATAGCATTTATTTATATGTAATTGACTGACACCAGACAACAGTGTCTGTCTACATATTGGGATATTTGAATATTAACCTACAAAGGAGCATATTAAGTTTTATTTTATTTTTTATTTTCATAAGTTTCACATAAGGTTTTGGTAAACTGTATGTTTTATTACCTATTGGTTACGCCATCTAAGCAGCTTGGAAATAACTGTACATTAGACTGTTTATCAGCCATCATTTTTAGTTTTTTAAATTTAAGTAATTTTGGTATTTTATAGGTAATAGTGTATCTGAGATTAGCACATTTCTTGCGCTGCTATATTTTGAAGATATTTATTTTGTATGGTTCACATTTTATTAAAAATGATCACATCTTGGTTTAATAAAAAGTTAAACATTTTAAACAAACATAGTTTTAAACTAAAAATCATTAACACAAATAAAATTTAATTTATCTCAGTTTATTAATTATTTATGCTAATTTATTGTTTACAATTAAACATCTGGGGTGCGATCCGATATACAGCACAGGTTTCGGCGCAAGCGTGGAAACCTGCGCCGCCCGCAGTTTCAGCTCGCAACTCGAGCTGTCCAATATACCCCGCCGTCAGATGTTAAAGTGCCGTAAGTCTCACAAACCAGCGATGTCCAGAAATCTGCGTAAGTACAAATTTCTGGAGTCGCCAGTGACTTACGGCACTTTAAAAACTGCCGGCGCCTACAAAACCTGACTAAGTTATTAAATCACCCGTACTGTCTAACACGCCTCCTAAACATAGCCCCACATGTCTAACCCTCTATCCGCTATCCCCCCCTCACTCTCCTAATAATAATAAATATATTAACCCCTAAATCGCCGCTCCCGGACCCCGCCGCACCTAATAAAGTTATTAACCCCTAAACCGCTGCTCCCGGACCCCGCCGCCACCTACATTATCTATATTACCCCCTAATGTGAGCCCCCTACCCCGCCGCTACCTATTTTCTCTATATTATCCTCCTAATGTGAGCCCCTTACACCGCCGCCATCTATATTGACTACCCCCTAATGTGAGCCCCTTACACCGCTGCCATCTATATTAACTACCCCCTAATGTGAGCCCCTTACACCGCCGCCATCTATATTAACTTCCCCCTAATGTGAGCCCCTTACACCGCCGCCATCTATATTAACTACCCCCTAATGTGAGCCCCTTACACCGTCGCCATCTATATTAACTACCCCCTAATGTGAGCTCCTACCCCGCCGCCAGCTATATTAAAATTATTAACCCTAATCTAATCCCCCTACCCCGCTGCCAGCTATATTAAATACATTAACCCCTAATCTAATCCCCCTAAAATAATCACCTCTACTACCAGCCCTTAAAAGGGCTTTTTGCGTGACATTGCCCCAAAGTAACAGCTCTTTTACTAGCCCTTAAAAGGCGGGGCATTGACACAAAGAAATCAGATCTTTTGCATCTAATCTACATCCCCCTACACCGCCGCCACCTATAATAAATGTTTTACCCCCTAATCTAATCCCCCTTTAGGGGTTAATACATTTATTATTATTAGGAGTGTGGCAGCGGTGTAGGGGATTAGATTAGGGGGTAATACATTTATTATAGGTGGCGGCGGTGTAGGGGGATTTAGATTAGATGCAAAAGAGCTGATTTCTTTGTGACAATGCCCCGCAAAAAAACCCTTTCAAGGGCTGGTAAAAGAGCTGATTTCTTTGGGGCAATGTCACGCAAAAGGCCCTTTTAAGGGCTGGTAATAGAGGTGATTACTTTAGGGGGATTAGATTAGGGGTTAATGTATTTAATATAGCTGGCGGCGGTGTAGGGGGATTAGATTAGGGGTTAATTAATTTAATATAGGTGGCGGCGGTGTAGGGGGATTAGATTAGGGGTTAATTAATTTAATATAGCTGGTGGCAGTGTAGGGGGATTAGATTAGGGGTTAATACATTTAATATAGCTGGCGGCGGGGTAGAAGCTCACATTAGGGGGTAGGTAATATAGATGGCGGTGGTGTAAGGGGCTCACATTAGGGGGTAGTTTAATGTAGCTGGCGGCGGGGTGGGAGCTCACATTAGGGGGTATGTAATGTAGCTGGCGATGGTGTGGGGGATCACATTAGGGGGTTATACTTTTAATGTAGGTGGCGGCGGGGTCCGGGAGTGGCGGTTTAGGGGTTAAATACTTTATTAGGGATTGCGGCAGGGGATCGCGGTTGACAGGTAGATAGACATTGCGCATGCGTTAGGTGTTAGGTTTTATTTGGCAGGTAGTTTAGGGAGTTACGGGCCTCCAATAGACAGCGTAAGACTTACTACGGCTGCATTTTGTGGCAAGGTGAAAATGGAGTAAGATTTCTCCATTTTCGCCACGTAAGTCCTTACGCTGTATATTGGATACCAAACTGCGCGGGTTTGGTATACCTGCCTATGGCCCAAAAAACTACGGGCGAAGGCAGAAATATACAAGCGTAACTTCTAGGTTACACCGTATATAGGATACCAAACCCGCACAAATTTTGGCTTCTGCGGGCGACGCTGTATATCAGATCGAGGCCTTGGAAGCTTTAAAAATGTTAATTGATCAATTATCAAATGATTATTTGTATATATGGCATAAATTGATTTTATTAGTAACCTGAAAAAGTCTGTATTCAGTCTGCAATTATAGCTTTTACACTGTGAAAATGCATGCAAATAAAACACAGTGTAAATAATGAAAAAGATTTACATAATACAAATATAGAAACTACAGATATTTTGTAAGTAACAATTTTGAACTTCAGAAGGTTTCTAATAATTGGAACATCACTGAAAAGAAATATACCCAATTGGATTTTCTTTTAATAGCAAATTCTAATAGAAAATACACCATTGTTACATCTGCCTCTACTAAAAGGCTAAATACATATCTCAGAGATGTTGAGACTGTTTATATTTGAGTTTGTTGGTTTCTGAGCAACTGTATTTCCAGCAAGCCAACTGTTGTGATAGTTCTCACTTCTGACACATAAATTATTTTAGAGGTCACTTCTGGAATACTTTGCTCAGCTGTTTCAGTTAAGTCATCTGATCTTAATCCTTACTTATTTGCCTACATAAAAGCTTATAGCAAACCTTTAAATTCTGATATTGTTCGGTATATGTTTCAGTATCCAAAGATTAAACTGAATCAGCTAAATACTATGTGGCTGCAGTCAGCCCTGGATTTGATTTGCTATCAGATGCTGCTTAATGCATCTATTCCTTTGGTTTTGCTTGCACAAGGCACTATTATTCATGTATAGAAGTAACATCTTCTCAAGCAACATTGTTCTTGAGTTCCTGCTAAGCTATTTTGGAATTCCTGTAAGAAAACGTTTTCTGTACTAGTCCCTCCTCAGATACTGTTTACAAGTGAGGCTTGCTAAAACAGTGTTTTTCCCAAGTTTATGATCAGTTACTTTTTCAGTCCCACAAGTAAAACTATCTAATTACTCAGTTGCTCATTAAAAAAAATGTTTTTCTACTCTTATACACCTATTTGCAAATATCTGCAAAACCATTATTCAAGTGAGCTTAATCACCCATGTGATTTAAGAACATTACCATTCATGCTACCCAACTCTACTGTTCTAGTATACAGTACATCTCTGTCATCTGCTGCTAATAAAAGGTTGTCTTTTGCTCAACCATTTCACCCATTGCACTTCTCCTGAAGATGACAGAATCTTAGAATGACCTGCAAATGCAAACATTCCAATCGATCAGAGGTGTCATTCAAAATTATTGTATGTAAGCACAGGTGATTCTATTTGACCTCATTCTGTAAGCCTTTCCAATCCATCAGAAAAGTCACCATTTAAATTAATAAAACTGCTCTAGGTATGTACATATTATTTCTGCATAATCTACATTTTTTCTTAAGGGAAATATTGCAGGATTTGATTTGACCTTCATGTTATTTTCAGGGATTTTCTTAGACATCTATGGAAGATTTTTTTTACAAGACAATAACAAATGACTGCATTATCAGAAATTGATATAGTTTTGTACTTTATATTGGCTCGCCTTTCTATTACACCTACACATTTGAAATTGTGTACATTTATGAACCTGTAGATGCATCTTTGAAGTCTTCAACCACAAATTAAGAAGCAGCAGTTGTAAGACCACTCCTTCCTAGTATCTACCCTGCCTAGGGTTCTCAACAATCTTTGTTCTTGCATGATTGGTTGCACAAGAGCAGGGGGAGGTTGTACAAGTGTTTGATCATGCAATGACAAATGCAGGCAGCTGATTCTGCCTCGTTAACCACACATGTTGATAAATGGGGACTATGAGTTGCAAGACAGAGAGTGAACAATGGTGTGATAGAGGAGCAGGGTTAGAAAATATGTTATTTTTTTAATCCTAGTTAAAATGCTTTCTAAGATGAGTAGTCTGAGAGATTTGTCTTACAAGACCATTCTTCTTCAATTAGATAAGTAAGAAAAAGTTAGGCATGTTAACATATTAAACTCATACTTCTAACTTAAATTCTCATTTTATATTGGGCTTGATTTATGGGGTCTCAATAGGCTGCTGAAGAGTCTTGTTTGTCAGTCGAGATTATCTTTGTAATACGTTAAGCCTACCCTTCATCAATCTTTTCTAGCATTTCATCAGTGGGCATTCTTTAACATATGTTTCTTAGTTTTCTCAGAAACCAACCAGATGAGAATGAGGGTCTGACTGTGGGTGGTAAAGAAGGTTTTGGAGGTGTAGTCAATGTTTTTCATCTAAAACTTCATTGGAGTTGAACTTTCTACTAGCTAGCAAAAGACTTACAAAACAATGGGCTAAATAAATGATCACTCATCAGGCTGCTGAGAGATCTTGTTGTTTAGAAGAGTTCATGTTCGTAATTCATTGAGGTTTGCTTCATTAATCTTTTTCAGTGTATTGTTAATGGGAGTTATTTCCATTAACATATATAGTTGTGTTATGTGCCCCAATATGATACAATATCTTGCAATCAAATGAGAACTGCTAGCAATTCAGAAAAAACAATCATTTAAATTGCAACACACTGAGTTCTGTAAATGGGTGTAATTTTTGTAAAAATGTGCATGTCTGTTTTGTTATTGTAAAGTAGTCTCGCTGGATAGCACAAAATTACTATTATTATTATTATCATTTATTTGTATAGTGACACAAAATTCCGTAGCACTGGGTACATAGAGAGGGGTATACAATGACAGGGATTTGTGATAAGATACAAGAACATAACAGACTAAACAAATCTAGTACAGGAGGAAGAATGCCCTGCTCTGATGAAATTACAGTCTACAGGTTGAGGGTTCAGAGATAGAAGGTTTGGGATAGCTTGTCACATGGATTGTAGTTGCAGCAGTGATTCAAGGTAGCTCTAGAGGAGAAATGGTAGGACTCTCTGAATAGGTGGTTCTAAAGTTATACAAGGTTGGAGACAGTCTTTTAGAGTAGGGTCGTGGAGTATTTGGAAATGAGAGAGCAAATATAGTTGGGAGTGAGACTATTGAGTGCTTTATAGATTAGAGTTAATAATTGTATTCTGGAGTGTATGGATAGCCAGTGTAGAAACTGACAGAGTGGACCCGCTGATGTAGATGGATGAGTCTAGATAAAGCATGTATAATAGATTGGATGGGAGAGGCAGTGTTTGGGAAGGCCATTTAGAAGTAGATTGTATTTTTGAAGTTTCTTGAGTAAGGAATGGTGGAATTCTGGAAATGTTGCATAGGTATGTACAACTGTATTTAGTGAGCACTTGAATATGTGGAGTGAAAATGAGTTTAGAGTCAAGAGTGACTCCAAGACAGTGGACCTGAGGTGAGGTGTTTAGAATAGAGTCTCCAACTGTAAGAGAAATGTCAAGTTTTAGATGTCTCGAAGAGAGGGGAATAAGAAGAAGTTCAGTTTTAGACAGATTGAGTTGAAAGTAGTGAGAGAACATCCAAGCAGAAATTGCAGAACGTTGGTAATATGGTTGAGTAATGTTATATGCCTTTAATCCACCTTTAATTTATTGCTTAGCGTTTACCTAGGTAGCTTATTAATCCACCTTTAAAGAAATTACTTTTAGCCACTCCTCCTGCTTCCTGGACTTGCACCCTTAAATTACTACACCTGCAACATTACCTTGCTTGATTCATAGAAGCTAATTGGAGAACTTAATCCTGCTTTTCTATGTTGTATTTCCTCTCTGGATATCAGTTTGCAAGGTGCAAAGGGTTTCATTTCTCAGCTTTTCTTCCTGCTTAAGGGAACTTTTCATACTTACAGTTCTCTGCCAAGTCTGTTGCCTGCTGACAGTTTGTTGCTGTTACAGTGATCTTCCTTCTCTCAGTAATTCAGACTAAGGGCTCTATGTACGAAGCAGCGAAAGCTGCTCTGGAGCCCTTGCGGGCAGGTTCGCATATGCAAGCCTGCTTCCCGCAATGTAAGAAGCAGCGGTCATTAGACAGCTGCTTCTTACACCCTACACCACCTCTGAGGTGGTGAGGGAAAATCACAGAGAGCTCGCTCATGGTGATTGACAGCCCCTTCAGTTGCGCGATTGGTCATGCAAATGAAGGGGTGAGCATTACACACTCTGAGGAGTGTGTAAAGATACATATGGGCAAGCGGATCAACAGATCCTCTGTCCATGTGTAGCAAAGGCTGGCGGACAGCTTTGTGAGTTGAGAAGCTGTCCGCCTGCCGGTTAGTACATGGAGCCCTAATTTGCATAAAGGAGAATTTCTACATATTGCTTCTCCCTGCCTGGTAAGCAAATACCTCTGATGTCTCTGTGTAATTAAGAACTGTTACAATTTTACAGCCTGCTTTTTCTCCTGCAAACCTTAGTATAAAGGTATGCTATGTATATCAAAGAACTGTTATCTTTACACCTAATAACGTGCTGTTACTTTATTAATAATACCAGCAAAACAAATCTGCACTGAACAGTTAACCCCTCCTGAGAAGCATTGCTAGGCAAACTTTGATCTCAGCCTTAAAGGGACAGCTACAAGATTTACTCCTCATCTCCCTTACTCCTGGTAACAAAAATAAGTGACTGTTTAATGTATTATATTCAGCTTTAGACTTTTCTCTCTCTGCAGTTGAGGTCAATTCATGCTCAGTCATTAAAAATATATAAACTTATAACAAGTAAAGAGGTAGAGAAATCAGGAGAGGAAAGATAGATTTGGGTATCATCTGCATATACAGCATGTTGTACTGGAACCCAAAGGGATGATGTATATAGAGAAAAAAGCAAGGCACCTAAGACAGAACCTTGTGGTACTCCAAAGGCAAAGAATCAGAGGATATGCTATTAAAGGAAGGAAACTGTAAACAAGCGATTTGAGAGATACGAAGCAAACCAGGAGAGGGCTGTGTCACGGATGCCAAACTAATGTAGGATTTGTAAGAGGAGAGGATGGTCAACTGTGTCGAAAAGCAGCAGATAGATCCAGATGAATTAGTAAGTAGTAGTGTCCCTTTGTCTGTAATTTTTACTTTAGTGAGAGCAGTTTCTGTTGAGTATTTAGGGCAGAAGCAAGACTGTAGTGGATCAAGTAAGGATATTTTGTAGGAATGGTGTGATTGTTGCATGCTTGAATATATCAGGAAATGTTGAAAGTTGGAGAAGTTGGAAAGGGCACAGAGGTAGGTGAAAATTGGGTCAATTGAGTTTCCTTCACAGTGGGTTGGAGATGTTGTCCACTGGGACGGGCCAAAAAGAGGTGGTAAGGGATAGAAGTTTAGAGGCAGCATACGTGCTAGAATTGTCAACGTGTATGTTGAAGTTCCCTAAGAATAGAGAAGGGAACGTTACAGCCGTTTCGTTTGAGAGCCGTTTCTGTTAGGGCTAACAGATAAGTGAGCATGAAATTAATAGGTTGGGAAAAGTGAGCTTATTGCATACAGAGCGTGCATTCCAAAGGGCACAAGAGAAGTAAAGGGTATTAACAGAAGTGCTGTTAATGAGTTTGTTACATGGGCAAGATTTTGCAGGTGTCAGTCAAGATAATGAGCAGAGTGAGGCAGAGGGTGGACCTGGGTTATGCAATACATCCCCAGCTGCAAGGAGAAGAAAGATGGTAAGAGACAAAAGATGGGAATGTGTCTTATGTGAGTGTCTAAGCTTAGTATTAGTGGAGCTTGGTTAACTAAGTGATGTGAGATAGGAATAGAGTGGATGTGTGTTTTAGATTGGGGAAGATCAAAGAGAAAGAAAGATATTAATAGCCAGAGTGCTGTTTGTTAAAGGAAGAGCTGTTACTTTAAGGAAAAGGTAGGATAAGGTAAAGGCAGATAAGTGAAAGTGTAGCATGTTTAACAGTCCAATGATCTTTACTTAGAAGAAAATGCCCTTAGTATTTTAAAATATATACTGTATTAATATACTGTATATATATTATATATATATATATATATTTATATATATATAAATATATACTCTCCAAAAAGCAGGCAGCTCACTGGTCTTTGCAGTAAAACTAGAATTTATTACATCAGTTTAAAAAACAAACGTTTCGGCACTGCATTGTGCCTTTGTCAATGTTATACAACAAAAAGTACAAGGACAGAGTGCACCCAAGCACCCCGGATCAGTATAAATATATATAGTCATACAGATATATAGGTATAGATATATTTTACAAAAAAGATTACCATATATTTAAAAATAAAAAGAATATTTTCTTCTATGTGAAGAACATTGGAATGTAAAATATTCATAACTACCTTTGGCTTTAGCGCTGTAAGTCTTACAAGGTTTTTTTGTGTTTTTTTTTATCAGCACGCTCTTTTGAAGTATATGGGGAAAAGAAGTTATCCCAGTCACAATACCCTGAAATCCTGAAGTTAGCGCACAACATGCATTAACTTTTTACTTTCAAGATGTATGATGTGCAACAAACCTGTCTGCATTAAAATATAACTTTTAGAGGTGTTAGTGCTAGGGATGGGCGAATGTTTCGCAATTCGAAAAATTTAACACGTTCAAATCGAATTTCGAATGTTTACATAACATTCTAACATTCGATTTTCGAATGTTCAATTTCGAATTTTACGATTACATTCGAAAATATTAGTTTAAAAAAATTTGAATTTATATATTTGTAATAGTATTTCTATAATGCTTTATTTAAATGTAATATTCGAATTATGCAATATTCGATCGAAATAGAAACATTTGAATTGATATATATTGTATCTATTATGTATCAATTTACTAGATTCCCTACCACATGAACTATTGAACTTCTGAATAGTATTTGTTAAATAGAATGTTAAATTCGAAATTTCGAATGTGGTCATTCAATCTAATTATAAACATTCGAATTCGAAAGTGACATTCAAAAACTGTAAATAGCATTAGATTATAGAATTTTTAAGAATGTTCGTTTCAACATTCGGATTTGTAATTCAAATTTCGGTAATAACATTCGTTCTAACATTCAAATTCGGAAATTTACACATTCGTCCATCCCTAGTTAGTGCACAAGTGAAAAATATATTTAGAGCACCACTAGAATTCTGGGGGATTTGAATTTAATGTCGACATTTAACATTGCACAAGCATTTCTAGTGAAATGCTTGTGCAATGCTGCCCCCTACACATTTGCGGCCAATCGGCTGCTAGCATGGGGTTGTCATTCATCCCGATCGTATCTGGTCAGGATGATTGCAGTCTGCCACCTCAGAGGTGGCCGAGAAGTTAAGGAGCAGCTGTCTTATGGAAACAACAGGGGTAGATTGCAGCATCCGCTGCTTAAAGGGACAGTCTAGTCCAAAATAAACTTTCATGATTCAGATAGGGCATATAATTTTAAACAACTTTCCAACAAACTTTTATCACCAATTTTGCTTTTGTTCTCTTGATATTCATAGTTGAAAGCTAAAACTAGGAGATTCATATGTTTATTTTTTAGACCTTGAAGGCCGCCTCTAAGCTGAATGCATTTTGACAGTTTTTCACCACTAGAGGGTGTTAGTTCATGTGAGTCATATAGATAACACTGTGCTCTTGCACGTAGAGTTACCTAGGAGTAAGCACTGATTGGTTAAATTGCAAGTCTGTCAAAAGGAGTGAAATAAAGGGGCAGTCTGTAGAGGGTTAGGTACAAGATAATCACAGAGGTAAAAAGTGTATTAATATAACTGTGTTGGTTATGCAAAACTAGAGAACGGGTAATAAAGGGAATATCTATATTTTAAAACAATAAAAATTCTGGTATAGACTGTCCCTTTAATAAATATATCTCTCTATATGGTTAAACTATGAGTTTTATCATTTTCAAAAAATATATGTATGTCAGAATTTGCAGCTTTTAGATATTCATTTTGTAATTATTTACTTAAAGGGATAGGAAAGTCAAAATTAAACTTACATGATTCAGATACAGTATGTCATTTTAAGACACTTAAATTCACTTCTATTTTTAAAAGTGCTTTGTTCTCTTGGTATCCCCTGTTGAAAAAGAATACGCACATATACTACATTAGTGGGAGCTAGCAGCTCATTTGTCTCCTGTGATTGGCTAACTAGATGTGTTCAACTTGCTGCCAGTAGTGAAATGGCGGTCCTTAAGCAAAGGATAGCAAGAGATTTAAGCAAATTTTAAAATAAAAGTAAATTGGAAAGTTGTTTTGAATTCTATGTTCTATTCAAATCATAAAAGAAATTGTATGGGTTTCCTGTTCCTTTAACAACAAAACATCAACTGTTTTATAAATGGAGCAGCAAGCTGTAAATACATTTGTGAAATTATTTAATTATTGACTAAAGCTAGAAAATTAGACATTAACCATCCAATGTGTCTAGAGCTGAGGTTTTTACCAACAGGCCAGGTTTTTAGGATTTCCTTGGATGAGAGCATGTAAAATAACTGTGTTTACTAATCAGCAGATTATTTCATCACATGACCGGACTGCAGTCCAATCAATGGAGGGGGTGTGCCGCCACTTTCTGTATTTAAGGAGACTCCCGGATCATAGGAAACACCCCTCTGAGGAAGAAGGATTTATTTATAAACCTTTCAAACGCGTTAGGGACCGAACTTCACTTGATTTTTAATTAGTAGCCTACTGCATCTTGCTGTATTTGGCTGACTGCACAAGCAGAACTTTATACGTTCTCATCTTTTATTTCATTGGATCAATTTGGACTGTGTGTTTTTATACATATATACATATCCTGGAATTGCTTCTTGTAGGATTTCTGTGACCACTCCTGTGCATTGCATACCTCATATTGTTTGAGGGTAGTTCATGTGAGTGGTTCTATTGTATGCTAAATGTGTTTATTTGTAAAATAAAAACAATATCACACTATATCAGCTTTTCTTCTCTCTATGAGCTAACACCTTTGGGAGGAAGAACTTCAGAAGAATACCTACTCCAAGAGGTGGATGACACGTCACTGATTTACACCAGGTGTAATTCTACTATCCTCTGCTAGTTGCGGCAACTTACCTCATATGATTGAGGTATTTTCTGGTAAGGGGAATATCTACTGGGATCTTTTAAATCTACAGAAAACACGATCATTATAACTGACTTTTATTTTATTATATTATTTTCCAATTTGAAACACTTTAATATATCATATGTCATGTTGTAGCATAGAAATTTATTGCGCTGTTAAACCTCTCCTCTCTCATATATTTCTGTAAATATTTTCTTATATCATTTCATGTGACAACAGTGTTTTCAAAATAGAAACTGTGAGGTCTCCCGAAACTGACATATAGCCCATACACATCTTTTGAGGCTACAGCAAAGCTCTATTCATGGTCGGCAAGGAAAAAACTCATTTACACCTATTGTCATCTCAAGACACCCTCAACACTCAATATCTAAATTAATGCAATATGTATAGTATATATGTATATACTCAGCAACCAATTTTTTAGGTACATCTTGCTAGTACTGGGTTGGACCACCTTTTGCCTTCCGAACTGCCTTAATTCTTCATGGCATAGGTTGGAAACATTCCTCAGACATTTTGGTCCATATTGACATGATAGCATCAGGCAGTTGCTGCAGATTTGTTGTCTGCACATACATGATTCGAATCTCCTGTTCCACCACATCCCAAAGGTACTCATTGGAGTACAGTGAACTCATTGTCATGTTCAAGAGACCAGTTTGAGATGATTTGAGATTTTTGACATGGTGCATTATCCTGCTGGAAGTAGCCAAAAGAAGATGGGCATACTGTAGTCATAAAGGGATGCACATGGTCAGCAACAATACTCAGGTAGGTCATAGGGCTAGATTTATTAATGCTGAGGGCGTATACGCGCCCCTGTACGCCTCAGCCCGCCTGTGGCGGGGCAAAATTACCCACAGGTATTCGCCATTGCACACGAGAGCAATTTTGCGCTCGTGTGCAATCCCGCCCCCCTGCCCGCGCACAGCCAATCACGCGCGGGCAGGAGCTGTCAATCTCCTCGGTCGGACTCGACCGAGGAGATTGAATTTTGCCACAATAGAGGTGGCGTAGATGTTAGGGAAGCAGCGGTCTGGTGACCGCTGCTTGATAAATCACGGCGTGCAAGTTCTTGAGAGAACTTGCGGCCGTAGAGGCTTGATAAATCGAGCCCATAGCATTTAAACAATGCGCATTTGGTACTAAGGGGCCCAAAGTGTGCCAAGAAAATATCGCCCACACCATTACACCACCTGCCTGAACTGTTGATACAAGGTAGGATGGATCCATGCTTTCATGTTGTTAATGCCAAATTCTGACCCTACCATCTGAATGTTGCAGCTCAAATCGAGACTCATCAGACCAGGCAACGTTTTTCCAATCTTCTATTGTCCAATTTTGTTGAGCCTGTGCAAATTGTAGCCTCAAATTTCTGTTTTTAGCTAACAGGAGTGGCACCCGGTGTGGTCTTCTTCTGCTTTAGCCCATCTGCTTCAAGATTTGACATGTTGTGCATTCACAGATGGTATTCTGCATACCTTTGTTGTAACAAGTGGTTATTTGAGTTACTGTTGCCTGTCTATCATCTCGAACCAGTCTGTCCATTCTCCTCTGACCTCTGACATCAGCAAGGCATTTTCGTCCACACAACTGCCGCTCACTGGATATTTTCCAACCATTCTCTGTAAACCCTAGAGTTAGTTATGCATAAAAAAATCCCAGTAGATCAGCAGTTTTTTAAATACTCACACCAGTTCGTCTAACACCAACAACCATGCCACATTCAAAGTCACTTAAATCCCCTTTCTTCCCCATTCTGATGCTCAGTTTGAGCAAGTCATATTGACCACATCTAGATACCTAAATGCATTGAGTTGCTTCCATGTGATCGGCTGATTAGCAATTTGTGTTACCAAGCAATTGAACAGGTGTACCTAATAAAGTGGCTGTTGAGTATATATATATATGTAAAGTCCAAGCTACAGTGTTACCCTCCAATGGTCATTCGCCTGGGTGCATAAATATAGTAAAAAGTCCGCACAACAAATACATTCTCAGGACTTTCAGTAAAAGAAAATTCACAAATTTATTGGAACGTTTTCGGGGAGAACTTCCCCTTCATCAGCATGATAACATAATGACAAATTCACACTTACATATAGGAAGTGAAGCACAAGCTTAATGGCATAATACCAAACCTGTGTACACACTCAAAACAGTGCCAAAATTGCCAAAATACTGTGTTGGAACGCAAGCCATGCAACCGGAAGAGAATACCATCCGTGTCACTTCTGGTTTAAACAAATGTATACAAACATTACATCAAAGTAATTATCATCTCATCATAACAGTGTGAGACATTAGAAGAAATGAAAACATAATATTATTGCAGTACCATGACCTGCTAAACTATTAAGTGCCTAACATATATCCCATATCTCAGTGTTAATTTTCGGCAAGTTTTGCCGCTGTACCTGAGACAAAACTGCTCAACTTCTCGTTTAAACCATGTATTAAAATGAATACAAGCTACTATCCTTGTAGTAATACTCAACCTGTGTCTACTCTAAGGTATCAGTCTAGGCCGTATTCCTGGTAAGCATATAGTGTGTTCCAGTGTAACAAGGCCCCGGACGGAAGTGACGTATTTTGACTACTTCCGGTTAATCTGGAACCGTGTAAATATCTCTATTGGATGTCTCGGATATTGCTTTCTACTCGTGTGAGTGTAACACATTGTGTGTTATTTAAAACAGTGACCCACCCAGAGTGCTATATACAAATTTACTGCAAAGTGTAGCATCATTGTGGAAGTTATCCAGACCGAAATCGGAATAACTAACAGGTGATATAATCACCTCCAAACTGCAGCTTCAACATATTCATTATAGGTGCTATAATGTGTTCACAAATCACTAGAATACAATAATAAACATTAAGATCCTATCCCAAAAGGGGTGGAGTACATGCAAATGTTTAGGGGATACAAAGGAATGTTACTCAACACATGTTTAAAACTAGACTTCTGGCATAATAGAACATGAGTAAATCTAAATACAATAACATGGTATGGAGCAATAAGTAATGCTAAATAAAGTAAATATAAATAAAATCTCTGTTTAGATTGCTAAAAAAAAAAAAAAAAAAAAAAATGTATTACTGTTGCATCACAGGTGCCCAATAGATATAAACCTATGGAGCTCTCTTATAAACCTGTGTACATTCATATCTCTGTTGTGTGTGTGTGATAATGCACAAACATGATTTTCTACAATATGGTATACTTGATGACAATGTTACACACACCACATCAGTCTCGTGGCAATGAGACCCAAGGACAATGTAAGTTGCACCACCCTAAAGCGCAGATAGTGTTAAAAGGACCACCTAATGACTAGAAAATACAAAGTGTCTAAACATGTATGCCCGTTAGTTTTGAATGAGTGATCTATTCATGTGGTCCTATCGTGCATACGGTTGTTGACACCTCATCAATGAAATTGACATGTTGATGTACCCACTAGGGTATGGTCACACCGGAATAACACCCAGATATAGACCACAATGAATGCACTCCTGGTGTGTAGTGCATAAACAAATCTGGGAGGAGTAGTGCTGTTCTAGCAAGATGAGGATTGTTTTGGGGAGAGCCATGTATTCAATTGCACCTTATAATTCTAGGTAAACGGATTATATGGTTACTCACTCAGCATGACGTGTTCCACCTGGCAAGTGCGGATCCTAAATGCTCCCACTCTTGTACAGGGTCAGGGTACAGTATAGGATAATTGCCTTATATAGGGGCAATTCGCCCACCTTCGTCTATCAAAGGTTCACGTCGCCTGTGATTGCACCCCCGGTATGTATCTCCAAACTAGATAAGTGCTCTAAAGTCAGGTGGTGAATTTAAACCCCCAGGGTGTACAGTTCCGAGCTTATATATCCATTCAGCCTCTTGGATGAGTAATGCTTTATTCCTATCACCTCATCTATCCAGTCTAGGTATGTGGTCAATCAGGATATACCTGATGGATGATACCTGGAAGCTTGAAGGGTTAATTTTAGCTTTAGTGTAGAAATAAGCCTCCCACCTGACACATCCCACCCCCTGATCCCTCCCAAACAGCTCTCTTGACTCCCCCACCCCACAATTGTCCCTGCCATCTTAAGTACTGGCAGAAATAAAAGTTTTTTTTTTTTTTTTATTTAAAAAAATAATAATCATATTCTGCTGTGTAGGATCCCCCCCTTAGCCCCCAACCTGCCTGATCCCCCCCAAAGAGCTCTTTAACCCTCCCCCCACTAACTATTAGTCACCATTTTGGGTACTGGCAGCTGTCTGCCAGTACCCACTTTGCAAAATAACTTTATTTATTTTTTTGAGACCTAACATTTTCTGTAGTGTAGCTGCTCCCTCCATACCCTACACCTTCCCCCTCCCAGATCACCCCTCCTCTGCACCCACCACCCTCTCCCAGCAAAAAACAAAACTCCACAATTGCCTTAGATTGCAGGTGTGCGCGCACGCTCCCGCATATAGAACAGCCGGAAGGAAGTTCCCCAGTGATGGGCCGCCCACCCACCTCCCTGCAATGGCTCCCACCCACCAACGATCGGCACCATCACTGACCGAAGCCGAGAGGGCCACAGAGTGGCTCTCTCTGCATTGGTGTGCCTAAAAAGGTATTGCAGTGATAACAGTGTTAGGTTTAAACATAACTTTTTCTTTCCCCATAGACATCAATGGGGCTTTGTTATGGAGATTTTCATTCCACGATCGCAGGTGTTAGGCTTTTTTTTTTGCCGGCTCTCCCCATTGATGTCTATGGGTAAATCGTGCACAAGCAAAACAAAGCAGCGCTTGATTTCAGTGCGGTATGGAGCTTAATGCAACCGCACAAGCCTGCTTTTTTAAAACTTGTAATAGCAGCGCTATAGGGAGGTGAAATAACGCCGCTTTTGTGGCGGTTGTTAAAATCCCTATAGCGCTCAAAACTGGTAATCTAGCTGTTTGTAAATTAGTAGTGTTTGCCAGATAGACACTGTCAAAAGTATTCACTCATTCAAAAGTAGTGTTTCTTGGATTTTGGTATTCTGTACAATCTACTATTTCAGTTTGCTGGCCATTGTTTGCCACAATAGTAGTAGTCAATACGGGAATTACAAGGATGCTTCTCTCATGCCTTTGTATACTGCTTTTCACAATTTATATTTTGTTCCTATCCATAATGCAGTGTAGTACTTACATCCAACACTATCCTTCACATCCATACGTAACTCTTTAAAGAAAAACCTTGTATATAATGTGTGAGGGAAGCAGCAGCAACAGCAAATTTAGGACCTTTAGAAAAGCAAAGGACCTTTTTCTCTAAACTGAAAACTAATGTGGACATGTAAATACAGCACTAATATAATACCTTGAGTTGGTGGAGCTAAATCATTTTGCCCAAATCTGACCAGGATGATTGACAAGCCCTGTTGTCACTCAATTGGTTGTACAAGAGCATGGAGAACACTTGTACAAACACTTGCTTGTACAATAGTAATGGGAACTCTGTCCATCCACAGTATGATAAATCGGCCCCTTAGAGTCTAATAAAAGTACTGATATGGGTATGTGATTGACGGGAACTGCAGGAAGTATGGCAATGTAAACCTTGCAAATATAATGCAAAAACATCCAAATTTTAAACGTAGCTAACTAAGTTATACTTAGCTAAGTAATTTAAAATTTGGGAAACAAGAAAATGTACTGTGTTGAACTAACAATGCAGTATCTTAAAACGTGAATTTTAAAAGTTGTAGATTTTATATGTTTAACAGGTGCAAATAACAAACACACAACTGTAAAACTAGTATTCCAAAAGCTATAGTTCTTTTTTACCACCAGAATTAGAATCTAGAGCCCAAAAAACAAAATATAGTCACATTTTATTATAAATCTGCTCCTTTCTTTTATTGCAGTTGTGGGTATACTGTAGCATATGGACATTAATGTTTGCTGTGCTGAATAAGGATGCATCTGTTGACTCTTTGCTCAATCTTTAAGGGGGATAGAGAAAATTTTTATGACTGTTTGAATTAAAATAAAGATGCAAAACAACTGTAACCGGAAGGGATTATAACTAGGAACAACACAAAAAACACACACATACTTCATTTGTTCTGCCTATGAACATATTGTAATACACATAAAAATAAAATAATGTTGCCTCATGGACTACAACCTATTTAGATAAAACCATTAAAAAAAAAAAGGTTTGCATGATCTCTCCACACTTTAGTAAATTGACTTCATAGAGTAACAGACATTTTGAAGGAAACTTTACTTTACTGGCTAATTATAGCCAGATGGGCCCATTGTTGACAAATTTTCTGAGCATGACATAAAGTAAATGATGTTCTAGTAAATGACATGAGAGGATATGGATAGTTCTGGGTTTCGAAGCTTAAAGGTATATGAAACTTAAAATTGTTTGTTTGTGATTCAGACAGAGCATACAATTTAAAAAAAAATCCGGCTTACTTGTTTTATCAAATTTGCTTTTTTCTCATGATTTTCTTTGTTGAAGAGATACCTAGCTAGGTGCCTGGAGCACTGCATGGCAGGAAATAGTGCTGCCATCTAGTACTCTTGGTGATCTTGCTGTGCGGAATGCAGGTGGGCACAGGGGGTTGGTACAGTAGCACCACCGCTTCCTGCCAGGAGTTTGCTTCATGTTTTTTCTCCTCCACAGGTGAACACTGTTGGTGCAATTGTGGCGCAACGTCCTGAGGCTGGTGCAGGGGTTGGTATCATGAAGTGTGGCTAAGCAGCAACCGCAATACAGCTGGTTCTATACCATCAGCTACTGAGAGTAGGGTAGTGGTGCAGGAGGATACTAACCCCTTTTTGCTTCATGTGCACTTGAAGTTGAAAGTGGTCAGGAAAATTCAATAGGGCCACTACGTCAATATATTTGAGCTGTCATTGGAAGCTTACAGATTGAAAGAGAAGGTACAAGATAGTACGGGACCCAAAAGGGTATGTAACCTGGAAACTTATGAGGTCGTTGCTTCCAGGTTTTGGTCTCTGCTACCTGGAGAGTTGGCTGGTGAAGCCTGCGGTTATCCTGAAGTATGTGGACACAATAGACTAGGTACACAAATGGTTTAGATATGGTTCAAGAGATGCATTGTAACAGGGAAGCTAACTGCTCCTTTCACCACTACTGCAAGTACTGTAGAGGTCCACACCCCGATGTAGAATGCACACAAAAAAAGAGCAGTCCAATGGGAGGGTAGCACCAAGGGAGCTTTTGGTGGTAAGGGCACCACGCCTTTGAGGCTGGGCGCTCTTAAGTCCTGGCTGAGGAGGTATCCAGATGGCTAGGCAGCAGGGTTGCTACAGGCAGATCTTAGAGAAGGTTTTGGCATTCCAGTGCAAAGGTAAGTACTGGGATCTAAAGTCCATCGTAATTTGAAGTCAGCCTAAGATTATCCTGAGTTAGTGAGGGAAAAGCAGGGTAAGTAAATGCTACTAAGGCATATAGCAGGTTCATATCTGGTGCTTCCAATTCCTAGTTTGGTGTTGTCCCCATTGGGGGTAATGCCAAAAAAGGGATCTGGTAAGTTTTGCCTAATTCATCACCTGTCATTCCAGAAAGGGGGATCGGTCAATGATGTGATTGATCCAGTATTGAGCTCAGTGCATTACCAGTGCTTTGATGAGACATTGAATATTGTGAGAATTACTGGACGGGGGGGGGGGGATTGATGGCAAAATCAGTTCAGGTGGTTGCTACATCTCTTTGGATTTCTCTTAGAGAGCTACAATCCATTTTGGGTTTGCTTAACTTTGCAAGCATATAGTTACTGAAACTGTTAGGGAGGGTTTTCAATAGGAGTCTTGAGGCCCCCTAAAAGGTAATACTGATGGGTGCAGTAAGATCAGAATCATGAGGGAAATGGGTGAGAAATGGTCAGTATTGAACAGTTCCTGATGCACTTTCATAGCAAATGCGTGTGGAGATCTGACCCAGTTTCTAACCAGTTGTTGCATCTGTTTACAGATAGGGCTGGGTTATAAGGCTTACTTGAAAGGGTAATGGCATGCTTTCTGGGTGCAGCATGGTCTGACTAAGACCTTGACCTTGCTCAAACTGTTTCCCAAAGTGGTTGCTATGGAACTATGGGAGGGGTTATTATGCAACAGTGATCTTTGTCATGCCCTGCCTGTCTTACTAGTACTGTTGCTGCCTTTTTAAGAAATTCCTTTTTGCAAGGCTTTATTTTGGATGCTTTCTACCATTAAGAGACAGCTTTGTTCTTGTTGCATTACATTTCACCATCTGTCAATCACATTTCTGTGAGAGTTCTATTCACTGCTGTGATGTCTGACTAACTAATTGGTTTCACTTGAATCCTTATAAGGATTGTTCAGAGGCCTGTTTTTTGCATTAGCATAGGTTAACATTGTCTGTGCAACTTTCAAATTCCAATCTCTGTTATTTGGATTTTTACAGCCTTTGTATGCATTTTTATATGTTCCCTGCTCTGGATCATTCATCTAGTAATCACCTTCGGCTAGATTACGAGTTGTGCGTTAGGATAAAAAAGCAGCGTTAAGAGGTCCTAACGCTGCTTTTTTATGCCCGCTGCTATTACGAGTCTTGAAGGTTTAGGGTCAACGCACACTTCTTTGGCCTTACCGCAACACGACTTACGTAAACTTTGTAAAGTCTTTTTTCTATGGGACTTCCATAGCGCTGGTATTACGAGTCTGTCCTGGGAGGCCAAAAAGTGTGTGGTACACCCTACCCTGTCAAGATCCGTAATGCATTCTAAAGTCAGTAGTTATGAGTTTTATGGTACAACGCCGTAACATAAAACTCATAACTAAAGTGCTAAAAAGTACACTAACACCCATAAACTACCTATTAACCCCTAAACCGAGGAGTTCCCACATTGCAAACACTATAATAACATTTTTAACCCCTAATCTGCCGCTCCGGACACCGCCGCCACCTACATTATATTTATGAACCCCTAATCTGTCGCCCCAATGTCGCCGCCACCTACCTACACTTATTAACCCCTAATCTGCCGCCCCCAATGTTGCCGCCACTATAATAAACATATTAACCCCTAAACTGCCGCACTCCCGCCTTGCAAACATTAGTTAAATATTATTAACTCCTAATCTGCCGTCCCTAACATTGACGCCACCTACCTACATTTATTAATCCCTAATCTGCCGCCCCCAACTATACTAAATGTATTAACCCCTAAACCTAAGTCTAACCCTATACACCCCCTAACTTAAATTTAATTTATATAAATTTAAAGAAAATTACTATCATTAACTACATATTACCTATTTAAACACGAAATACTTACCTATAAAATAAACCCTAAGGATAGCTACAATATAAATGATAGTTACATTGTAGCTATATTATGATTTATTTTTATTTTACAGGCAAGTTTGTATTTATTTTTAACTAGGTAGAATAGTTATTAAATAGTTATTAACTATTTAATAACTACCTAGCTAAAATAAATACAAAAGTACCTGTAAAATAAAACCTAACCTAAGTTACACTAACACCTAACACTACACTATAATTAAATAAATTAACTAAATTAACAACAATTAAATCAATTAAATTAAATAAGCTAAAGTACAAAAACCCCCCACTAAATTACAGAACATATTAAACAAATTACAAGATATTTAAACTAATTACACCTAAACTAATAGCCCTATCAAAATAAAAAAAGCCCCCCAAAATAAAAAAAACCCTAGCCTAAACTACCAATAGCCCTTAAAAGGGCCTTTTGCTGGGCATTGCCCCAAAGTAATCAGCTCTTTTACCTGTAAAAAAATACAAACAACCCCCCCAAACCAACCCCCCAAATAAAATACTATCTAAAAAAACCTAAGCTCCCCATTGCCCTGAAAAGGGCATTTGGATGGGCATTGCCCTTAAAAGGGCAGTTAGCTTTTTTGCAAGCCCAAACCCTAACCTAAAAATAAAACCCACCCAATACACCCTTAAAAAAACCTAACACTAACCCCCTGAAGATCGACTTACCGGGAGAAGTCTTCATCCAAGCCGGGCCGAAGTCCTCAACGAAGCCGAGAGAAGTCTTCATCCAAGCTGGGGCGAAGTGGTCCTCCAGACGGGCAGAAGTCTTCATCCAGACGGCATCTTCTATCTTCATCCATCCGACGCAGAGCATCCTCTTCATCTGACGACTAAAGACGAATGAAGGTATCTTTAAGTGACGTCATCCAAGATGGCATCCCTTAGATTCCGATTGGCTGATATAATTTTATCAGCCAATCGGAATTAAGGTAGAAAAAATCCTATTGTCTGATTGGATCAGCCAATAGGATTGAAGTTCAATCCTATTGGCTGATCCAATCAGCCAATAGGATTGAGCTTGCATTCTATTGATTTATTTAAGTTAGGGGGTGTTAGGGTTAGACTTAGATTTAGGGGTTAATACATTTAGTATAGTGGTGGCGATGTTGGGGGCGGCAGATTAGGGGTTAATAAATGTAGGTAGGTGGCGGCAATGTTAGGGACAGCAGATTAGGGGTTAATAATATTTAACTAATGTTTGCGAGGCAGGAGTGCGGCGGTTTAGGGGTTAATATGTTTATTATAGTGGCGGCGAAGTTGGGGATGGCAGATTAGGGGTTAATAAGTGTAGGTAGGTGGCGGTGAGATTGGGGGCAGCAGATTAGGGGTTAATAAATATAATGTAGGTGGCGGCGATGTTGGGGGCAGCAGATTAGGGGTTCATAACTATAAAGTAAGTGGTGGCGGTGTCCGGAGCAGCAGATTAAGGGTTAATAAATATAATGTAGGTGTTGCGATGTCGGGGGCGGCAGATTAGGGGTTAATAAGTGTAAGATTAGGGGTGTTTAGACTCAGGGTTCATGTTAGGGTGTAAACATAACTTTTATTTCCCCCTAGGAATCAATGGGGGTGCGTTAAGGAGCTTTACGCTGCTTTGTGCAGGTGTTAGACTTTTTCTCAGCCGGCTCTCCCCATTGATTCCCATGGGGAAATCGTGCACGAGCACGTATGACCAGCTCACTGCTGACTTAAGCAGTGCTGGTATTGGAGTGCGGTAATGAGCAAAATTTTGCACAACACTCACTTCTTGTCTTTTAACAACGGGTTTGTAAAAACTCGTAATACCAGCGCTGTAGGTAAGTGAGTGGTGAGGGAACACTGCTCATTAGCACCGCATAGCCTCTAATGCACAACTCGTAATCTAGCCGCTTTTTTCCAAGTATTGTAAGTACCTGATTTCTGTGAATTAACCTGCTTCTGTTCTAACTACTTCTAATCTGCTCTTCATGTGTTTTTTATAGGGGACAAGCCTCCATGCACTCTAAGGGGCCGATTTATCAATGTCCGGCCTACATTGATAAATGACAACAGCATACGCTGTCGGAATTTATCATTGCACAAGCATTGTGTGAAGTGCTTGTGCAATGTCGCCCCCTGCAAAGTCGCAGCCAATCAACCCATAGCAAGGGGTGTCGTATTGGATCGGGATGATTAACTAATGTTTGCGAGGTGGGAGTGCGGCGGTTTAGGGGTTAATATGCTTATTATAGTGGCGGCAAAGTTGGGGGCGGCAGATTAGGGGTTAATAAGTGTAGGTAGGTGGCAGTGACATTGGGGGCGGCAGATTAGGGGTTAATAGATATAATGTAGGTGGCGTCGATGTTGGGGGCAGCAGATTAGGAGTTCATAACTATAATGTAGGTGGTGGCGGTGTCCGGAGCAGCAGATTAGGGGTTAATAAATATAATGTAGGTGTCGCGATGTCTGGGGCGGCAGATTAGGGGTTAATAAGTGTAAGATTAGGGGTGTTTAGACTCAGGGTTCATGTTAGGGTGTAAACATAACTTTTATTTCCCCATAGGAATCAATGGGGGTGCGTTAAGGAGCTTTACGCTGCTTTTTGCAGGTGTTAGACTTTTTCTCAGCCGGCTCTCCCCATTGATTCCCATGGGGAAATTGTGCATGAGTACGTACGACCAGCTCACCGCTGACTTAAGCAGCGCTGGTATTGGAGTGCGGTAATGAGCAAAATTTTGCACAACACTCACTTCTTGTCTTTTAACGACGGGTTTGTAAAAACTCGTAATACCAGCGCTGTAGGTAAGTGATCCGTAGGTATGATTGCTATCCGGATAAGTTAAGGAGCAGCGGTCTTTCAACCACTGCTTCTTAACTTTTGTTTCCAGCAAGCCTGAAGGCTTGTGCGGAAACTGCTGCATTCGCAGCATGGTAAATTGGCTCCTAAGTCCAAACTCGTTTACAAGAGTGCATATATCGCTGAACTTGTAATCTGCAATGAGCATTCGTGACCGTGGGTTCAATAATATATGCACTGTTATGAATGAGTTTGGATTTAGGGGCCTATTTATGAAAGGATGATCAATACGCTCTCTGCATTCAGCATTGCACCAGCAGCTTATGTGAACTGCTGGTGCAACGCCGTCCCCTGCAGATTTGCTAGCAGAGGGTGTCAATCAACCCGATCGTATTCAATCGGGTTGAATTGCAGCGGTCTGTCCGCCTCCTCAGAGCAGGCGGACAGGTTATGGAGCAGCGGTCTTTAGACCGCTGCTCCATAACTTGTGTTTCTGACGAGTCTGAAGGCTTCAAGCTCCATACGGAGCTTGATAGATATGCCCCTTAGAGTACATGAAGGCTCGTCCCCAATAAAAACCTGTTAACGATTGCATGATCTTGATTAAGGTTGTCTTAGAAAGAAAGCAGGGATTTAAAGTTTAAAAGAAGTATACATTCTGTTAAAAATAAAAGTAATTTTGCTTAGAAACTAACAGTCACCATTTTGTGTACAGGTCATGTCAAAATGGAACTGGGCCTTTAACAAACAATCAAATACATATAATTTAAAAGAATTCTTGTGAAAGTTGTCAAATGCCCATATACTGTAGAGATAAAAAAATGTACACAGTGGCAATTCAGATAACCTAATAAATGCATTTAGATGGGTTTTTACAAAAGATCGCATAATCGTGTCTTTCACAGTCAACTATTGCAATCTGTTTCCATCTGTACCACTGCTAACTTAGCAGTGGTGCAGATGGAAACAGGTTTGTCACGCCGCTCCTTGTTGGCTTCTCTCCCATGGTCGTTGTCATGGTTGCTGCAGTTGTTGTGGGTGTGCGGCGATGACATCATCACCGCACGTCGTGTCCTGCTTCAGATGCCAGCCGGATCACCTGTGGGCCCTCCTTGGCGTCGATCTGCGCCTATGTAAGTACAAGCATTTAATTCTCACATTGCCCAAGTATAGGTTGTCTTGTGCTCCCTGGGTGCTACTTTTTATTACTCTGTTTGCTGATGCTGGATTGCCTTACTGTTGCTGACTTTGCTTGTCTGTAACCACTCTACTGATTAACCCCTGAACTGCTGGATTGCCTTACTGTTGCTAAACTCTGCTTGTCTGTGACCATTCTTCTGATTAACCCCTGAACTGCTGGATTGCCTTACTGTTGCTGACTCTGCTTGTCTCTGCCCACTCTACTTATTAACCCTTTAACTTCTAGATTGCTTATTGTTGCCGAACTCTGCTTGTCTCTGACCACTCTCCTGTTTTAACCCCAGAATTGCTGATTCCTTGTATTGCGAGCCTTTGCTTTATTCACCACTTTTTGTATTACCCCTTGGTACCCTGAAAGATTGGACTGTCTTCCTGGTGCCTTCCTCTCCCTGTCTGGGACCACTTCCATGTTTTCTCATTTCTACTGTGAGGATTGGATTGCATCCTATTTTATTATTTATTCTTTGTTCTGGGGTATTTCCTTATCTTGCCACTTGGCGCCAGGATAAGAAGACTTCTGGCCAGGATTGGTCTGATAGGGAAATATCCAATGAGCATTACAAGATTGCAATAGTTAACTATGAAAGCCACGATTATGCGATCTCCTGTAAAAACCCAATTTTAATAAATCTGATGCTGTTTGTGACAATCACGCCATTGCGAGTTAGAAATAAGATCAAATATAAAATCAAGCCAATTGTAGATGTTATTGTTTCAAAGTATCTATAAATAAGTATTTTTATCCTGCAAATATACGTACATATTGCATTAATTTAGATATTGAGTGTTGAGGGTGTCTTGAGATGATAATAGGTGTAAATTAGTTTTTTTTTTTCTTGTCGACCATGAATAGAGCTTTGCTGTAGCCTCAAGAGATGTGTATGGGCTATTGTATATGTCAGTTTCGAGAGACCTCACAGTTTCTATTTTGAAAACAGGTCATTAACAGTACATTTTGGAAGCATTTCTGTTAAAAACTCATTGGTGGAGGTGGGTTTTTGACAACCAATACAATATAGAATTGTGATCACTCATATCCGATATATGGTGATAGTCCTTTAATAAAATGCCCTAACATATCGGAGCACTTTTCTTTTTACCCTTCTATATCCATTACAGTTATTAGAACAAATTATGAAATACATCTATTGATCTTATTTAGCATCTTATCAAATATATTTGAAAATGGCAATTACATAAATTTCATAATTTGTCAGCAATTAACAAACAGGCAAGAACTAAGTTGCTTGAGAGTCAGAAACCAAATATCTATTAAAAAAAAATAGCTGTGTAATTTTTAGCTGTCATATTTTTTTATTAATCTAATATAAAATTCAAAATATAAAAGTTAATAATGTCATTTAAATTTGAGTACTATGTTTTTTTCAACTTCCTCCTCTCGTTTTTATAAAATAATTAAGGGATTTAACATTTAATTTCCCTAAGACACCCTGAGCACAAAGATGGATTGTTAATAAGCAAGTTTATAAGTTAAATAGGACTGAATAACAAAACAACAATAAAGGCATAGAGTGAATAAATGTAATTACAAGAGAGGCAATGTGAGGAGGAACATACAATGTTTTTGTGTATGAAACGCAGCAGGTTGAGTTGCAATATTTTCATAAACAGGTTGTTTGTTCTCTCCAATAAACCAACTATTAAATTGGTTGTGAAAAATATCAATAGGAAATTCAGAGACTGCTTTGAAGTGACAACTAATCCTACTTGAGAAATAAATCTAGTTACACAGCTCATCTATACTAACAGTAACCACAGTAAGGTGACTTTAATAGATTTACATCAGCTTGCAATCATGCTTTTGCCATCCGTACATTTGTTTGTAAAACTTTCACCCTGTGACTGAGATACAGAGCTGCTGTGCTCGTAAACGTAGACAGTCAGTAAATGCTAAGAAGCACGTAATCTTGCACAATATAGCAAACATTAACCAAAAATTTTAAAACTTGCTTAACCCCTGAAGCAATGAACATTTTTAATTTAGGTTGAAAACATTTAAATGTTTACTATGATTAAGTATTGTTAAATCCTTATTGTAAAAATCCAAACATAAGTAGGGCTAGTTAGAGATTTACAATGTAATACAGCCTTACTGCATTACTTAGAGACACATTGTAGTGGACCTTTTACTGAATTGAATACAACCATTATTTTTTTATATACCTGACTTGGTTTTTGAATTCTGAATCAAATGTGCTAATATAATAAACTTGATGCTATTGTCTAAAGCTGAAAAACTTCAAGCGTTTAAGAACTGTACTTTGGGATCTTAATTATTTCATTACTGGAACCATGAAGTTTTTTAAAATAATAAATTACTTCAATTGATACACAATTGATTTATATTATATTATATATTATATTATTATATTATATTTACTGGAACCCCCCCCCCCCCCACAATGGCCCAGATGTATCAGATTGAGACAGGAAACCTGTGTATGTGCATTCAGAGCCAAGCCTTTGATGCAGCATCCAATGCTGAAATGTAACATTGCACAAGCAAAGCTATAATGAACAAGCAAGAAAGAGGCAAAATAAATCATGAAATATAACAGAAATATATAGATATAAATGATACTAGCTGAAGAAAATTGCAGCAAAATCAATTGCTGGAGACTAAAGTTTTGCTGCTTTCTGGACATAAACAAACAGGGCCTTTGCTTAAAGGGACTTAACCCAATATTTTTCCTTCATGATTCAGATAGAAAATACAGTTTTAAACCAACACTCCAATTTACTTCTATTTATAATTTGCTTCATTCTTATAGATATCCTTTGTTGAAGAAATAGCAATGCACATGGGTGAGCCAAGCGCACAAGGCATCTAGGTGCAGCCCACCCAATTAGCAGCTACTGAGCCTATCTAGATATGCTTTTTTAGCAAAAGATATCAAGACAATAAAGCAAATTAGATGATAGAAGTAAAATAGAAAGTTGCCTAAAAATCACATGCTCTTTCTAATCATGAAAAAAATAATTTGCGTTTTTATGTTTCTTTAATGCTTCACTAAACAGACGGATTTAAAAGGGGCCTCCCGCTGAGTGTCACAATTGCATTTAACCAATGCTCTTAGTAAGCCACCTGGATAACATTTGAGTTAATCCTACATGAAAGACACATGCACGCTCCTATGCTACTATCAGCCTACCTAGATGTACTCTTTAACATTAGGACACCAAGAGCAAAATTTGATAATAGAAATAAATCAGAAAATTGTTAAAAATTGCCTTTTCTTTCTGAATCATGAAGATTAATTTCAGCTTTACTGTCCTTTAATACATTTCCCATGTTTGACATTTGGATACTTGATTTTAACTTTATGGCTTATGTAATATTATCGTATTTAGTATTACCTTAGATTATTCCTTATCCACGTAATCCTAGATGCACTGATTTAAAGGGACATTAAACCCAAACATTTCTTTTATGATTCAGAAAGAGAATACATTTTAAACAACTTTATACTTTACTTCTATTATCTAATTTGCTTAATTCTCTTGAAATTCTTTCCTGAAACGAATATCTAGATATGCCTCAGTAGCTGCTGATTGGTGGCTGCACATAGATGCCTCATGTGATTGGCTGATCCATGTGCATTGCTATTTCTTCATCAAAGGATATCTAAAGAAAGAAGGCAAATTATATAATAGAAGTAAATTGGAATGTTGTTTGAAATTGTATCTCTGTCTGAATCATAAAAGAAAAATGTTGGGTGTAATGTCCCTTTAAGCTCTGGGTACTAGCAGAAACATTCATGGACTAAAACATTTGGCTTTATTACTGTGCCAGTATCCTACTTTAACGGACAATGATTCCAGATTTGGGTCCCTTGACTTGGGAAAATTGTAGTTCTAATATTCTACCAAGTTTGTGAAATAGGCCTTTGTTTTTGTGACAATTTTTCTTTCATAATTCAGATAGAGCATGCAATTTTAAACAACTTTTCAATGTACTTCTATCAGGGCCGGACTGGGACCAAAATAGGCCCGGCATTTTTAGGCAAAGCAGCCCTCCCCCATAAGCATAGCACAACACACATACACTCATATGCATGCACACCACCACATTCATACACACATATGCACGCACACCACACATATACACACTCATATGCACGCACACACACATATACGCAATCATCTGCACGCACACCAACTCATACACACCCTCATATGCCACTACACCACACATATACGCACTCATATCGCACGCACACCACACATACACACCCTCATATGCACACACACCACACCATATACGCACTCATATGCACGCACACCACACATATACGCATTCATATGCACGCACACCACTCATACACCACCCTCATATGCACACACACCACACATATACGCACTCATATGCACGCACACCACACATACACACCCCTCAATATGCAAACACTCACCACACATATACGCACTCATATGCACGCACACCCACACATATACGCAATCATATGCACGCACACCACTCATACACACCCTCATATGCACACTCACACCACACTTATACGCACACTCATATGCACGCACACCACACATATACGCATTCATATGCACGCACACCACTCTATACACACCCTCATATGCACACACAACACACATATACACACTCATATGCACGCACACCACACATATACGCATTCATATGCACGCACACCAACACTCAATACACACCCTCATATGCACACACACCACACATATACGCACTTCATATGCACGCACACCACACATATACGCACTCATATGCACGCACACCACTCATACACACCCTCATATGCACACACACCACACATATACACACTCATATGCACGCAAACCACACATATACGCATTCATATGCACGCACACCACTCATACACACCCTCATATGCCACACACACCACACATATACGCACTCATATGCACGCACACCACACATATACGCATTCATATGCACGCACACCACTCATACACACCCTCATATGCACACACACACACACATATACACACTCATATGCACGCACACCACAACATACACACCCTCATATGCACGCACACCACACATATACGCATTCATATGCACGCACACCACTCATACACACCCTCATATGCCACCAACACCCACACATATACACACTCATATGCACGCACACCACACATATACGCATTCATATGCACGCACACCACTCATACACACACCCTCATATGCACAAACACCACACATATACACACTCATATGCACGCACACCACACATACACGCACTCATATGCACGCACACCACTAATACACACCCTCCATATGCACACACACCACACATATACGCAACTCATATGCAAGCACACCAACACATTACACGCACTCATTATGCACGCACACCACACATACACGCACTTATATGCACGCACACATAACATATATTCATATAGCTTATTTTAATATGTACCTTATTCTGGATAACCTTCCTTTCCCATCTATTAACATTATATTATAATTGTAACTGCCCTTTTTGCCCAACGTGACATATCCAATCCATATCTATAAAAAAAAAGCCCAAAACTTACACAAAAGACACAAGAAAGTGCAGGTTTTGCAGAAGAAAATATTTATTTTTTTCCAGTTTGTCCTGTCACCACAGCACACCTTTTTGTATTCTCAAATTTTTGATTATTGTTTTATCAGCTATAATTCAGTAAATTAATTTTAGCAGAGCAAACTTTTTTAGGCCCTTTAATGCAGTCTCAAAATAGAAGCTACATCTTTTTGAAGCCAAGTATCACCTGCAAGTGGCTCTTGAAGACAGCTTTGCATAAACCATTCTGCTTGTAGGTCTATAAATCACCCTTTGTGGTTTCACCTGGAGTAGTGTGCCTTAAACTGTTAAATCTCAAACAAACTTACTACAGTAAACCCCATGGCTGCTAACAAGCGCTGCAACATATCTCACAAACAGCACATTCTGGCAAACCATGGGGTTTGAAAGAAAAATATATATTTTTTTATTTTTCTTTGACACTGGCAAGTGGTCAATTTTATGCTAAAAAGAGACTTGAGCACAGTGTTAAGTGTGAGGTAAGGGGAGACACAGTCACCACCACACTTCTCCCCTATTATCATCTCAGAGGTATTTGGGGGCGCAAGGGTACATTTCCTGGCCCACTGTAATGATTTTGCCAATAATACGCATTTCTTACCTTTATATTGCTCTGACTCCTCTCTGTTGCTGATTCACAAAATACAGACAAGCACAAGGAAGGATTTCCCAACTCCTGCTGTAAATAGCTAGCACACTTTCTCAACTGACCAACTCTCATTTCATTTAACATGTGCGCGCCACCATTTGAAAAAAAAATGTTAAAAAAAAAGTATTGCTGCTAAGCTTTGTGCACTTGAAAACGGCATGTGTATACACATTATAGGGACACCGTTCTCATCTTACCAGCAATGGCCTGTAGGAGCTAATCAATTAGATGTTATCACACACGTGCCTATCACCAACTGACAAAAAACACTGCAAGAACACCAATCTACTTCAGTGTCACGGTATATGTAGGTTCAGTGTCGGCCCGGCCACTAAAGAAGGGCCGCTTCCAGATGTAAATTCTGTGCGGCCGTGTCTCTGCAAGGGCGGGGCTATGGAAATTAGCCCCGGCCCCACCGGGCATTTGTCTTGCCTGACTTCTATTATCATATTTGATTAATTCTCTTGGTATCATTTGCTGAAAAAGCATATCTAGGTAGGCCCAGGAGCAGCAATGCACTACTGGGAGCTAGCTGCCAATTGCACTTATATCCTGGTGTGGTCAGCTAGCTCCCAGAATTGCTTTGCTGCACTTTCAACAAAGGATAACAAAAGATTAAAGCAAATGTGATGATAGAAATAAGAAGTTGCTTAAAATTGCATGCTTCATCTAAACCATGAAAGAAAAAGTTTGGGTTTTATATTCCTTTAGTGCCAAAAAACTTCCTCTTGGGTTTAATAATCCATTGGCGTTAATTTCTTAAAAAAAGAACGCAGCTGTTTGCTAAAATAAATGTAAATATTTTTTTTTGCTTACACACTTCTCTGTATCACAGCAGAGTGAAATCAATAGGGTTCTCTCAAAACAGCTACCAGATCTGCCTTGTATAAAGTACTTGGATAGGGAGAGTTGCCAGCAATGAACACAAATAAACTACTTATCCACTGTTGGTAATTATTTTTAATATTTTAATTAATTTGTAGCTATATATTTATTGTCTATCTATCTATCTATCTATCTATCTATCTATCTATCTATCTGTCTGTCTGTCTGTCTATCTCATCTAAAACTACTTATGTTTAAAAAAAAAATCAACCAAAGCAACTGATTTTTTAACTTATGCATAGCTAAAAGCAAATATAAAAAATAATAACCATGCTTAAAGGGACATGAAACCCAAAATTTTTCTTTCATGATTCAGATAGAGAATACAATTTTAAACAACTTTCCAATGTACTTCTATTATTTAGTTTGCTCCCTTCTCGTGTTATCCTTTGCTGAAAGTTTATCTAGGGAAGCTCAGGAGCAGCAGGGAACCTAGGTTCTAGCTGTTGATTGGTGGCTGAATAAATATATTGATTGTGATTGGCTCACCAATGAGTTCAGTTAGAGACCATTAGTGCATTGCTGTTTCTTCAACAAATGATACCAAGAGAATGAAACCAATTAGATAATAGAAGTAAATTAGAAAGTTGTTTAAAATTGTATTTTCTATCTGAATCATGAGAGAAAATTTTTGCGTTTCATGTCCCTTTAAAGAGACAGTATACACCAATTTTCATATAACAGCGTGCGATAGACACTACCATAAAGAAGAATGTGCACAGATACTGATCTAAACATCCAGTATAAAACCTTTTAAAAACGTACTTAGAAGCTCCCAGTGTAGCTCTGTTGACAAGGTTAGGCCGGGCACACCTAGTGAAAGGGTCTGTGAAAACAATAAGAGCAGACACTCCAACCCCTTCCCTGCATATGAAAAGACAGATTACAGAAACAGGTGTTAGTAAATGCGTTTTTACATCTGATACTGTGGGGCTTGGTTAGGAGACTGAAAATCAGCACAATGTAATTAAAAAAATAAGCAAAACAATACATTGTTACAAATACAGTCCCAGATGGGCTATATAAAGGGATCATCTACAAAACATTTATGCAAAGAAAAATCTAGTGTACAGTGTCCCTTTAATATAAATCTGAAAATATTTTATTACAGGGATATACAACAGTCTGTTTAATTGTAATAAAAAAACAAAACAATAAGCAGTGGGTTATACTTTATATAATAATTACAATGGGCCAGATTATGAGTGGAACACTGATAGTTGTGATATCGGGTTTATCACAGCTGTTTGCGTGCACTAGAAGTTGTGCCCGTACTACAAATTGAAAATAAACGCAATTGCTTGAGCACAATTGAATTTAAAGGGGAATATCGTGATCTCAGAGCTCTGGTTAACTGTTACTCCCCCGAATAAAAAGTGTCACAAAACACATAAGACTACAAAATTCCGATAGCTTGACACAGACAGACATGGAAACATTAGAAGCCCTAATGGATTTAGAGAATGAGAGTAGAAATAACTCTCAGACCCAACCAGAACCCAATAATGATTCAGAAACCTATAGATGAATTTAAAATAATTAATAGTGGCCTACGACCAAAGTCCATATTTTTCCCGGTTCAATCACAGGGTAAATATATCAGTCAGTTTAAAGACAAAGTTACACAAGAGTGCATGGATCTGTGCAATAACTATAAGATACAATAACTATAACCTAAGTATAAAAGAAAAAAAAGGTCCTAAAAAACATTAATGGACAATGAACAAATTATAATTCGTGAAGCTGATAAGGGAGGAGGGATTGTAATCCTAGATAGGATAGACTATCTGGAGGAAGCAATACGTCAGCTGTCAGATACCACCACATATTTAACACTGAGGAGTGATCCTACCTCCATATTCATAAGATCATATACTGAACTTATCAACAGTGGCTATCAAATAGAGTACTGTCTGAAAGAGAGAGGAAATATTTAGCTAATGACGAACCAAAGACGGCAATATTCTAATACTTGCCAAAAATCCACAAGAGTCTAGAGAAACCTCCCGGGAGACCTATTATCTCGGGAATAGATTCTCTGACATCTAGACTCTCAGAATATGTGGACTTATTTCTTAGACCAATGGTTGTGAATTTAAAGTCATACTTGAGAGATACTCCTCACCTCCTACAAATTATAGAGGGCCTAGAATGGAAGCCCACGTATAAATGGGCTAACCCTAGATGTAACGGCGCTATCTACATCGATCCCACATGAATGTGGGATTGATGCTATTAAAAGATCTCTAAACATGACAAATCATATTGCACCTATACAGAGAAATTTCATACTAGAATCCATCAGGTATATCCTAAAAAACAATTACTTCAAATTTGAAGGAAATTTTTACCTACAGTGTACAGGGACCGCAATGGGCACTAAATTTGCGCCCAATTTTGCGAACCTGTACATGGGAGTATTTGAGGAGGATATGATCTATGAAGATTCTAAGTTTAAATATAAAAACGTAATCTGATGGCATCGGTTCATAGATGACATTCTAGTTATTTGGGATGGCGAAGTGGAACTATGGAACACCTTTGTACAAGAGTTGAATACAAACCGTATGAACCTTAAGTTCACCCAAAGACTAGAAGAGTCCTCTATTGACTTTCTGGACGTTACACTGTATATTTCTGAGGGAAAGATATGTAGCAAACTCTATAGGAAATCTACAGATACAAATGGTTATCTAGATGCAAGAAGCAGCCACCACCCTAAGTGGATAGAAAACATCCCCTACGGTCAGTTTCAAAGGCTTAGACGTAATTACACCGATATCAATAACTTTAAAATAGAAGCACATACTCTGAAAGATAAGTTTGTAGAGAAACATTATCCTATAGAGATAGTCCAGGGTGCCTATGAAAAAGTAATTAAATTGGACAGACAGACACTCATACAAGGAAAGGATACTAGTCTAGAAAAATCAGCTGCCAATAAGAATAATATAAGTAAAAATACTGCCAGACACAAAAGGGACAATAGAATTAACTTTGTAACCACATTCAATGAAGGACACTGGAAAATCAAAAATATACTACAAAATAATTGGTCAATACTAAAAAATGACCCCATACTTAAGGATACTATAGGAAATAGACCAAATGTTACATATAAGAAAAACAAAAATTTGAAGAATTTTCTGGCACCCAGTGACACACAATTGACAAAGAAAAAAGGTAGTGGTAAGATCACGAATCTACAAGGCTTCTATAAGTGCTATAGAAAGAATTGCGTCTGTTGTGCACACACACATAAGGAGAAAAAGTACAACAAATATATTGACAGTGGGATAAAGGGAGATAATTACCCCATTAAAGGCTTACTAAACTGCAAATCAGACTTTGTGGTCTACATGTTAGAATGTACATGCAGCAATCCCAAAAGGTACATTGGGCGCACGACACGGGGTCTTAAAATCCACTGCCTTGAGCACATGAAAAATATTGAGGCAGGTATTCTCAAAAACCCACTAATAACCCATTTCTCTCAGATTCATGGAAAAAAATAAAAATGAATTTTTTTATCAAAGCAATAGACCACATACTACCAGGTAAAAGGGGGGTAGTAGACTCCTAGAATTACGCAAATGGGAGACTATGTGGATTCACAAAACTAGAAACTCTGGAACCCAAAGGGCTAAACAGAGATATTGACCTTGCAGCTTTCCTGTAAAGTCCAAGATAGCATTCTATTGTGTCCACCCCTAATACGTATTAATAGAAACAACGAAATATATTAATATAATGAATAAGATCTGTTTTTACATACAAAGGTGGTGATAGATGGAAAAAACTGTTTTAAACCCAAAAATAATATACTTCCCAACTATCCACAGCGGTTTTTAAAGAGGTCCTGTAATAATAAAAGCAGGCAACCCTATTAAATATAATTTTCTTATTTGCTCCTTTATAATGTACTCTTTAAAGGTTTTAAATACTCTTAAAAGGTTTTTAAATGCTATATACATATATTCTATTTATTCATTTTTTATTTGTCTGTGTGAAATTTGAAACTATGCTGTAATGACTATGTTGTCTTATGTCAATTCACCAGCTGGTATGTTTTCTAGCTGAAGAAATCTGGCATAGGATATAAATGTGTGAGGAGACTTACATACTTTAAGAAATATATATACAAAATATCTTCTAGCATATTTTGACAGAACATGTAAACCATGTAAACAACGGATTATATGTTTAGGATATTATAACGTGGCTAAAAAATATTGTACATTCTGGCACATACAAAAGAAACACAAATTCACTTGCCCTCATTCAAAATGGCGCTAGAGGGGCACGCAGGAGGCAGATTAGCCTCACTAATGCGTACAAATAGATCAAGGTTGGGGGGCGGCCCACACCTCTGATGAAGTAACCCATTGGTTACGAAACGCGTTAGGCTCCGCCCCCCCGCCACACGCTGACATTGCACGCTGTGCCTACACATCTACACGGAGCTGCATAAAGGATTGGACTGCTTTACTATATATTCATATAAAGCAGATCTGCGAATATCCTTTGGTGCTCCATACCTGATCTTATGTATATTAGAGCGCTTTAGCCACTTGTGTTTCTAGCTTGCACGCTGGATGTAACACCTGTATGACTACAGCTCTGTTAAAAATGACCTTTTTGTATATAAATAAACACCTGTTTTTATCTTTATCATCTGGTAGCTGTATATTTTAAACACTACACATTACTCTACTCCTATGCCCTAGTCCCCTTTTAAATATAGGTTGCAGAGTTCCAAGAACACTCTGCAGACTCCAAGGAAGAATTGGAGACCTGAGGACATACAGGAAGACGACAGGGGATAAGAGTATATTAACAGAAGTGCCTATTGCATACCTCATAAGTTGAGGTTGAACCAGGTGAGAGCGGATTTTTTCCAACTGTTACAGTATAAGTAATTTATCTGAACGTACTACACGAAGTGTGCCTCTTGGCGCTTGTTTTGTCTCACACTCTTCTAGATCACTAAGAGGAACCTCGCCCTGCGGGGGATCATTCTTCTTCTCTCAGACGAGAAGCCTACTCCTCCACAGCACACAGGAACTAGCATTGTGGATATTAATGAATAATACACATCCATAGACTTGCCACACTTGACTGAATGAGACTGTTTGCTGCCTAACTGGCAAGTGTCTTGCGTATATATATATATTTTCCAGTAGTGGATGGAAAGATATATTAAGACTAACAGCACACTCATACACTTCTAGCGCTGATCTCTATAATTGTTACTACTATATATATATATATATATATATATATACATATATATATATATATATATATATATATATATATATATATATATATATATTGTACCAAAATACCATCATGTATGTGTAGAAATATGTATTTATGAATAATAGAACATATTCTTCTATGTACAAAACATTGGAATGGGAAATATTCATATTTTTTTATGTCGGGTTAGCGCACTTGAGAAAAAAAGATCAGGGTTTTTTCATTTTTTGTGCTCTATTGACTTTTATGGGGGAATAAGTTAATGTGATCACGATATTTAAAGTTCGGCTTTTTGCACACGTCGGGGTTAGCGTGCAAGCAAATCTTTTTACTTTCAACTTGTAATACGAGCGCTACCTGACGCATGCAAATGAGGTCTTCATCAGACCTCTGATGAAGCGCAAGTATGCCTGCGTGAAACATGTCAGGTGTTCCAGTCTGTGTCTGCAACAAAAGCTGCGTTGCCTTAAGCATGTTTATGTAAGAGAGGCCGCAAGGTCTTAAGGATCAGTGGTGGAGCGTGTGTACGCATCATGGCTGGAGGGGGCGGTAATGGGTGGGACCGCTACACTGCTAAGTTGGTGGCGTGGGAGGGTTAGGAGGGAGGCAGGTGGGCAGATCTTCACTGGAGGGGGGCGGGAGCGGGTGGGACCGCTACACTGCAGAAAAAAAATTGAGAGCGCCAGAGAGAGAGGATCAGAGGGTAGGGAAAAGGTTCTTGAAGGGAGAGGTGATTTTGGCCCGTGTAACGGGCTTTAAAGGGACAGTCAACACCAGAATTTTTCTTGTTTAAAAAGATAGATAATCCCTTTATTACCCATTCCCCAGTTTTGCAAAACCAACACTGTTATATTAATACACTTTTTACTTCTGTGACTAACTTGTATCTAAGCATCTTCTGACCGCCCCTAATCACATGACTTTTAGTTATTATCTATTGACTTGCATTTTAGCCAATTAGTGCAGTGTCTGCCACTAGCCACGGGCGTGATCACAATGCTATCTATATGGCCTACATGAGCTTGCTCTCTCCTGCTGTGAAAAGCTAATAAAATAGAGGCGGCCTTCAAGGGCTTAGAAATTATCATATGAGCCTTCCTAGGTTTGCTTTCAACTAGAATACCAAGAGAACAAAGCAAACTTGTTGATAAAAGTAAATTGCAAAGTTGTTTAAAATTACATGCCCTAGAGGGGGGCGGAGCCAACTACAGAGCTGGTAAGACGTGTTCTGGTGCAGCTCCCGGGCCCAAGATCCTAATTTAGGGGTCTTTTCGTACTCTATAGCAACCTTTATAAAACCAGCATATTTGTGAAAGGACCTAAGATCTGGTACTGTTATTCCACTAACTTTTGGAGACCCGGAGAGTCTGCACCGGCGCGCCACCATTGCCTCAAATTACAGAGGTGGGAGAGAGAGCCGCCATCTTGGAGACGCTACTTTCTATTTGTAGGCCTCCGACTACTTCAACCTAAAGAAAGCTGTAAACCAACATCACCCCAGGGTTTTCGATCAAGCCTGCAACATGGAGTCTCCGCTATACTTTCTAGAGGAGATGAGGCGTCTACTTGAATATCACCATGCCAGTTTAGCTGACGGTCTGTATGCTGCTCCCAGCAGCGGTGGCGCTTGTCAGTCGCGACAACAAACCTGGCCTCGCTGAGCCCACTTCATATGGAGCTTATCTGGCCGCAACTACGGGCAAATACGATAAGGCGGAAACCCTCCTTCACGCTGCAGAGCTGCACCAAGGTAACCTAGCCCAAACCTGGAGTGCTGCAGATCAACTGCTACCTTCCTCTTCACTTGCCCTAGGAAGTCCCTGCTCACTAAGTGATTGCCATGGTTCGGGTTCAGTATCCGAACCCAGTTTGCGGAGCGGCATTCAGACATTACCGTCACATACCGGAAAAGTCCTGCGCGAAGCCCTGAGCATTTGCGGTAGCAAACTTGTTCTCCATTCAGGACAATTCCTCAGAGCTGCTTATGGCCTATCCCTCAGGGAGTGATGGAGCGTATAAACAGGCCAGTGCAGTCAGCCCAAGGAGCAAGCTTAATCCCGCTGATCTGGCGTGGATGAATGCCTATATTTAAATATTAATCCAAATACTCTAAAGCTTGCTTCAAGTTTGGAACTTATAATATAACTCTGACTGGGGAATTACTTATGCATCCATGTCTTACATATCACTAAGTACCACTCTCATTTATTTGTTGAATTAACAGGGACATGGACACTACCATTACTACGAAGAAGGATAAACCTACTCCCTACAGGTCTTGCGCTTGGAAAATTTGCGCAATATATTAATATTAACATTAACACATTAAGTTTGCTGCCCTTACTCCTTTGGATGCCTACATTGTACATATGTTTAATCCCATGTTCTTGAAGGGTCCAAACCATATATATGCTTTTACATAATGCTCTGTACAGGACTTAGTTATGTTTTCTGCAAGTATCGTTACTAGATCAATCCAAGATGGCCGCAACTTTCAGTGCTGCTTTAGATCTTCACATGAGCCGCATAGGAGACTTCCTCACCAAAGGCTATCAACTCAGTTATCCCACACCCTGAGAGTCATGGACAGATAATGTAATATGTTTAGTTTATACAGACCCTGATGTTTGATCTACTATAGGTCATTGGTAACTGTTTGCCTGTACACTGTACTTCTCAATTTTTCATTTTGTTATCTAGATGACGTAGCTTAGTCACAATAGACACACACACCCTCCTAATACTCAGTTTTTATACTTTACAGCTCAATGATTTTGTCTTCTCCACATTCACTGACTCAATTATATTGTGCTGACATATAAAGACAACAATACTATGGCTTAAGTGTATTGTCTCTTTGCTAACTGGTGGTGTACTTACAACTGTGCTTAACCTTTTTGAGCTCTATCAGAAGCAGAGTCTCTATATTTATGCACATTTATGCCTCCTAGTAACTCCTTATGTTTTCCTTCCCTTTGGCTAAATATAATCCTTGACCATTAGGGATCGTGTGCGCTGGGCATAGGGCCCGTGCCCAGTTGCTGGGATTCCATTAAGTGATAAGGAAAAATATGATCCCTTATTGAGATATAAATACTTTCACACTCTGCTTTATATCAGTGACTGTCATATGATAGTCCTGCTGCGCCTACAGAAGTAGTTGCACTACCACATTTTCTATCTAGAATATCCCTGTTATAGATGGGTGAGTACTGTGGTTTATTCATACGAGACATACAAGACCTGCTTATACATGAACAACAGCATTATCTGTTTTATTATTGACTTGCATGTATGCATCTGTTCATGACTAATCTTATTGGAAGCTTTGGCATTATTTACCTTCTATTTAGCAAATGTTTGTTTCGAAGAAAATTTTTACATTAACTTAGACACTTCAAAATACCCTTAAGGCTTTATCGAGCAGGCTGGTCCTGCACTATCCATAATAGGCATTATCCTTTTTTCCGCTGTACTTTAAGCAACTCAAGGACACTGTGCCAAATCTTTAAGTTGTATAATTTCCAATACTTCCTATAAACCTGACACACTAAAATAGTTTCTCTTTCATACCTTGAGTTTATTGTATTGTTTGGTCCAACAACGGTTTACTGAGTTGCGAGGAACATGACTCATGCTTACTACCTACCTGACTTGAATTACCACCTCCCCCCCCCATCCCCTTAATATATCTCCTTTCTTAGGAGAGTGAATTACGTGGTTTATCTAGCCAATACCACAACTTATCTCCCCTTTTTTGTAATTATATTGACAACTATACCGCAATCCTAACTATTTTTTTCATAGTGGCTTTTCTAGTGTTGCAACGCGATATCAGTTTTTCACCTTATCTAGTTCGGAAACTTATATAATTTGCTATGTGCATCTTTGAATTTTACCATAATGTTGAATTTATTTTTGCTACCTTGTCATGCGATATTAATAAGCCTTACCTACCAATTGAGTTTGAAGTTTTTAAGCTCAATATTCTCTATTCAGTTACACTACTCATATATAGCGGTACTTATTTTGTTATATTATTAAAAATTAAGGAAGGCACATGAAGGCTATTTTTTATCTCCACATTGTGAAATGTATTCCTCAACTATTGTTTGCTTTATCTCACTTTAAAATTTTAAATACTTTTCATTTGCAAGTATCTGCATTCTAAACATCCCTACAGATCCAGAATATGTATAATTATGCATTTCTGTATATTCTTATGTTTATGCAACATTGTGATTTAATGCTTGTAACCTTACTGCCTTTCTATGTGTCTTCAATAAAAAGAATTAAAAAAAAAAAAAAAAATTACATGCCCTATTTGAAAAATGAAAGTTTCTTTTGGGCTTGACTGTCCCTTTAAGACTAGTTACACCATAATGCGTTACTTAGCTTTGGAACATTGTAGATGTGACAGGTATATTCTCTCTCTTCTTTTAACAAATCCTCAATCACACCATTCATCACCCAACATCCAAACTAGTCCCTGCTGCAATGTAGTCTAGTCACCCCCCTGCAATTCTACTGCAATTCTTAAACCGTTAGTAGCAGGAGTGTCTATGTGCTATCATGTCTATCATATGGCATATAAATGTTTTACTTAACTGAAAGCTTCTTCTTCCAAAAAACTGAGTACATAGTAAATCTCTCACAGACAGAAAGTGTCTGACAGCAGCAGCCCACAAACAAATGCAACCCCCCTGCTTGTCCCTGGAGATAAGCACTGAACAAGGCAGCAGAGCAAACTACAGAGAACATCATGTGTAACTTGACTTCTTAAAGGCATTTTCATTAAAGGCATAAATGTGCTAAACATATATATATATATATATATACAGCATATGTATATATACTGACTATATTATAGCAAGAGGATTAGACAGAATGTCTTCACCATAAAGAATCAGTAAATAAAAAAAAACAGATAGTAGATACTGGTATCTATTTATCAGTTTGTGTTGTCTGGCCTTCTGTGGCTCTGACACTGCATCTGCAAGTTGATAAATGGAGCCCATAGCAGATATAAAACAGCTAGACATTTGATTGCCCAAAATACCATAAAGGTCAAGGTGTTCCGGGTTCTAAACTTGGCACTAGCTCCTGCATGTTTACCTTCTTTCACATGAGTGGTCACACTGTCACAACTAGGTGGGTATTGTATGTTTACTGTTGCAAAAGCACTAAATAGGTAAGAGGATACGGCTAGTGTTCCTATAGAGTGGATAATGTATGATAGCAGAGAAAAATAAATCAGCTGAGAAGTCTTGAAGGAGAATTAAAGAGTTTTGTCTTTTAGATTAAAATTGCTTTGTGAATTTAGGCAGACAGGTGGTTAAAGTTATTTAGTCTTCACGGCCTATGTACATGGGCGCCCTACACAATTGTGATGTGGTGTGGCGATGTCAGCAGCACACCTACTGAAGCGTTGGCAGTGCTGTCCACTAGACCAGTGTTTCTCAACCGCGGTCCTCAAGTACCCCCCAAAAGGCTAGGTTTTCATTATATCTGTACCAGTGCACAGGTGAAATAATCAGCTGATCAGTAACCATGGTTACTAACTTGCTATCACACATCAGCTGATTATTTCACCTGTGCTATAGTTCAGCTATAATGAAACCCTGGTCTGTTGGAGGTACTTGAGTACTGCAGTTTAACCCCTTAACGACACGAGTCGTACAGGGTACGTCACACACAACCTGGTCTTTAAAGACCAGCGACGTACCCTGTACGACCTAAGTGTTTAAAGCGGCTGGAAGCGATCCTGATCGCTTCCAGCCGCTTTCAAGGTATTGCCATGATGTCTCGATATTGAGGCATCATGGCAATACCTTTTCTGGCACACCGATGCAGAGAGGGCCACTCTGTGGCCCTCTCTGCATCGGCCAGCGATGGTGCCGATCGTTGGTGGGTGGGAGCAGTTACAGGGAGGAGGGTGGGTGGCCCATCACTGGGAATCTTGTTCTTATTAGTCCCGGTGCTTGCGGGCGCGTGCACGGGGGCGGGGCTGCGTGCGCGTGCATGCGCGCGCCCGTGCCCCCCCGATCTTAACAGTATTAGGCAGCATTAAACGGTCCGGTTGTGGTGGGAGCGGGAGGTGATCCGTGGTGGGAGCGGGTGATGGGGGGTTTAATTTTTATTTATAAAAAGGATTTGGGAGAGGGGGGGTGGGGGGGTATTGAGGGGGGCCCAGCTACACTACAGAAAAAAAAATTAAAAAATATAATGCACTAAAGTTTGTGGGGGGCTCAGGGAGGTTGGGTGCTATGGGGGGCTCCTACACAGCAGCATATGTAAATATGCTGGGAAAAATTAAAAGAGAGCTTTTATTTTAGTACTGGCAGACTTTCTGCCAGTACTTAAGATGGCGGGGACAATTTTGGGGTGAGGGAGGGAAGAGAACTGTTTGGGAGGGATCAGGGGGTGGGATGTGTTAGGTGGGAGGCTGATCTCTACACTAAAGCTAAAATTAACCCTGCAAGCTCCCTACAAGCTACCTAATTAACCCCTTCACTGCTAGACAAAATACACATGTGATTTGCAGCAGCATTTTGCCGCCTTGTAATTACCAAAAAGAAACTCCAAAGCCATATATGTCTGCTATTTCTGAACAAAGGGGATCCCAGAGAAGCATTTACAACCATGTGTGCCATAATTGCAGAAGCTGTTAGTAAATAATTTCAGTGAGAAACCTAAAATTGTGAAAAATTTTACGATTTTTTTAATTTGATGGCATTTGGCGGTGAAATGGTGGCATGAAATATACCAAGATGGGCCTTGATCAATACTTGAGGTTGTCTACTACACTACACTAAAGCTAAAATTAACCCTAGAAGTTCCCTACATGCTCCCTAATTAACCCCTTCACTGCTGGGCATAATACACTTGTGGTGCGCAGTGGTATTTAGCGGCCTTCTAATTACCAAAAAGCAACGCCAAAGCCATATATGTCTGTTATTTATGAACAAAGGGGATCCCAGAGAAGCATTTACAACCATATATGCCATAATTGCACAAGTTGTTTGTAAATAATTTCAGTGACAAACCTAAAGTTTGTGAAAAAATTTGTGAAAAAGTGAACAATTTTTTTTATTTGATCGCATTTGGCGATGAAATGGTGGCTTGAAATATACCAAAATGGGCCTAGATCAATACTTTGGGATGTCTTCTAAAAAAATATATATACATGTCAAGGGATATTCAAGAATTCCTGAAAGATATGAGTGTTCCAATATAACTAGCGCTAATTTTGAAAAAAAAAGTGGTTTGGAAATAGCCAAGTGAAACTTGTACTTATTGCCCTATAACTTGCAAAAAAAGCAAAGATCATGTAAACATTGGGTATTTCTAAACTCAGGACAAAATTTAGAAACTATTTACCATGGGTGTTTTTTGGTGGTTGTAGATGTGTAACAGATTTTGGGGGCCAAAGTTAGAAAAAGTGTGTTTTTTTCCATTTTTTCCTCATATTTTATATTTTTTTTATAGTAAATTATAAGAAGATATGATAAAAATAATGGTATCTTTAGAAAGTCCATTTAATGGCGAGAAAAACGGTATATAATATGTGTGGGTACAGTAAATGAGTAAGAAGAAAATTACAGCTAAACACAAACACAGCAGAAATGTAAAAATAGCCCTAGTCCTTAAGGGAAAGAAATTGAAAAATGGCCTTGGTCCTTAAGGGGTTAAAAAACAATGCACTAGACCACCAGCAATCACCGGCCGGGGGGGGGGATCGGAAATACACATGATAACAACAGGTTGTTTTGTGCATCAAAGTGGTTAAAATAAAGTACCATTGTTTTAAAAAATGTTTAAAAAATAAATAACTTATATAAAAATACCACCCTAATTAATCATATGTGTTCTTACAATGCATCCTAAAAAGTTAAAATATTCTCACACATTTATATAAGCAAACCTAAATGTTTAATGCATTTTCTTCCTGCAGCTTAAATTATACGCTGTGTATGATTTCACTATTGTACTTAGTAACCTGCAATTAAGACGTTCCTTTTATTTCAACAAAAGTATTATTACAATTGTGAAGTTATATTGTGCAAGGCCTTTTGACTTTAAAAACAGCCTTTTGTTGAAATACATGCATAGTTATTTTAATGATATGAAAGAATGCAAAGTAAAGAATTGCTAGATGCAAAACAATATAAATTAATTATATTAGTACAGTTATATTTCAAATAATAATGTGTAGCTGAATAAAAAAAAAAACTATAATGAGGTAATCTATTATTTCATTTGTATTATCTTGATATGTATTTGTTATTCGGCATTATAATTAATAAAGCGTAAGACATTAAAATAACAGTATTTTACCTTAATATTGTTTACTGCACTGTAAAATGTAGTATACTTAAATATAGTTTTCAATTACTTTGTTAAAATTACAGTAAGTTCTGTTGAAAATGGTGTATTTTCTAATTATTTGCTTAATATCTAAAGTATATGTTTCATTTTCTTCTTAAAAAGGCATATTTAGTTGGCCCATACACCTAATTTTAAGGCAATGCAAACATTACTGCAGTGGTCACTTTAAAATTAAATATGTAAAACTATTTTAACACATGAGAAAGATCTTATGGATATTTTGTGTATATTACTTTATTTCCTTTCAACAAGCTTATCAGGAATTATGATGCTAAAGGACATGCAGTACATATCACTGTCCACTAGATGGCATATGCAATCCCCTGTAAATTACAGCCCCATCAAATAACTAAATAATGGATCTTATGATTATTCAAAATTAATTTTGTAAATTTTCTTGTTAAATTAGCTTACTTATTTTATTAGGAATCATGTAAAACTATATATGGTTAAAATTAAATTATACTTTTACTGCATGTTAAGTACACATGGATGAGTGATAGAATTGAATACATTAATGCATCATAATTAAAAATAAGGTAGTATTGATGTATTAGACTTTGCAGATCACCATATATAAAATCACATAAACAAATCAAAAAAGAACATAATCTTTAGTAAATTGCTAATATTTTTGTAAGCAGCACTATTTTTTTCCTTTGCAGTTAAAACCACATTTAATTAATTACCCCAGCACATTGCAATGACTCTCCTGATAAGGTAACATAAGTTGTGTGGCATTGGTTCATATCTTCCAGTCAAGGGATGCAAATTAATTTGGAACATCATGGAAAAAAGTTGAGTGCATGTATTAAGCACCCAGTGAATAAAGGGAATGGGGTAAAAAATAAAATGTTCTTAGAATAACAGAGAATTGTATTTGTAAATTAAATTAGTGTCCCTTTATCAGAATTTGAGGATGTGGAATTTTAAGAAGGTTGAACAGCAAATTTAACAAGGAAAATTAGACAAATAAGCTAGATTTGGTTCTTGCTCTACGTATTGATTTACTCTGCCTTAAAATAACACAAGTTGTGTATTGGTTGTTGATAGTCAATATAACATGCTATTGCATTCTATTATAAGTGAACACAGACGCTGTTCATTTTAAAATGTTTCCTAATGGAATCCATCCACAATCCAACCCAGACATCATTCTTTACCATTATTGGCAGTGCTACACTCCTACAGGACACTGAATCACTCAGAATACCACTATTAGGATATGATGAGATAGCTGTGGCATAGGTAAAGAACTAATTATAAGATGCAAATGCAGTTACAGAACAGATGCGCATTGAACCTGTATTTTCCATGAATGCTTGCAAATGAGCACAAAGGGAAAATGCTTTCCAGATGTATAACAAGACAATACAAAAAAGCTATTTAAAGGTTAAAATAAATGTAAATAAAATATGTTAAAACACAAAGGGCCAGATTACGAATGGAGCACATACGTTTACACGCAAGCGATATCGGGTTTGCTCGATTGTTTGCGCACAGGTTAAATTGCGCCCAATCACTATTTACTCTACTGTAATTACCATGACTTCAGAGCTGTGGTTAACTGTTTTTCGAAAATAAAAAGTTGCACAAAACACATCAGAAATACATTACAAAGTATAGTTACACTTATGATAACACCATCTAATAAAAATGATTACAAAAAATAGTGCACAAAAAAGTTATAAGGGCTCAAAGATATGAGGTCTCAGGTGTTAGAATAAAAAGGCAGACAAAGGGATTTAACATATAGATATATACATGTCTAAATATATATATATATATATATATATATACATACAAAACACGGAAGGGGACTGCACTCCTAGACCGGACCAGGTACATATCCCATGACCCTGCAACATGCTCAGCCCTGGGTGCTCAGTGGCACTCACAAGAAGCTGTGCTGTCCCCAAAGTCACAGGCAGTTAACCCCAGACAGGTCTGGGTGCAAGAACCATAGGGGAAATTACAAAACAAATTAATACAACACACAGAGAAAACCCTGCAATCACTAGCAAGCTCACAGATAAGATTTAAAAGCAAAAATGGAAAGGTTAGTTAACGCATCTGGCCAAATGGGACAAGCCCAGGTACCACGTCAAGGTCCTTTCCAATACCTGGGACCCTAAAACAGCCACACAATGCAAGCTCTCAAATCCAAACAAACTGGGAACAAGGGAAGGGTGCACAGGCTTATGTAATCACCCCAGTAATATACAAAACACGGAAGGGGACTGCACTCCTAGACCGGAACGGGCACATATCCCATGACTAGCAACATGCTCAGCCCTGGATGCTCAGTGGCACTCACAAGAAGCTGTGCTGTCCCCAAAGTCACAGGCAGTTAACCCCAGACAGGTCTGGGTGCAAGAACCATAGGGGAAATTACAAAACAAATTAATACAACACACAGAGAAAACCCTGCACTCACTAGCAAGCTCACAGGTAAGATTTAAAAAGCAAAAATGGAAAGCTTAGTTACCGCATCTGGCCAAATGGGACAAGCCCAGGTACCACATCAAGGTCCTTTCCAATACCTGGGACCCTAAAACAGTCACAGAATGCAAGCTCTCAAATCCAAACAAACTGGGAACAAGGGAAGGGTGCACAGGCTTATGTAATCACCCCAGTAATATGCAAAACACGGAAGGGTACTGCACTCCTAGACCGGACTGGGTACACATCCCATGACCCTGCAACATGCTCAGCCCTGGCTGCTCAGTGGCACTCACAAGAAGCTGTGCTGTCCCCAAAGTCACAGGCAGTTAACCCCAGACAGCTCTGGGTGCAAGAACCATAGGGGAAATTACAAAACAAATTAATACAACACACAGAGAAAACCCTGCACTCACTAGCAAGCTCACAGATAAGATTTAAAAGCAAAAATGCAAAGGTTAGTTACCGCATCTGGCCAAATGGGATAAGCCCAGGTACCACGTCAAGGTCCTTTCCAATACCTGGGACCCTAAAACAGCCACACCATGTAAGCTCTCAAATCCAAACAAACTTGGAACAAGGGAAGGGTGCACAGGCTTATGTAATCACCCCAGTAATATGCAAAACACAGAAGGGTACTGCACTCCTAGACCGGACTGGGTACACATCCCATGACCCTGCAACATGCTCAGCCCTGGCTGCTCAGTGGCACTCACAAGAAGCTGTGCTGTCCCCAAAGTCACAGGCAGTTAACCCCAGACAGCTCTGGGTGCAAGAACCATAGGGGATATTACAAAACAAATTAATACAACACACAGAGAAAACCCTGCACTCACTAGCAAGCTCACAGCTAAGCTTTAAAAGCAAAAATGAAAAGGTTAGTTACCGCATCTGGCCAAATGGGACAAGCCCAGGTACCACGTCAAGGTCCTTTCCAATACCTGGGACCTTAAAACAGCCACACAATGCAAGCTCTCAAATCCAAACAAACTGGGAACAAGGGAAGGGTGCACAGGCTTATGTAATCACCCCAGTAATATACAAAACATGGAAGGGGACTGCACTCCTAGACCGGACCGGGTACACATCCCATGAACCTGCAACATGCTCAGCCATTGGTGCTCAGTGGCACTCACAAGAAGCTGTGCTGTCCCCAGAGTCACAGGCAGTTAACCCCAGACAACACACAGAGAAAACCCTGCACTCACTAGCAAACTCACAGCTAAGATTTTAAAGCACAGATGTATTTATGTATTTATATGTGTATATATGTATTTACAGACATATATACACATTTAAATACATATATACTGTACATATATATATATATATATATTTATATAAGTGCATTGGAGCCCTTTGCAGTTAAAGAGTTACTAAACTCAATTTTTTTCTTTAATTGTTCAGATAGAGCATGCAATTTTAAGCAAGTTTCGAATTTAGTCCTATTATCAATTTTTCTTCATTTTCTTGATATCTTTATTTAAAAAGCAAAAATGGAAAGCTTAGTTACCGCATCTGGCCAAATGGGACAAGCCCAGGTACCACATCAAGGTCCTTTCCAATACCTGGGACCCTAAAACAGTCACAGAATGCAAGCTCTCAAATCCAAACAAACTGGGAACAAGGGAAGGGTGCACAGGCTTATGTAATCACCCCAGTAATATGCAAAACACGGAAGGGTACTGCACTCCTAGACCGGACTGGGTACACATCCCATGACCCTGCAACATGCTCAGCCCTGGCTGCTCAGTGGCACTCACAAGAAGCTGTGCTGTCCCCAAAGTCACAGGCAGTTAACCCCAGACAGCTCTGGGTGCAAGAAACATAGGGGAAATTACAAAACAAATTAATACAACACACAGAGAAAACCCTGCACTCACTAGCAAGCTCACAGATAAGATTTAAAAGCAAAAATGCAAAGGTTAGTTACCGCATCTGGCCAAATGGGATAAGCCCAGGTACCACGTCAAGGTCCTTTCCAATACCTGGGACCCTAAAACAGCCACACCATGTAAGCTCTCAAATCCAAACAAACTTGGAACAAGGGAAGGGTGCACAGGCTTATGTAATCACCCCAGTAATATGCAAAACACAGAAGGGTACTGCACTCCTAGACCGGACTGGGTACACATCCCATGACCCTGCAACATGCTCAGCCCTGGCTGCTCAGTGGCACTCACAAGAAGCTGTGCTGTCCCCAAAGTCACAGGCAGTTAACCCCAGACAGCTCTGGGTGCAAGAACCATAGGGGATATTACAAAACAAATTAATACAACACACAGAGAAAACCCTGCACTCACTAGCAAGCTCACAGCTAAGCTTTAAAAGCAAAAATGAAAAGGTTAGTTACCGCATCTGGCCAAATGGGACAAGCCCAGGTACCACGTCAAGGTCCTTTCCAATACCTGGGACCTTAAAACAGCCACACAATGCAAGCTCTCAAATCCAAACAAACTGGGAACAAGGGAAGGGTGCACAGGCTTATGTAATCACCCCAGTAATATACAAAACATGGAAGGGGACTGCACTCCTAGACCGGACCGGGTACACATCCCATGAACCTGCAACATGCTCAGCCATTGGTGCTCAGTGGCACTCACAAGAAGCTGTGCTGTCCCCAGAGTCACAGGCAGTTAACCCCAGACAACACACAGAGAAAACCCTGCACTCACTAGCAAACTCACAGCTAAGATTTTAAAGCACAGATGTATTTATGTATTTATATGTGTATATATGTATTTACAGACATATATACACATTTAAATACATATATACTGTACATATATATATATATATATATATATATATATATATATATATATATATATATATATTTATATAAGTGCATTGGAGCCCTTTGCAGTTAAAGAGTTACTAAACTCAATTTTTTTCTTTAATTGTTCAGATAGAGCATGCAATTTTAAGCAAGTTTCGAATTTAGTCCTATTATCAATTTTTCTTCATTTTCTTGATATCTTTATTTAAAAAGCAGAAATGTAAAGCTTAGCAGCCAGGCCATTTTTGGTTCAGAACATGGGTTATGTTTGCTTATTGTTGGCTAAATGTAGCCCCGAATAAACAAGAGCTATCCAGGGTGCTGAACCTAAAATGGGACGGCTACTAAGCTTTACATCCCTACTTTTTAAATAAAGATAGCAAGAGAATGGAGAAAAATTGATAATAGGATACAATTAGAAAGTTGCTTAAAATTGCATGCTCTATCCGAATCATTTAAGAAAAAATGTGTGTGTGTATATATATAGAAAAATAACATTGATCTGTATGTGACGAACATTGGAATGTGAAATATCCCTAAATCCTGACCAGTGGCGTCACTAGGGTTGGTGTCACCCGGTGCGGTAAGTTATGGTGTCACCCCCACCCCCCCAGAAAGCAGACACGCACAAACACAAAAATACAGACACAAACACATACAAACACTCAGACACACACACACTCAGAAACACTTAAAAACACACTCAGATGCACACACAAACACCCAGAAACACACTCAGACACACACACAAAAACACTCAGGCACACACAAACGCACTCTTACACACACACACACACACACACACACACACACACACACACACACACACACACACACACACACACACAGAAAACACTCAGGCACACACACAAACACTTAGACACACACACACACACAAAAACACTCAGGCACACACACAGAGACACTCAGGCACACACACAAAAACACTCAGGCACACACACAGAAACACTCAGGCACACACACAAAAAAACTCAGACACACACACACACAAAAACACTCAGACACACACACAAAAACTTAGACACACACACAACAACTCAGACACACACATACAAAATATGTAAACTGCACTGCTTAATTATAAAGCTCATGCCTAGAGGTGCTCCCTGGCTCAGCAGAGCATCAAATGAAAGATAAACAGAGCACTCTAAAAATAAATCACTAAAGAAAAGGTTCCAAGTCTGTCAGTGCACAACCCCGGGCCGTGTGCCTACTGCTTCTTATGGCCAATCACCTCTGCACTCTGCCCACCCCCAGACCCCCGCCCGCCTTCCTCTCCTACCTCTTCAGTGTGCACTTAATGTACCGTAACTGTAGCGGTCTGGTGGGTATCATACGTGGCTCCTTCACTTTAGAGACAGTGTCAGACAGTCATGCGGTCAGGTGCCAGGCATCCCCCTGACGATTTTCCAGTTCCCGTTTAGAGAGACAGCACAGCAGTGAGTGATTCCACTGCTCCACACATCACTGAGCAGTGAGCACAGATAGGCAGGCAGGTTTAGGCATAGCAGCACAACTTTGAAAGCCCCACAGCACGCCCACAACATTCATAGTGAAATTGGGCAGTGGAGGAGCAAAGTACAAACAAGCGAAAGCAGCCGGGAAAACTATTTGTGAAAATTACAGCACTGGCTCAAGGGGCAAACAAATTAAGTATGTCTACAACTTCCCCAGTCCCACTAATGTTCATAAATGCTGACCCCTCTAATAAAAAAAATCTATGCATCTCTACATTGTACACTGACGGATTAGCGTGTGAGCGAATGGTGTTAGGTTTTTTTCTTCTGCACTCTCCATTGACTTATATGGGGAAATATGTTAGTGTGGTCACGATATCTGATTAGCTCACATGCAAACTTTTTATTTTGTAATACGCAGGGAACCTGAAATGTGCAAAAGCTTACCTGTAGTGAAGTTTATACTCAAGCGAAAATGCTAAATAGCACACCACTTGTAATCTGGCCCCATAATCTTTAATATTATCTGGATAAATTAATTTATAATACCTAAAATATATATACAGATATGGCTAACATTATCATTAGAGCACTAGTGCTGGAGCAGTAAGAATTTTTTTCTCTCCAATATTTTTAACGTAGAAAGAATTAGCTACTTCCTACCAAATAACTGTTCCCCTGACTGGTAAACTATGGTGATATTTTTCTATCCCTAACTATTTGTTAGGAGTTTGTTTGCAAATTACTTTCTGTACTGTTCCCAGTAGCAGTGAGTAGTTTAGGAAGCAATTATGAACCTCTAAGACTCCTTAGCCTTCCAAGTTGCTGATGCTTTTTTTTTTTTTTGCCAGTACCAAACAGTATTGACGGACATTCTAATTTCAACCACGAGAATTCTTTCTTTCCTCACATTTAGCTTAACAGGTTTCCATGATTCAACAGACTACTGCATGTTACCATCCCCAGGATTATATAGCTAAAAATGCTACTGTTATCTCAAAGTAAATATTGTAGTTTTCTATGCTTTGCTATTATTGTTTTGCCACCAAAGTAAAATTAAACTATATTTAAACTTTATAATTATAAAAATGAATGTCCTCACTGGAAGCAAAATTCAACCATTTTGAGCACAGTAATAAGTTCCTATCTATGCATTTTCTGGAATGTTTAAGTAGAATAAGTAGTTATACATATCATATGGCTCTTTTGTCAGATATGGTGAGCGTGGCGATAGGCACCCAAACCTAATGTCTGTTAATTGTGGTACTACCTGCACCCATATACTATGCTTTAATTAAAGAAAACTGACAATATAGTTTACAAAAAATAAAATATGGAATGTTTAGGTTAGCGTATGGGTGTCAAACTCATTTGAGTTGCGGGCCATTTTCCATACAAATGCAACTCACGCGGGCCGCACACTACCTACATATCTTGCCATTTTTATGTTTGTTGTTTGCGATTTGTATTTAGTGTATATTAATGTTATATTCTTTGGCAACACTTATCAATTCTTTGCAAATAACATCAGTTTGACACCCTCAGGAGAAATAGCCAAAATAAATCAAATCAGAGAGTCTTGGGACTATAGTATTTTTCATGCTATTCGTCACATCTAAATATCCTAAGTATCGTATTCCTAAATCCCCATGCCCATGCCCATTCTCTATATTGTTAAACTTGTGAAAACTTCTGTACTATATTCTTAATCCCATCCATTTTATCTTAATGTATATTTTCTTTTCCCGTCAAATCTCAAAATAGATAATATAAGCCTTCCTTGCCATTTACTATCTTGTGCAAATCTTAGTCTACCTCAATCTCTTTTTATCCTCTACATCTGTCTTACCACCCACCTGATCTCCATTTAAAAACTTACCTTAATCTCCATTATACAAACACCAACCCTCCACCTTGCCTCATCCTACTACTTTCTCCACACCACATTACATACATTCATTTCTAGAATAAATAAATCAATTCTTACCTACAAAATACATTTCAATTAGTTTTCCTATACCTAAAAGATTTTAGACAGAGTTTTATTGTTTTGCAACTAATCATCCTGCTCCATTGTTTTGCTGTTTTTTTTTTTGCTATTGTGTGTTTTTTGTTTGTTTAACAAAGTTGCTCAAGTCTTTGAAGAAAGTTTGTACTGATATTGGCATATTGGTAGATGCCTAGTTGTCATCACCCGCAATTATACAGGAAGCAGTTCAGTGGGAGTGTGCCATAGTTAAGACCTTGTAAGATAGATTGTTCTGGTATCTATTTCATATCAAATCTAAGATTTCCATCCAAAATATATCCCATAACTCTAAACATATATCTCCTTATTCATCAACACAAATTTACTTACCACTTCTAGACTGACATTTATGTAGTTTTGGCAGAGTATGAAGTGATATTACTAGACTGATTACTCAGCAGGTCTATACATATTACTACCAGTCCAATTTTACCAATTATCTCCAAACCCAATCAGTTCTTTATAGGGACAGTAATGTCAAATTTAAACTTTCATGATGGAGCATATAATTTTAAGCAACTTTCCAATTTAATTCTATTATCTAATCAGCTTTTGTTCTCTTGGTATCCATTTTTTGAAAACCATACCTTGGTAGGCTTATGATCAGCAATGCACTGCTGAATTCTGGCTGCACACATCTGCCTTTTGTCATTGTCTCGCCAGACATATTCAGCTAGTTGCTGATCTTTAACAGAGAAACCAAGAAGATGTATCAAACATGATAATAGAATTGGAAAGTTGTGTACAACTGTATACTCCATCTAGATCACAAAAGAAAAAAAGTTGAGTTTCAAGTCCCCTTAATTAATATAGTTTTTATTATTTACACTTAATATAGTCCTCTTATAAATACAGTACACTTCTATATACCCACAGAGTATTACCCTTCTAGATTGACAAACAATTCATGCTGAGCTAATAGTAAAGGATCATGTTATAGCCACATGACTGAATAAATGTGCCAGTGTCTTTTTATCTCTTTTAATTACTATGTGAATGATATGAGTGATTACATCATTAAAGTTGTAGTGGAATATGTGTAAAATAATAATACATATTCCCCCACATAATTTCGAAAAGAGAAGAGGTTTAAATCTATACTGTTACATTTATAAATTATATGCGAAGGTGGAGAATGCTAAATGACATTTTAACCTAGATGCTATGCTTGGAGGTGAACTGTATATGTTGTATAAACATTTTTTCACTCAAACTCCATATTATGATCAATTGTAGACAATGACAGAAAAAAAATCTGCCTCTTCAGAGGATTTATAGAATCTCAAAATATAATTGGAAGCAAATGCTTGACAAGAGGCCCTTATCCTATGACTACAACTCACTTTGATTATGATTACCTTAAAACATTGTTTTCTAATTATTTTCTTTATCTTTTTGTTTTTCTTCATTTACCTTGAGAAAATATGTGTTATCTGTGTTCTACTTGTAAGGTTGCCACTGATTATGTGAGTCATTTCCTTCACCTTAAGCTGTATTTCAGCTAGGACATCATATAAATTGCTTCTGTGTACAACTCTTTTGATTCATTTTCCAATTACCTATTTCTACTCACTTCCATGTTTAGTGACGGCACTGAGCAGGTTTCTGATAAAATGCTTTTAGTGTCCAATACTATTCTCTCCACAGTGCTAGGAAATACAAGCTATTCAAAATGATTCAGGGTAAAAAAAAAATGATATTTTTAGGGCTTACACATTCAATATCTACAGATGCCCTCACATACCTTAAATGTGATGGACGATTGCTATATTAAACTCACTGCTTTTTTGGATGTAAAAAGAAATGGTTTTTGAAGGAAAAAGTTAACCTCCTTTAAAACATTTCTGTAAAGTATAATGTATTACAAAAAAAAAATAATCAAACTTTTGACCTAAGATGCAATTAGCAGCTTGAAAAATAATAGAATGCTTGGTTGTTTCATTAAAGTTTTAACAGTAGTAAATGCTGTCCTGTAAAATAGCTCTCTGGACCTTATTAAGCTTTTAGACTTCTCATATATTGGTTACAGATCTAACGGAATCCTTAAAGGGATAGTCTAGTCAAAAATAAACGTCCATGATTCAGACAGAGCATGCAATTTTAAGCAACTTTCTAATTTACTCCTAATATCAATTTTTCTTTGTTCTCTTGGTATCTTTATTTAAAAAAAGCTGGAAAGTAAGTCTAGGAGCCAGCCCATTTTTGGTTCAGCACCTGGATAGCGCTTGCTGATTGGATGGCTACGTTTAGACACTAATCAGCAAGCACTATCCAGATGCTGAACCAAAAATGGGCTGGTTTCTAAGCTTACATTCCAGCTTTTTAAAATAAAGATATCAAGAGAACGAAGAAAAATTGATAATAGGAGTAAATTAGAAAGTTGCTTAAAATTGCATCCTCTATCTGAATAATAAAAGTTTAATTTTGACTCTACTATCCCTTTAATTTTATGTTTTTTAGCATTTGCTTCTTTCTGACCATGAGTAAATGACAGGGTTTTTTTTCTTCAGTGTTTGCTTAAATATTTGGCTATTCCCTAGTGTATTTTGCAGTAGTCTGTTCTGGGGTAAATTGCTTCTGTCTGGGGATGTGCTACCCACGTATGGGAGGTGCATTGTTTATTTTGGTAATGCTGCCAAGGACATGGGAAGACCACTCAGCTAGAGAGTGGTCCACTTCCAGGAGTTGCATGGCACACACACATAAGGTTGCTCAGGGTGTTCATTGTAAAGGTCTGTATATAATTTTGGAATGTATCAACAAATTTCTTTGATACTTGGCTCCCTCATTGATTGAAAATGAATTTGATGGAAATTGATAGATATATATTTTAGAGTTAATATGTGTTATAAAGTGTAATTTAATCCTATCTCTTCAGTGAAAAACATAGCACCAATCTCTATGAAATGGTGCATTCAAATACATTTTATTGTCTATTACGTGCTCTTTTGGTGAAAAATAAGTAATGGTTTCTGAAATGTAAAAGTTTAAAATTGTAAATGAAGACATGGCCAGTAGCGGCATTTGGTGGAAGAGGATAGCCACAGATAAATTGATGCCCAGGGGAGAACATATTGGATAAAAGGTCACATCACCTGTAGAAGCAAAGGAGTAGTGTAATGTGGTTGTAATGTATTCTGGAAGACAGTGAGTACTATATGGTACTGTAGTCTGGAAATCAGTGTTACTTATTAACCCGTAACATCATGGTACTTAAGGGAATTATTGAACCATAACATCACATAATAAATTACTGTTTATAAAAAGTCCATTGAGTGCCTCCTCCCTTTTTTATTTTAATGTGGGAATATTACAATACATGGTGTACATATATACATTATACATAAGATTTTTGGTATGCCCATATATTTGGCCTGAAATAGCATATCTGGCAGTTATATATCCAGAATGGGAATCACTACTAATCTAACTAAAGTCATTTGATTAAATACTTTTTGAAATATATGAGATTTTGGGGAAAATATATAGGTGAAACAGTTGCACAGATCTGTGTGAAACTTGGTATTTAGATATAATTTGTTGAGAGCTAATTACTTTACATTGGGTGAAAATGTGTATGATAATCAGTTTTTTTAAAACCAAAGAACAACTGTGAGATTTCTAAAACTCCATAGCCAATTTGGGACGTATATGTGCAGTGGGTTCTTTTTCTTTGTAGCCTGTGTGTGGTCACATGACCTCCAAATGCACTATTTGCTTAGTGAAGTGCAAAGAGAGGCAGATCAACTACAAGCTGCACTTCATGAAGAGGCAGTACAGGAAAGAGAGAGACAGACAGACAGAGAGAGAGAGAGCCACCAGTGTGTGTAAGTGAGCTATTCTGTATGCTGGAGGAAGAGAGGGGATTGATATCTGCACAGTGAAGTGCACTGCATGGAAGAGCACTAGGCACTTTGATGCAGGAAAAGCCAGTACAGTGAAGATAGAGAGGGAGAGCCACCAAGTGTGCTGGAGGAAGTGAGGGGAGTGCTATTTGTACAGTGAAGTGCATTAGATGCTGTTCTGCATGAAGAGCCAGTATAGTTAAGCCAGGGAGAGAGAGAGTCACCTCAACAATTCAGAGTGAACAAGTGAGCTATTCTGTATGCTGGAGAAAGAAAGGGAAGGTTACACTGTAAAGAGGCCGAATGTACAGATGCAAGTAAGTGGGGGAATTAATTAAAAATGTTGGTGAAAATTAAAATGATTTGTTCTTTTCAAATAGTTTTAAGTATTTTTTTATAATACTGGCACATAGGAGACCATTTTATTTATAGGGGAGAGGTATTCACTCACTTACTTTGGTGCTGTTTAATTTCACATTGTAGAGAGGTAGATGAGGAACTAAAGGGAGGCAGTGCTGCATTTGTGAGTAATTGAGGAATTTATTTTATCTTAACTTTTGGGGGAAGTTTAACAGTCATGTTTTATTTGAATAGTGTAATTAAATGTTTTTTTTTTATTTGAATTGGCTGCCATTTTGTTTGTAGTACATAGGAAAGGGTTTGCAGGGGAGCAGGCTCATGCTCCATTTTATTTATAGAAGAGAGAATTTCACTCTTACTTTGGCACTGTTTAATTTAACTTTGCAGATAAGGAGCTACAGGGAGGTAGTGCTGCATTTGTCAATAAATTAATTTTTTTTTTTTGGCATGGGCCGCCATTTTGTTCGTGTGAATTTGGTGGGTTAATAATTTGAGTGACTTTTTTGTGTGGATAATGTTTTTATATGTGTACAGACATCCTAATCTGCAAAAACTAATTTCAGGGAAGTGGCTTCACCGACTACTGCTCTGCGTACTGCCCCCCCCTCCAGTTATATACTGGACACCTGGAAACCCTAAATAAGATAGAGACTTATCATTAAAGTAGCTTCTCACTAAACTCACATTTAAAACAAAAAGAAGCTTTATCGCACAATCACATACAACAAACCTATTTTTCAGTAATCGTATGCTTGCTGAATGCTCAAATATTTTAGAATAAAATCAGTGGGGGCTTTTTGGTTACTGATGCATGCTTTGAGGGTTCCATAGCGTCCCAGCTTGTGAAGTACTCACTATCATTGTCCCTGTATGACTTTCAGATTTTGTGTCTGTGTACTCACAGTAGAGTCAGTTTGATAAGGACCTGACAGCAGGGGTCTTTATCTCCTCCTTCACAGGGGCACACTCTCTTTGCCCTCTTTCTCAGTTCTCACTAAGCCTATGCCGCAGCCGATGTTGCCTGCTGCTGATTCTCCTCCTCCCCCAAGAGCCTTATAACCGCCACCAAACAGCAGGAGGGAGGGTGGCAGACATGCAATACACTGAAAGTTAAGACAGACTTGCTGTGACAACCCCTTCCTGCTCGATGACGTTGCCTCAACTAGATGCATTCCTTAAAGAAAAACTGTTTCCGGAGGCCCACGTTGGTTCATGGAAGTTGTAGTTTCACTGAGATTGCATTTCATTTGAGGGCGTCAGGGAGATGCTATTAGAATGATGGAGACTCCCTGAACTTCAGGGAGAGTTGGAATGTCTGGTATATATGTCTGTAAATGCATATATGCACACAACACACACACACACACACATATATATATATATATATATATATATATATATATATATTGTGACGTTTCGGGACAGCAACAGTCCCTTCCTCTGACCAGTTAACAATGTGAAAATACAGGCTTTAAATAGGCTCCAAATTACCCTCCCCTAGTGTTTGACCAATCACGGCCAAAGATACATAACACACCCTTCATAGTGACCAATGGCAATCAATGGTAGAAAGCCACCTATGCAGCCACCAAGTGTATAACAAAACAACAGAAATACAATTTAAGCATGGAACCCTGTATCGTCAATAGAAAGGGGCAATCTCACTCCAATCTGGCATAAAAATCAGCAAAAGAATTTACGTAAAAGTGCAAACAAACCAGCAAATAAAACAGCAAATATGAGGATCATAATTCCACCAATCAGCAACGACCTAGCTCCCATAGCTCAATACGTCATTGCTGTGTGAACATAAAAAACGCCCCCCTGTCACTAGGGACGCATACCAAATCAAAATTAAACTAACGCATATACATGGAGCCAGAACAAACACTCGCTCAGAGCTGTAAAGACATGATTACTTGAACTGATATGGAACAACACACTGATCGATCATTCATCATCCTCGGCAGATGCCGTCCAAGCAAAAAAATCTTACAAACATCAGAAAAGGATCCATATCTGTATCTGATCAGATATCCCAAGCAATGATCTAAAACAAATCTCACAAAACACCAGAATCGTCTGGATACGATAAACTAGCACTGCTTGTGCCGCACATTATCACCCTATACAAACATTCACACTCGTCACTAAGGTAAACAAAGTGGCGAGGATCATCCAATCAGGGAAGAATCCGCCCACATATAGGCGTATCATAAAACCGCAGAGTTTTAACAGGTTATCAGTGTCTCACTAACACTAATAGGCACACCCACCATCAGTATAATTTATGAACTCATCTGTATCATATGTACATCGTTATTCTTTCACTAAAAAGGCTCCAATCCCTAAAAAAACTCCATATCAAATCTTCACAGATTGCTCCTCCATTAGAGGTTTGTTACTCCACAGACAGGCACTTTATCACATCAAGGTACGATCCGCATCAAACCTTCTTAGAGCAGTCTAAGATGATTGACCTAACACACAAAAATATATAATATTATCCAAAGTCTGGCATAGGCATAGCAAATGGAGTCTCAGCTCCTATTAGTAATGGTTGCTCAAAAATAAAGAACAAAACTTTAAACAAAAAACATCAAATAGCAATCAATCATCACTAAATAAGTGACACCCAAAAAGTGTAAATCATGCAGTATAATTCCCAATAAAACAATATTATTGTAAAACCAAACCATATCCCTAAACTGATGGAAAAATGTCCATCAAAAGCTAAACACAGATATGGAATAAGAAAAGCCCCCCATAGACCATACAGGGTATCAAAAACATGATGGAAATAGTGTACAAGTGAATAAATTAAAAAAATATTAAAAACAATAAAAAAAACGTAATGCACAAAATGGAACTGACTACAACCAATGAATCCATCATAGGAACTATTGTTAAAAGATACCTCAATGTAGGACAGAGATGTTAAACTATTAGACCATATAGTATGTAGTTTATAGCTCAAAAATGACTGTAATAAGCTCATACTGTAATTCGTGTAACTCATTAGGAGATGGAACATATTGCCAGAATGAAAGAAAGAAAAGGAAGAAGAAGAAAGAGAGAGAAATAAGAGAAGTGGGGGGAAAAAAGAAGAAAAAACAAAAGAACAGAAGATTTCAAAGAGAAAAAGAAAAAGAAAGGGACTGAGAGAAAAGGTAGGACAGGGGGGGGAGGGGGGGAGAGGGGAAGGTAAGGAAAGAAGGGAGGAAGAGAGGAAGAGGAGGAGAAAAAGAGGGGAACAAGGAAGAGGGAAAGAGGGAGGATAGAAAAAGAGGGGAAGGAAGGAAGAGAGGGGGGGAAGAAAAGGGGAGAGGAGGAGATGGATCATGGACTCTCATGTAATGTAGGACAACCAACATCCCACTGATGGGTCGTGAACCTCAAAGGTCATAGATAACATTGCCATCCTGTATGGGTATTGAGACCCCTAGGATAAAGAGTTCCAAGTTCATAAATCCATCTGGCTTCTTTGCGTAACAACATATTTCCTCTGTCTCCTCCCCGTGGAGTTGGCACATGGTTAATCAGTCTAAATCTCAGATCATTGACTGAATGTCCTGCCTCCAAAAAGTGTCTTGCCACTGGCTGGTCTGCCTTCCCGTTTCTTATGGCCAAGCGGATACTTGACCTATGATTGGCCATCCTAGTTCTCGCGTCATCTGTTGTTTTGCCTATGTAGAATTTTCCACAAGGACAATTCAGAAGGTATATTACAAGTTGAGTGGTGCAAGTTAGAAAATGCTTAATCTCATAGGTTTTATTACTTTCTGGGTGACGAAAATGAGTGCCAGTTAGCATCCCTCTGCAGGTAACACAGCTGATACAGCGATAACAACCTTTCTTATTTGACTTCAGCCATGTACATGCGCCCCCCTCAGGGTTAACGTCAGCTTTGACCAGATGATCTCTCAAGTTTCTTCCTCGTCTGAAGCTGATCCTTGGTGCTCTCCAGTTTTTAAATGGTAAAGTGTGATCTGCTTCAACCAATTTCCATTCTTCTTTAATGGTATGGGTTAATGGTATAACCTCAGGAGAGTATGTGGTCACAAAAGTGAGTTGATTCTCTTGCTTGGATGGAGCTTCAGCTATTGGTTCCATAGCTGATAATACATGAGTTTTCATCTCTAACAGGTATTTTTGTCTGTATCCTCTTTCCATAAGTCGCTGTGTCATATCTTGTAGCTGTTTTTCACATAATATCTCATTGGTGTTATTTCTGATTACCCGTTGGTACTGGGCCTTGGGGATATTATGTATGAGACTGGGTTGGTGGCAGCTTCTGGCATGTAATAATGAGTTCCGGTCAGTGGCTTTACGGAATAGGGTTGTGCCCAATCTTCCTTCAACTTTGAAAACCCTGACGTCCAAATAGTCCACAGTGGAGTTGCTGACTGTGTGGGTAAATTTAATAGGACTTTCAAGAGCATTCAAGTGGTCAATCCATTTTGTTAGGCTTTCTTCCCCATCCGACCATATCAGAAACCGGTCGTCTATATATCGACAATAGTACCTGATGTTGTCATCTTTGAAGACCTTCATAACTGATGATTCATATAGTGCCATAAACAGATTGGCCAGCGATGGGGCCACATTGGACCCCATCGCCATCCCCGAAATCTGTAAATAGAATGTAGAATCAAACAGAAAATAGTTTTCCATCAGGCATAGTGAGAGGAGACAGATAAGTACCTCTTCTGAGGGGCCAATATATGCAGCCTTCCTGAGAGCCTGGGTTACAGCTGTGATGCCATCTTGGTGGGGAATTACCGTGTAGAGACTTGACACGTCGAGAGTAACTAAAAGGTCTCCATCGGTGATGTTCTCCAACTTCTTGATACCAATGATGAAATCATTTGAATCCCGTATATATGATGGCATAGATTTAACCAGAGGCTGTAGATAATGATCTACAAACTGTGCTAATGGTTGGAGTAGTGAACCCCTTGCTGAGACAATGGGCCTCCCTGGGGGGTTATTAGCATTTTTGTGCACCTTAGGTAGAGTATACAGCAAGGGGATTAATGGATGATCACGGCATAGAAAATTATAATCTTGTTGTGTGATAAGTGCTCTTTCTTTGAAATTCCATCAATATTGTGTCAATTCTCTTTTTTAGCTTGGGTGTTGGATCGCCCCTTAGCGGCATGTATGTTTTCTTATCAGATAGTTGTCCCAGAATTTCCATCTTATAGTATGTTGTATCCAACAGGACTATCGCCCCACCCTTGTCGGCTGGGCGAATCACTATTGAAGTGTCTTCTTTCAAAGATTTAAGAGCTGATCTCTCGTCTTTAGTGAGATTGTATCTGATCCTCATTCTTGGTCTATCCTTAATAGATTTCGTAAGGAAGCTCGTAAGAGTATGGATGGTCGAATTGTTGGAAGAGGGGTCAAACGAACCCTTAGCTCTGAATTTACACTCTTGTTCCTGATCAGTATTGAAAAATTCTCTGAGACTTAAGTTTCTGCCAAATCGCTGAATATCAATATAAGTATCGAACTCATTAATCCCAGAGGATGGCACGAAAGATAGGCCCTTGTTCAATAAGCTCAATTCAGTCTTGGTCAATGTCCGTGAACTAATATTGAACACAATGTTTTCTAGATTCTCCGTTGTTGGTGGTGGTGGGCTATGCCCCCCCGCCTCGTGTGTGGCCTCCGCCTCTTCCTAAAAAACGGTTTGCTGATGGATGAGCCGCCAATGGAGGTAGTGACGCTCTGTTGGTACTTGAGGTCTCCCATTCATTTCTACTGCCTCTTGATCGGGTCATAACTCCTCTTTGGGCTATAGTGGGACTTTCCAATGGGGTTTCTGTCCCTGAGCTTTCACCCGAACTCGTATCCACTGTTGTCATCGATTTTTTAGTATATCTGCGTTCACGTCTCGGCCGATATGTTCTCCTATCTTCTGGGGACATCATCCACCTATAAATAGATTTGTACGTGTAGTCCTTTGTGACAGTCTGTAGTTTACGGTTCTTGAAGGCTATTAGTTCCTGTTTATAACTCTTGATCTGAAGACTGAGTTCAGATAACCAGTTAATATTGGTATCAGATTCAAATACATTGAGTTTTTCCAATTCAAATGTCTGTATCTTGGCCTTGACTATCTGGAGCAGGCGACCCACTTCTCTGATAACAAGTAACATTAAGTCAAATGAGCACTTATAATGGTCGGGATGTTTCTGATTCTGAACCCCCTTGGTATCATCCTCTTTTTATGATAATCAGAAAGGTACGAGCCGTGCAGATTCAGATCTATTTCCCTTTGTTTCAATTTTATCAATGTATTATACAGGGACTGTGTAGATTCTTCCAATTGTTGCTCCTCAATAGAGCCAAACCGTATCATTTCTGCATCCTCATCGGTGAAAGTGAAGATGTCCTCGTACCTATCTTCGGAGGTGATACCACTCTGATGGATTGGGGCCTCAATATCCATATTATCTGTATCTTCTCTGTTAGTCATGCTGTCAGTTCGACAGGTGTGTCAAAAACAAAAAATAGGAAGGGGGAAGATTAATCTGGGTGTGTAAAACAACCCCAATGTGGGTGCACTGCATAAAAAAGTCAATATTTACAAAGATTGGTGTAAGTGCACTCTCACCAACTCTTGCAGCTTGTCAGGGTGCTATGAGGATAATGGTAAAATGTAACAAAGAAGCACTCACTGAACTTGTACCAACTGTGACAAAAGTTTAATGCAAAATAGTGATGTTTCGGGACAGCAACAGTCCCTTCCTCTGACCAGTTAACAATGTGAAAATATAGGCCTTAAATAGGCTCCAAATTACCCTCCCCTAGTGTTTGACCAATCACGGCCAAAGATACATAACACACCTTCATAGTGACCAATGGCAATCAATGGTAGAAAGCCACCTATGCATACAGTGAACCAAGTGTATAACAAAACAACAGAAATACAATTTAAGCATGGAACCCTGTATCGTCAATAGAAAGGGGCAATCTCACTCCAATCTGGCATAAAAATCAGCAAAAGAATTTACGTAAAAGTGCAAACAAACCAGCAAATAAAACAGCAAATATGAGGATGAAGTCAAATAAGAAAGGTTGTTATCGCTGTATCAGCTGTGTTACCTGCAGTGGGATGCTAACTGGCACTCATTTTCGTCACCCAGAAAGTAATAAAACCTATGAGATTAAGCATTTTCTAACTTGCACCACTCAATTTGTAATATACCTTCTGAATTGTCCTTGTGGAAAATTCTACATAGGCAAAACAACAGACGACGCGAGAACTAGGATGGCCAATCCTAGGTCAAGTATCCGCTTGGCCATAAGAAACGGGAAGGCAGACCAGCCAGTGGCAAGACACTTTTTGGAGGCAGGACATTCAGTCAATGATCTGAGATTTAGACTGATCGACCATGTGCCAACTCCACGAAGGGGAGGAAACAGAGGAAATATGTTATTACGCAAAGAAGCCAGATGGATTTATGAACTTGGAACTCTTTATCCTAGGGGTCTCAATACCCACACAGGATGGCAATGTTATCTATGACCTTTGAGGTTCACGACCCATCAGTGGGATGTTGGTTGTCCTACATTACATGAGAGTCCATGATCCATCTCCTCCTCTCCCCTTTTCTTCCCCCCCTCTCTTCCTTCCTTCCCCTCTTTTTCTATCCTCCCTCTTTCCCTCTCCCTTGTTCCCCTCTTTTTCTCCTCCTCTTCCTCTCTTCCTCCCTTCTTTCCTTATCTTCCCCTCTTCCCCCCCTCCCCCTCCCCTCCCTTTTCTCTCCGTCCCTTTCTTTTTCTTTTTCTCTTTGACATCTTCTGTTCTTTTGTTTTTTCTTCTTTCCCCCCCACTTCTCTTATTTCTCTCTCTTTCTTCTTCTTCCTTTTCTTTCTTTCATTCTGGCAATATGTTCCATGTCCTAATGAGTTACACAAATTACATACTATATGGTCTAATAGTTTAACATCTCTGTCCTACATTGAGGTATCTTTTAACAATAGTTCCTATGATTGATTCATTGGTTGTAGTCAGTTCCATTTTGTGCATTACGTTGTTTTTATTGTTTTTAATATTTTTTTAATTTATTCACTTGTACACTTTTTTCATCATGTTTTTGATACCCTGTATGGTCTATGGGGGGCTTTTCTTATTCCATACCTGTGTTTAGCTTTTGATGGACATTTTTCCATCAGTTTAGGGATATGGTTTGGTTTTACAATAATATTGTTTTATTGGGAATTATACTGCATGATTTACACTTTTTGGGTGTCATTTATTTAGTGATGATTGATTGCTATTTGATGTTTTTTGTTTTAAGTTTTGTTCTTTATTTTTGAGCAACCATTACTAATAGGAGCTGAGACTCCATTTGCTATGCCTATGCCAGACTTTGGATAATATTATATATTTTTGTGTGAGTTAGGTCAATCATCTTAGACTGCTCTAAGAAGGTTTGATGCGGATCGTACCTTGATGTGATAAAGTGCCTGTCTGTGGAGTAACAAACCTCTAATGGAGGAGCAATCTGTGAAGATTTGATATGGAGTTTTTTTTAGGGATTGGAGCCTTTTTAGTGAAAGAATAACGATGTACATATGATACAGATGAGTTCATAAATTATACTGATGGTGGGTGTGCCTATTAGTGTTAGTGAGACACTGATAACCTGTTAAAACTCTGCGGTTTTATGATACGCCTATATGTGGGCGGAATTATCCCTGATTGGATGATCCTCGCCACTTTGTTTACCTTAGTGACGGGTGTGAATGTTTGTATAGGGTGATAATGTGCGGCACAAGCAGTGCTAGTTTATTGTATCCAGACTATTCTGGTGTTTTGTGAGATTCGTTTTAGATCATTGCTTGGGATATCTGATCAGATACAGATATGGATCCTTTTCTGATGCTTGTAAGATTTTTTGCTTGGACGGCATCTGCCGAGGATGATGAATGATCGATCAGTGTGTTGTTCCATATCAGTTCAAGTAATCATGTCTTTACAGAGCTCTGAGCAAGTGTTTGTTGTGGCTCCATGTATATGCGTTAGTTTAATTTTGATTTGGTATGTGTCCCTAGTGACAGGGGGGCGTTTTTTATGTTCACACAGCAATGACGTATTGAGCTATGGGAGCTAGGTCGTTGCTGATTGGTGGAATTACGATCCTCATATTTGCTGTTTTATTTGCTGGTTTGTTTGCACTTTTACGTAAATTCTTTTGCTGATTTTTATGCCAGATTGGAGTGAGATTGCCCCTTTCTATTGACGATACAGGGTTCCGTGCTTAAATTGTATTTCTGTTGTTTTGTTATACACTTTGTTCACTGTATGCATAGGTGGCTTTCTACCATTGATTGCCATTGGTCACTATGAAGGGTGTGTTATGTATCTTTGGCCGTGATTGGTCAAACACTAGGGGAGGGTAATTTGGAGCCTATTTAAGGCCTGTATTTTCACATTGTTAACTGGTCAGAGGAAGGGACTGTTGCTGTCCGGAAACGTCATTATTTTGCATTAAACTTTTGTCACAGTTGGTACAAGTTCAGTGAGTGCTTCTTTGTTACATTTTACCATTATCCTCATAGCACCCTGACAAGCTGCAAGAGTTGGTGAGAGTGCACTTACACCAATCTTTGGAAAAAAAAAAAAATATATATATATATATATATATATATATATATATATATATATATATATATATATATATATATATATATCTTTAAACATGTATATGTATGTATCGCTATGTTAAAGCCCTTTGCCTCCTATTTTTGTGCAATGTTTTAAAAATATTTTTCATTAGATAGTGTTATTATGAGTGTAACTGTGATATATTTTTGATGTGTTTTCTGACACTTTTTTTATTTTGCAAACAGTTAACCAGAGCTCTGAGGTTGTGCTAACCCAATGCACCTTAACTTTAATTGTGCTCAAGCGATTGTGTTTACTTTTAACAAACACCCACGATAAACTCCTTTTCCCTAGTGAGTAACTGTTAGCACTGCACTCAAAATCTAGCCCAAAGTGTGTTTTTTAGGTTTTTATTGGTTTTTAAATTAATAATGTACAAATATCCATTAAAATCTTTTACATAGACCTGTAAAATTTGTTTTGAGGTCAGAACAGTGCTCATGACTTTTTATTTTTATTTATTTAATTATTTTTTTTAAGTATTGAATGTATCAGGTAGTGGGTATATTTTAGTGGCACATTGTGATAGAACATGAATGTACTATAAGTAAGGACATATTTTTCAGAGGCATTTTTTATTCCAAAAAATAGAAAATATACACTCACCGGCTACTTTATTAGGCACACCTGGCTAGTACCAGGTTGGACCCCCTTTTGCTTTCAGAACTGCCTTAATTCTTCATGGCATAGATTCAACAAGGTGTTGGAAACATTCCTCAGACATTTTGGTCCATATTGACATGATAGCATCACACAGTTGCTGCAGATTTGTCAGCTGCACATCCATGATGTGAATCTCCCTGTTCCACCACATCTCAAAGGTGCTCTATTGGCTTGAGATCTGGTGACTGTGGAGGCCATTGGAGTACAGTGAACTCATTTTCATGTTCAATAAACCAGTTTGAGATAATTTGAGCTTTGTGACATGGTGCATTATCCTGCTGTAGTAGCCATCAGAAGATGGGTACACTGTAGTCATAAAGGGATGGACATGGTCAGCAACATTACTCAGGTAGGCCGTGGCATTTAAAAAATGCTCAATTGTTACTAAGAGGCCCAAAGTCGTCTGAACCGTTGATACAAGGCAGGATGGATCTATACTTTCATGTTGTTTACGCAAAATTCTGACCCTACCATCTTAATGTTGCAGCTGAAATTGAGACTCATCAAACCAGGCAACGTATTTCCAATCTTCTATTGTCCAATTGTAGCCTCAGTTTCCTGGTCTTAGCTGACAGGAGTGGCACCCGGTGTGGTCTTCTGATGCTGTAGCCCATCTGCTTCAAGGTTTGACGTGTTGTGCATTTAGAGATGGTATTCTGCATACCTTGGTTGTAACAAGTGGTTATTTGAGTTACTAATGCCTTTCTATCATCTTGAACCAGTCTGCCCATTCTCCTCTGACCTCTGACATCAACTAGGCATTTTCGTCCACTGCCGCTTACTGGATATTTTCTCTTTTTCACCAAATTCTCTGTAAACCCTAGAGATTGTTGTGCGTTAAAAACCCAGTAGATCAGCATTTTTTTAAAATACTCAGACCAACCTGTTTGGCACCAACAACCATCCCATGTTTAAAGTCACTTAAATCCCCTTTCTTCCCAATTCTGATGCTCGGTTTGAACTTTAGCAAGTCGTCTTCACCACATCTGGATGTCTAAATGCATTGAGGTGCTGCCATGTGATTGGCTGTAGCAATTTATGTTACCAAGCAATTGAACAGGTGTACCTAATAAAGTGGCCGGTGAATATATATATATATATATATATATATATATATATATATATACAGGGAGTGCAGAATTATTAGGCAAATTGTATTTTTGAGGATTAATTTTATTATTGAACAACAACCATGTTCTCAATGAACCCAAAAAACTCATTAATATCAAAGCTGAATATTTTTGGAAGTAGTTTTTAGTTTTAGCTATTTTAGGGGGATATCTGTGTGTGCAGATGACTATTACTGTGCATAATTATTAGGCAACTTAACAAAAAACAAATATATACCCATTTCAATTATTTATTTTTACCAGTGAAACCAATATAACATCTCAACATTCACAAATATACATTTCTGACATTCAAAAACAAAACAAAAACAAATCAGTGACCAATATAGCCACCTTTCTTTGCAAGGACACTCAAAAGCCTGCCATCCATGGATTCTGTCAGTGTTTTGATCTGTTCACCATCAACATTGCGTGCAGCAGCAACCACAGCCTCCCAGACACTGTTCAGAGAGGTGTACTGTTTTCCCTCCTTGTAAATCTCACATTTGATGATGGACCACAGGTTCTCAATGGGGTTCAGATCAGGTGAACTAGGAGGCCATGTCATTAGATTTTCTTCTTTTATACCCTTTCTTGCCAGCCACGCTGTGGAGTACTTGGACGCGTGTGATGGAGCATTGTCCTGCAAAAAAATCATGTTTTTCTTGAAGGATGCAGACTTCTTCCTGTACCACTGCTTGAAGAAGGTGTCTTCCAGAAACTGGCAGTAGGACTGGGAGTTGAGCTTGACTCCATCCTCAACCCGAAAAGGCCCCACAAGCTCATCTTTGATGATACCAGCCCAAACCAGTACTCCACCTCCACCTTGCTGGCGTCTGAGTCGGACTGGAGCTCTCTGCCCTTTACCAATCCAGCCATGGGCCCATCCATCTGGCCCATCAAGACTCACTCTCATTTCATCAGTCCATAAAACCTTAGAAAAATCAGTCTTGAGATATTTCTTGGCCCAGTCTTGACGTTTCAGCTTGTGTGTCTTGTTCAGTGGTGGTCGTCTTTCAGCCTTTCTTACCTTGGCCATGTCTCTGAGTATTGCACACCTTGTGCTTTTGGGCACTCCAGTGATGTTGCAGCTCTGAAATATGGCCAAACTGGTGGCAAGTGGCATCTTGGCAGCTGCACGCTTGACTTTTCTCAGTTCATGGGCAGTTATTTTGCGCCTAGGTTTTTCCACACGCTGCTTGCGACCCTGTTGACTATTTTGAATGAAACGCTTGATTGTTCGATGATCACGCCTCAGAAGCTTTGCAATTTTAAGAGTGCTGCATCCCTCTGCAAGATATCTCACTATTTTTGACTTTTCTGAGCCTGTCAAGTCCTTCTTTTGACCCATTTTGCCAAAGGAAAGGAAGTTGCCTAATAATTATGCACACCTGATATAGGGTGTTGATGTCATTAGACCACACCCCTTCTCATTACAGAGATGCACATCACCTAATATGCTTAATTGGTAGTAGGCTTTCGAGCCTATACAGCTTGGAGTAAGACAACATGCATAAAGAGGATGATGTGGTCAAAATACTCATTTGCCTAATAATTCTGCACTCCCTGTATATATATATATATATATATATATATATATATATATATATATATATATATATATATATATATATATATATATCAAATGTATATGGTTTATTTAAAAGAGATTTGATCTTAATGATAAAGATCCATTTTTTTGGTTTAGAGTTTATTGAAAATTAGTGATGTCGTGAAACTAAAATTTTGCGTTCGTGAACGTCGAACGCGAACTTCCGCAACCGAACCGGGCGAACCGCCATAGACTTCAATAGGCAGGCGAATTTTAAAACCCACAGGGACTCTTTCTGGCCACAATAGTGATGGAAAAGTTGTTTCAAGGGTACTTACACCTGGACTGTGGCATGCCGGAGGAGGATCCATGGCAAAACTCCCATGGAAAATTACATAGTTGATGCAGAGTCTGGTTTTAATCCATAAAGGGCATAAATAACCTAACATTCCTAAATTGTTTGGAATAACGTGCTTTAAAACATCAGGTATGATGTTGTATCGATCAGGTAGTGTAAGGGTTAAGCCCGCTTCACAGTGACAGACCAAACTCCCTGTTTAAAGGGACAGTCTACACCAGAATTTTTGTCAGGCTACAAATATAAAGTTAACGATGGAACACAATTCACAGATCTTAATTTATTAATAATTGTTTTGTTTCACTATTGTAAAGGAATATCACTATGGCTTAGTGATATTCTCACCTAATAGTGATAGTTTAGTGGTTTATTTTGCCACACCCCAGATTATGCAGTTAGGGTTAAGCAAACTTGAATAGGATTTGTAGAAATTGCTCTCAATATTAAGTTAGCTTTAGTTCTTAAGTTGCAGGTGTAGTAATGGTTCTATTAACTCTCAGAGTCTTATGCAGTGTAACACATTAATATTTAACTAGTAACCAGGTTCTGTTAACAGTTATACATATGCTCATGCAGTATTGCTATTTTATTTGCAGAGATTACTTGTACCTTGTCTTGTGTTGCACTTGTAGTGTGGCAGAGCTGTAATGAATGCACAGCCTGTTCTGTGGAAGTTCCAGTTTCACTGTGGAAGCTGTGTTGTTTATTAATCTGCAGTCAGGATGTTTCAATAAGGGTTAAAGCCAGATTTTCAGTGACAAGTTCTGTGGTAACTCTCCTTTAAATACAAACTACACAGTGAAAGTTCTCCAAGTAACAAAGCATTAGAACACATAGAATAATACTTGCAGTTTGGTTCAGGCAGTTCATTCAATTGATTGCATGTCAGCTCCTAAGTTAATGAACACTGCAGTTGTTTGGATGAATTCCAGTTAAAGTTGAACAAAGTATCAAAAAGTTCCTGTGAGGAAAAAAGTTCAGAAAACAAGTTATTCAAAGTAGTTAGGCTCAGGTAAATAGGGTAGCCTTGTACTCCAAATTACTAAGCAAAGAAAATTGATTTGGGGTGGTTTTTAAAGGCAAGCTGCAAGTTTTTTGCTTGAAGGATTCCGCTGGGTCCTAGAAGGAGCTAGGTTCCTGATATGACCCCCCACTCAGGGCAACGGTCCCACAGTTGCCGGTCTGGGACGATTTGGATTTCTGCGATGGAAGAGAGTGACCAGCCGTTGAGCTCTAAGATTGGTTGCAGGTTCCCATGTGTCGTCATCAGCTGAATAATTTTTCCAGCGTACCAGATATTGTAATTCACCTCTATGGAACCTGGAATCCAGCAGGGAATGCACTTCATATTCGTCTGGATCCAGTGCCTGAGGAGGTGGTGGAAGAATGAGTTGAGAGTGACGAGTGGCTCTGTATGGTTTCAATAGTGACACATGAAATGTGGGGTGGACCTTAATACTATCAGGTAATTTAAGAGTCATTGCGTTTTCATTGACAATTCTAACTATAGGGAATGGTCCTATGAACAGACCCGAGAGTTTCTTACTCGGTATCTGTAATTTCATGTTTTTGGTGGATAGCCAAACGAGATCACCTATGGCGTATATAGGTGGTGGTCTTCTCTTGAGGTCGTAATAATGCTTTTGAGTGAGCTGAGCATTTTTTTATGTTCTCCTCAATAAAGCGGAAATTGTCTTGTAAGGAATCATGTAGATCATCGATTAAGGGTGAATTTAAGGTGTCTGTTGCAATGAAAGATATTGTTGGATGGTAGGCATAATTTGCATAAAATGGTGTAGATTTTGTAGATGAGTTTACAGCATTGTTATAGGCAAATTCAGCCATGGAGAGGAAGTTCATCCAATGTTCTTGATGGTAGGAACAATAGCACCGAAGATATTGTTCCAGCCATTGATTCAGTCTCTCTGATTGACCATTGGTCTGAGGGTGAAATGATGTCGAGAAACGATGATCGATCTGTGTTAAGTCACAAAGTTTTGTCCAGAAATGTGAGGTGAATTGTGTTCCTCTATCGGTAGTTATTATCTTTGGTAACCCATGTAGCTTGAGTATGTTATCTATGAATAAATGTGCTGTCTCAGAGGATGTGGGTACTTTGTGATACGGCACAAAATGGGCCATCTTAGTAAATATATCTATGACCACTAGGATTGTTGTCTGTTTATTTGATTCAGGTAAATCCACTATGAAATCCATCGATAGATGGTACCAGGGTCTCTTCGGTACTGGTAATGGAGTTAATAATCCATACGGAGCTCTTCTCTCGGATTTCGAAGTGGCACAAATGGCACAAGTTAAGATATAGTCTCGGATGGATTCTTTCATTTTTGGCCACCAACAATCCCGTGAAAGCTGTTCCAAGGTTCGGTAAATTCCTGGGTGTCCGGCTAATGGAGAGTCATGGTATAACTTGAGAAAATTTATTCGCAATGCTTTGGGAATGTATAATTTCCCTTCATGGTAGTACAGGTCATCAATCTTATGTACAGAAGAGTGAGGTAGCTCCGGCTCCTTGAGACAATGACGTTTGATTTCGGTTATCACATCGGTGGTTAGACCTACAAAACATTCGGTAGGTAAGATAGTGGTATTTTGGGTTGTTGTTTTAGGTTTCTCAGGTAGGCGAGACAGAGCATCTGCTTTACCATTCCTGGAGGCAGGTCTATATACAATATTGAAGTTGAAGCGCGAGAAGAATAAACTCCAACGGACCTGTCTTGCTGAAAGAGTTTTGTTGTTTTCTAAATAAAGTAGGTTCCTGTGATCAGTGAAAATGGTAATAGGAAACTTGGTACCTTCGAGAAGATGCCTCCAGTGTTCCAGTGATCTTTTTATTGCGAGGAGTTCTTTATCTCCTATGGAATAATTTCTTTCAGCTGTTGACATCATCTGTGAGAAGTAAGAAACTGGATGGATGGGATCGTTTGGTGTTTCCTGTTGAGAGAGAACTGAGCCTAAGGCAAAATCAGAGGAATCAACTTCCAACACATAGTGGTGTTCGGGGTTCGGAAATCTTAGAATGGGTGCTGATGTAAAACTATCCTTTAAATATTCAAAAGCTGAATTAGCGTCTGGATCCCAGTTATAAGATGAGTTAATGCTGGTTAATTTCGTCAGTGGTTTTGCTATCTTGGAAAAGTTTCTAATGAATTTCCTATAGTAGTTTGCAAAACCTAGGAATTTTTGGAGTTCCTTTCTGGACTTGGGTATTAACCAATTTTTGACAGCGTCTACTTTTTGTTTTTGCATAGTGATACCTGTTGGTGAGATATCATATCCAAGGAATGACACATGCTTGGTATGGAATATGCATTTCTCCAACTTAGCATACAGTTTATGCTCTCGGAGCCTAGACAGTACCCATCGCACGTGTGTTTTGTGTTCTGTTTCATTTTTAGAATAAATCAAAATATCGTCTAGGTATATCACAAGACAGATGTCTAAGAGATCTCTGAACACATCGTTTATGAAGTGTTGAAAAGTGGCGGGTGCGTTGCACAGTCCAAACGGCATGACAAGGTACTCATAAAGGCCATACCTTGTCCTGAATGCGGTCAACCATTCGTGTCCTTCTTTTATCCTCACTAAGTTATAGGCTCCCCTTAAATCGAGTTTCGTGTATATAGTTGCCTCAGATAACCTTTCGATTAGTTCTGGGATTAATGGGAGTGGGTAACGATTTTTTATTGTGCGTTTGTTGAGTTCTCTGTAATCGATTATGGGACGTAATGATGAATCCTTATTCCGCACAAAAAAAATTCCGGCACCTGCTGGTGATGTTGATGCTCTGATAAATCCTTTCCGTAAATTTTCTTCGAGATACTCCTTTAAATGATCCAATTCTGGCTTGCAGAGAGGGTACAAGTGTCCATAAGGGATGGAAGAACCAGGTTGAAGTTGTATTGGACAATCGTATGCACGATGAGGAGGCAAGTTCTCAGCTTCTACTTTACTGAATACATCCTTGAAATCTGCATAAGGTGAAGGAATTTGCAACTCAGGTTTTTCTGTAGCTATTTCGGTCTGGAGTAGAACATGTTTGTGGAAACATGTTGTTTTACAATAGACTGAATCAAATTTTATGGAAGATAGTGACCAGTGGATAACTGGATTATGTAATTTGAGCCAACTAATACCCAAAACCACTGGGAAATGTGGTGACGAGACAACATCAAATGAGAGGTGTTCTGTGTGTCCTGCTGTAGTAACTGTTAACGGTGTGGTATGGTGTGTGATAGGGCCAGTTTTAGGTTCTGAACCGTCAATCATATGAAAAGAAAATGGAGTATGCTTTTTTATAAGGGGTATTTTATTTTGCTTTACAACATTATAATCAATAAAGCATCCATAAGCTCCCGAGTCTATGATGGCTTCAGTAGTCAGCTGATCTTGGTCCCACTGTATGGAGAGAGTTAACATGCAATAAGTTTTAGTTTTAGTGGTGTTTAATAAAGAACTTGTAACTTTGAACTTACATTTCTTGTTTTTCTGTAAAATGGGACACTCCTGGACTGAATGTGTAGGATTGGCGCAATACATGCACAGATTATTACTCTTCCTGCGGTATCTTTCTTCTGTTGTTAAAGGACCACGGGCTATTCCGATCTCCATGGGAACAGCTGTTTGTTTACTATGTTGGGTTGGTTGAGGTGGGGAATAGATAGAAGGTTTTGGTCGGACATCTGCAGAAAACCTTTCTGCCTTCCTTTCTCGCAGTCTGCGATCCAATTGTTTTGCAGCATTCATCATTCCATCTAGGGTTTTTGGGAGTTCTATCCTGGCGATTTCATCTTTCAAGCTCTCCGAGAGGCCTAAACGGAACTGGTTTCGAAGTGCAATCTGACTCCATTCCGAATCAGCAGCGTATAATTTAAATTCCGTGATGTACTCCTCCACGGGTCTCTTGGCTTGCTTAAGGTTCCTCATGGAGGCTTCAGCGGACATTTGTACATCAGTGTCGTGAAAAAGATCATCCATACATGTGAAAAAATCAGAAAGGGATCCTAGCACTGGGTCATTATGTTCGCACAGATTGTCAGCCCAGATTCTTGGCTCACCCCTCAGGAATGAAATAGTACTGAATACCTTGATCCTCTCTGTGGGATAACTGCGAGGTCGTAGATTATAAAGTAAATGACATGAATTCTTAAACTGCCTATACTGCTTCCTGTTTCCAGAAAAGAGCTCTGGTAGTGAAACTGAAGGTTCAGGTGTTTGCTGAGGTGGTGCAGTATGAGTAGTAAGTGAGTCTCTTATAATTCCCCTTAAAGACTGATTTTCAATTTGTAAATCATGAACCGCCTGAGCAAGCTGATCAACCTTTTGGGAGAGGTTGTAAACTATCTGTGGTAGATCTGGTGGCTCCATTTTTAAGGCTTAGTAATATGTCAGGCTACAAATATAAAGTTAACGATGGAACACAATTCACAGATCTTAATTTATTAATAATTGTTTTGTTTCACTATTGTAAAGGAATATCACTATGGCTTAGTGATATTCTCACCTAATAGTGATAGTTTAGTGGTTTATTTTGCCACACCCCAGATTATGCAGTTAGGGTTAAGCAAACTTGAATAGGATTTGTAGAAATTGCTCTCAATATTAAGTTAGCTTTAGTTCTTAAGTTGCAGGTGTAGTAATGGTTCTATTAACTCTCAGAGTCTTATGCAGTGTAACACATTAATATTTAACTAGTAACCAGGTTCTGTTAACAGTTATACATATGCTCATGCAGTATTGCTATTTTATTTGCAGAGATTACTTGTACCTTGTCTTGTGTTGCACTTGTAGTGTGGCAGAGCTGTAATGAATGCACAGCCTGTTCTGTGGAAGTTCCAGTTTCACTGTGGAAGCTGTGTTGTTTATTAATCTGCAGTCAGGATGTTTCAATAAGGGTTAAAGCCAGATTTTCAGTGACAAGTTCTGTGGTAACTCTCCTTTAAATACAAACTACACAGTGAAAGTTCTCCAAGTAACAAAGCATTAGAACACATAGAATAATACTTGCAGTTTGGTTCAGGCAGTTCATTCAATTGATTGCATGTCAGCTCCTAAGTTAATGAACACTGCAGTTGTTTGGATGAATTCCAGTTAAAGTTGAACAAAGTATCAAAAAGTTCCTGTGAGGAAAAAAGTTCAGAAAACAAGTTATTCAAAGTAGTTAGGCTCAGGTAAATAGGGTAGCCTTGTACTCCAAATTACTAAGCAAAGAAAATTGATTTGGGGTGGTTTTTAAAGGCAAGCTGCAAGTTTTTTGCTTGAAGGATTCCGCTGGGTCCTAGAAGGAGCTAGGTTCCTGACAATTTTTATTGTTTTAAAAGATAGATAATCCCTTTATTACCCATTTCCCAGTTTTGCATAACTAACACATTTATAATAATATACTTTTAACCTCTGTGATTATCTTGTATCTAAGCCTCTGCAAACTGCCCCTTTTTTCAGTTCTTTTGACAGACTTGCAGTCTAGCCAATCAGTGCCTGCTCCCAGATAACTTCTCGTGCACGAACACAGTGTTATCTATATGAAATACGTGAACTAACACGCTCTAGTGGTGAAAAACTGTTAAAATGCAATCTGAAAGAGGTGGGCTTCAAGGTCTAAGAAATTAGCATATGAACCTCCTAGGTTAAGCTTTCAACTAAGAATACCAATAGAACAAAGCAAAATTGGTGATAAAAGTAAATTGGAAAATTGTTTAAAATTACATGCTCTATCTGAATCATGAAAGTTTATTTTGGCCTAGACTGTCCCTTTAACGCACCGCAAACAACCGCAAACAGTCCATTTGCACAACCGCAAACTCCCCATTTGCACAAGGTTGGATACCAAGCTAGCCATGTCCCGTTCCTTGTCCTCACTGATGTCATTGAAGGTCTCTTCCTCCACCCATCCATGTACAACACCAAGGGTCCCCGAAAGGTGACAACAAGCCCCCTGGGACGCCTGCTGTGTTTGGTCTTCCACCTCCTCAAAGCCACCTTCCTCCTCTGACTCCTCTTCTTCAGACTCCTCTCTCTGCGTTGCCTCTCTCTGCGTTATTATAAGGTGTGTTAAGTAGTAATATTCCTATCAGTTTAATCCCTGTTACGTCCCCTATCAGGGTACGTGTATATGGCATCGATTTTAGGAACCGGGAGATGGAAAAAGATGCTTGGTCGGACCTCCTACTTCAAATTTGGGGCACTGCGCGTGCAATCTAATGTGCCACCAGGTAGGAGTGGTGTGTTAAGTAGTACTATTCTTATCAGTTTAAACCCTGTTACGTCCCCTATCAGGGGACGTGTATATGGCATCGATTTTAGGAACCGGGAGATGGAAAAAGATGCTTGGTCGGTCCTCCTACTTCAAATTTGGGGCACTGCGCGTGCAATCTAATGTGCCACCAGATAGGAGTGGTGTGTTAAGTAGTTCTATTCTTATCAGTTTAATCCCTGTTACGTCCCCTATCAGGGGACGTGTATATGGCATCGATTTTAGGAACCGGGAGATGGAAAAAGATGCTTGGTCAGACCTCCTACTTCAAATTTGGGGCACTGCGCGTGCAATCTAATGTGCCACCAGATAGGAGTGGTGTGTTAAGTAGTACTATTCCTATCAGTTTAGTCCCTGTTATGTGCCTTTTTTTTGTTTGGATTTTGAAGCCACAGTGCAGCACCAGAGGCCAGAAAAATTAGGCATGTACACATGCCTGAAAAATTAGGTATTGTTGCAGCCGCTGCTGTAGCAGCGGACAGAAAAATTGATATTTGTTTCCCAGGCAGAAAGTGCCCTAAAACATTGCGGCTTGAACCCTAGTTGGTGGCGGATAAGTCACGCAAGTCATCCGGCATTCAGACATAAAATACAGCAGCGTGTGGACCATTTTTAGCCCAAGCCAGCTCATCTCATCAGGCCTTTTTTAGTCGAATGTATCGCCCACTGTCAGTCCCTTCAGGATCCATCCCTCATTCATCTTAATAAAGGTGAGGTAATCTAGACTTTTTGACCTAGGCGACTTCTCTTCTCAGTGACAATACCTCCTGCTTCACTGAAGGTCCTTTCTGACAGGACACTTGAAGCGGGGCAGGCCAGAAGTTCTATCGCAAATTGGGATAGCTCAGGCCACAGGTCAAGCCTGCACACCCAGTAGTCAAGGGTTCATCGCTCCTCAGAGTGTCGATATCTGCATTTAAGGCGAGGTAATCTGCTACCTGTCAGTCGAGTCATTCTCTGAGGGTGGACCCCGAAGGGCTGTGGCGATTAGTAGGACTTAAAAAGCTCTGCATGTCCTCCATTAACAACACGTCTGTAAAGCGTGGTCGTCCCCTGTTAGATTCCCGTTGTGCTGTGACATCACCCTTATACACTTTGTAAAGCATACTTTTTAATTTATTTTGGAACAGCTGCATTCTTTCAGACTTGCGGTAATTCAGTAACATTTCAGGCACTTTATGCTTATACCGGTGGTCTAGTAGCGTGGACACCCAGTACAGGTCGTTCTCCTTCAGCCTTTTTATACAAGGGTCCCTCAACAGGCACAACAGCATGAAAGACCCCATTTGCACAAGGTTGGATGCCGAGCTACTCATGTCACGTTCCTCGTCCTCAGTGATCTCACTGAAGGTATGTTCTTCCCCCCAGCCATGTACAACACCACGGGTACCAGATAGGTGACAACGAGCACCCTGGGATGTCTGTTGTGGTTGGTCTTCCTCCTCCTCCTCCTCCTCAAAGCCACATTCCTCCTCTGACTCCTCTTCCTCACAATCCTCTTCCAGCGTTGCCGCAGGTCCAGCAAGCGATGCTGATAAGGAGGTTTCTGGTGGTGATGGTGACCACAACTCTTCCTCTTCACGCTCATCTACGGCCTGATCCAGCACTCTTCGCAGGGCATGCTCCAGGAAGAAAACAAATGGTATGATGTCGCTGATGGTGCCTTCGGTACGACTGACTAAGTTTTTCACCTCCTCAAAAGGAGACATGAGCCTACAGGCATTGCGCATGAGCGTCCAGTAACGTGGCCAAAAAATTCCCAGCTCTGCAGAGGCTGTCCTAGCACCCCGGTCATACAAATAGTCGTTAACAGCTTTTTCTTGTTGGAGCAGGCGGTTGAACATTAGGAGTGTTGAATTCCAACGTGTCGGGCTGTCGCAAATCAAGCGCTTCACTGGCATGTTGTTTCGCCGCTGGATATCTGAAAAGTGCGCCATGGCCATGTATGAATGCCTGAAATGGCCAAACACCTTCCTGGCCTGCTTCAGGACGTCCTGTAAGCCTGGGTACTTATGCACAAAGCGTTGTACGATCAGATTACACACATGTGCCATGCACGGCACATGTGTCAACTTGCCCAAATTCAATGCCGCCACCAAATTTCTTCCGTTGTCACTAACCACTTTGCCGATCTCCAGTTGGTGCGGAGTCAGCCACTGATCCACCTGTGTGTTCAGGGCAGACAGGAGTGCTGGTCCGGTGTGACTCTCTGCTTTCAGGCAAGTCAACCCCAAGACGGCGTGACACTGCCGTATCCGGGATGTGGAATAGTACCTGGGGAGATGGGGGGGTGCCGTTGATGTGGAGCAAGATGCAGCAGCAGAAGAGGACTCAGCCGAGGAGGTTAGGAGGAGTAGAGGATGGAGTAGGAGGAGTAGAGGAGGTGGCAGCAGGCCTGCCTGCAAGTCGTGGTGGTGTCACCAACTCTTCTGCAGAGCCACGCATTCCATGCTTGGCAGCCGTCAGCAGGTTTACCCAATGCGCAGTGTAGGTGATATACCTGCCCTGACCATGCTTTGCAGGCCAGGTATCAGTGGTCAGATGGACCCTTGCCCCAACACTGTGTGCCTGACATGCCATTACTTCCTTTTGCACAATCGACTACAGGTCAGGGATTGCCTTTTGTGCAAAGAAATTTTGGCCGGGTACCTTCCACTGCGGTGTCCCAATAGCTACAAATTTTTGGAACGCCTCAGACTCCACCAGCTTGTATGGTAAAAGCTGGCTGGCTAAGAGTTCAGTCAAGCCAGCTGTCAGATGCCGGGCAAGGGGGTGACTTTGTGACATTGGCTTCTTACACTCAAACATGTCCTTGACAGACACCTGACTGTGGGCAGATGAGCAGGAACTGATCAAGGCGAGACACGGAGTGGCGGATGGTTGAGAGGGGGCAAGGAGGACAGCAGTGGTTGACGTGGCTGAAGATGCTGGACCAGGAGGAGGATGGCGGCTTTGAGTTTGTGTGCTGGTTGTACTCATGTGTTTATCCCATAGGCGTTTGTGATGTGCGATAATGTGCCTTCGCAAAGCAGTTGTACCTAGGTGGGTGTTGGATTTCCCACAACTCAGTTTCTTTTGGCACAGGTTGCAAATGGCATCACTGTTGTCAGAGGCAGACACACACAAAAAATTCCACACTGCTGAGCTCTGCAATGACGGCATTCTGGTGGTGGCAACAGCATGCGTTGATTGGCGTGCTGTCTGGCTGACCCCGGGTGCCGATGCATGCTGTCTGACTGTGCCACTAGCTCCTTGCGACGACCTCCCCCTCCTTCCAACTCGTCTCCTCCTCCTCTTTGTCTCCCCATTTGAACTTTCCCCCTCTTCTTCTTCTCTTCTAGCGGGCACCCACGTGACATCCACGGACGCATCTTCATCATCAACCACTTCAATTGTATCTGACAACTCAACAAAGGAAGCAGCAGCGGGTACAACATCATCATCATCACACCGTACGTCCATGTGTGTATTGCTGCATGACTGGGACATATCCCTGTTATCTACAATAATGGTTGCACATCACTATCACTCATTTCTTCCAACTGATGTGTAAATAACTCCTCTGACAGATCAAGTGAAGCAGCTGTGATGCTAGTGTTGGTGGTGGTGTCAGGCGGGCGAGTGGTAACTTGAGAGGTGCCCGAAGCTAAGCTAAAGGAGGATGGTGCGTCAAGGTTCCGAGCGGAAGCTGTAGAAGATTGGGTGTCCTGTGTTAGCCAGTTACCTTTGTCCTCAGAACTGATCGGGGTACGTGGCCTCTGAACACTGGGCATTATTCTAGGGCCAAAGGGAATCACAGCACCACGAACACGACGGCCCCTGCGGGGTGGCCTGCCTCTGCCTGTCATTTTTTTTCCCGATTAGTGGTACTATGCGTGCAAGCTACTGTGACAACAGATATGAGTGGCACTGTGCACTGGCAGAAGTTGGCAGAGTAGACGCTGTAGGCCTGACACACACGTGTACAGACAACTAACTGCTATTCAATCTATTACAGTCAAAATTGTATTTTTTTTTTAAATGTACACTACTTTTACACCAGATATAAGTTGCACTGGGGTGACACTGTGCCCTGGCAGGCACTGAAACGCACACGTGTGAAGGAAACTGACTGCTATTATTTAACACAGTCAAAAAAGTGTTGTTTTTTTTAAATCTACACTATTGCTACACCAGATATGAGTTGCACTGGGGTGACACTGTGCCATGGCAGGCAGGCACTGAAACGCACATGTGTGAAGGAAACTGACTGCTATTATTTAACACAGTCAAAAAAGTATTTTTTTTTTTAAATCTACACTACTGTTACACCAGATATGAGTTGCACTGGGGTGACACTGTGCCCTGGCAGGCAGGCACTGAAACGCACACGTGTGAAGGAAACTGACTGCTATTATTTAACACAGTCAAAAAAGTGTTTTTTTTTTTTAAATCTACACTACTGTTACACCAGATATGAGTTGCACTGGGGTGACACTGTGCCCTGGCAGGCAGGCACTGAAACGCACACGTGTGAAGGAAACTGACTGCTATTATTTAACACAGTCAAAAAAGTGTTGTTTTTTTTAAATCTACACTACTGTTACACCAGATATGAGTTGCACTGGGGTGACACTGTGCCCTGGCAGAAAGGCACTGAAACGCACACGTGTGAAGGAAACTGACTGCTAATATTTAACACAGTCAAAAAAGTTTTTTTTTTTTTTTTAAATCTACACTACTGTTACACCAGATATGAGTTGCACTGGGGTGACACTGTGTCCTGGCAGGCAGGCAGGCAGGCAGGCACTGAAACGCACACGTGTGAAGGAAACTTATTGCTAATATTTAACACAGTCAAAAAAAGTTTTTTTTTTTTAAATCTACACTACTGTTACACCAGATATGAGTTGCACTGGGGTGACACTGTGCCCTGGCAGGCAGGCACTGAAACGCACACGTGTGAAGGAAACTGACTGCTATTATTTAACACAGTCAAAAAAGTTTTTTTTTTTTAAAATCTACACTACTGTTACACCAGATATGAGTTGCACTGGGGTGACACTGTGCCCTGGCAGGCAGGCAGGCACTGAAACGCACACGTGTGAAGGAAACTGACTGCTATTATTTAACACAGTCAAAAAAGTATTTTTTTTTTAAATCTACACTACTGTTACACCAGATATGAGTTGCACTGGGGTGACACTATGCCCTGGCAGGCAGGCACTGAAACGCACACGTGTGAAGGAAACTGACTGCTATTATTTAACACAGTCAAAAAAGTGTTGTTTTTTTTAAATCTACACTACTGTTACACCAGATATGAGTTGCACTGGGGTGACACTGTGCCCTGGCAGGCAGGCACTGAAACGCACACGTGTGAAGGAAACTGACTGCTATTATTTAACACAGTCAAAAAAGTGTTGTTTTTTTTTAATCTACACTACTGTTACACCAGATATGAGTTGCACTGGGGTGACACTGTGCTCTGGCAGGCAGGCACTGAAACGCACACGTGTGAAGGAAACTGACTGCTATTATTTAACACAGTCAAAAAAGTGTTTTTTTTTTTAAATCTACACTACTGATACACCAGATATGAGTAGCACTGGGGTGACACTGTTCCCTGGCAGGCAGGCACTGAACCGCACACGTGTGAAGGAAACTGACTGCTATTATTTAACACAGTCAAAAAAGTGTTGTTCTTTTAAATCTACACTACTGTTACACCAGATATGAGTTGCACTGGGGTGACACTGTGCCCTGGCAGGCAGGCACTGAAACGCACACATGTGAAGGAAACTGACTGCTATTATTTAACACAGTCAAAAAGTGTTGTTCTTTTAAATCTACACTACTGTTACACCAGATATGAGTTGCACTGGGGTGACACTGTGCCCTGGCAGGCAGGCACTGAAACGCACACATGTGAAGGAAACTGACTGCTATTATTTAACACAGTCAAAAAAGTTTTTTTTTTTTTTTTAAATCTACACTACTGTTACACCAGATATGAGTTGCACTGGGGTGACACTGTGCCCTGGCAGGCAGGCACTGAAACGCACACGTGTGAAGGAAACTGACTGCTATTATTTAACACAGTCAAAAAAGTTGTTTTTTTTTTTAAATCTTCACTACTGTTACACCAGATATGAGTTGCACTGGGGTGACACTGTGCCCTGGCAGGCAGGCAGGCAGGCACTGAAACGTACACGTGTGAAGGAAACTGACTGCTAATATTTAACACAGTCAAAAAAGTGTTTTTTTTTTTTTAAATGTACACTACTGTTACACCAGATATGAGTTGCACTGGGGTGACACTATGCCCTGGCAGGCAGGCACTGAAACGCACACGTGTGAAGGAAACTGACTGCTATTAATTAGATTACACATTAAAAAAAAAAAAAAGCAGACTGATGTTCTAGCCCTAAAAAGGGCTTTTTGGGGTGCTGTCCTTACAGCAGAGATCAGATGAGTCCTTCAGGACTGTAGTGGACACTGAACACACTAGCCAAGCTATCAATTTCCCTATTAAATCAGCAGCAGCTACACTGTCCCTCCTCTCACTAAGAATGCAGCTTCCAAATGAATCTAAAATGGATGCTGTCCAGGAGGTAGGAGGGTCTGGGATGGAAGGTCTGCTGCTGATTGGCTGGAATGTGTCTTCTGACTGTGAGGTACAGGGTCAAAGTATTACTCAATGATGATGAATAGGGGGCGGATCGAACATCGCATATGTTCGCCCGCCACGGCGAACACGAACAAGCTATGTTCGCCAGGAACTATTCGCTGGCAAACTATTTGTGACATCACTATTGAAAATTAATTAACTGTTTTTGTCTCATGAAAGTACAAGCATTAAATATATTAAATATTTTTTAAAAAATTATACACTTTAATGTAGCAGTTACCAACAAAAAGCTATGTTGAAACGTCCAAAAGAGGATACAAATACATATTAACACATATGCCTGTAGTTTGTATTTACTAAAAGAGTTCACCATCATAAGCTAGAAACTCTTGCATTAATTAATTAGGAGGACTTTTGAATTTTGTAATTGTCTTATCTTTGGATTTCAATGTTTTAGGAACCTCTGCACTATCTTATGGTCTATTATAGCTTCAAAACCACAACGGGACCAAAACAATCTTGTCACCATTATGCTTTGTCTCTAATGGATAAATTATTCCCTGTCCTCTAAAGCGAACCATTGTCTACAGAACTTTCTAAGGAGAAAGGTTGCTGCTACAGAAAGTATCAGGACTTCCATATCCAAGCATAATTGTAAAATAAATTCTATGTTTCCATGCTAAAAAATACGTTCATCACATTTGAATTGAATTGTAGACATTAGACTATACATTCATGAAACACTAGCTTTAATTCTATTATTCTGTATGGAGCTTGTGACATGGAAAGCGGCTATTACACATTTGCTATCCGGACTGATAATTTGATGCTAGTTTGAGACTAGTTTGAGACTAGTGTGATAAATTGGTGAAGTTGATCGGATTTGGCTTAAAATGGGTGGAAAATATGTCACAATCGAACATAGTTTTGAATAGGGTACACACTTTGATAAATATTGAAACTAAATTATGAGTGTTTATGAGTGTTTATTCTCAGTAAAAATTAGAAATCTACAGAGCCTGGAGTAGCCATGATTTTTTTTTATTATTGTTTCTTTTTTAGGCTAAAATTATTAAACATTCAATAAAATCTTATCATCAACATAGTAATTAATGATTGCATCTAAGTGGAAATTTTACAAATATTAACAAAAATGAAATCTAATATCAAGGAAGGGTTAATGGCCCACACTTCATGAATTGAATTTGTTAGAAAACTGTTAAAACTGAAGTAATACACACAAGCTAGTTAATGACAATAATGAATACCTTTCTGCATGATGTTCTTGTGTTCAGCTGTTTTTATTTTTTTTTTGCTTTCATGTTTTCCCATGTTTACCTTGTTAAAGTATAGGAAATATAGATTTTATTGAATTATCCCTAACAACTCAAGTAACCTAATGAATTCCGATTGTAACCCCCAAAGATATGGAGTGCATATTAATATTTTTCCATTGTAATCTAGACCCATCTCCCACCCAAGATTTACAAAAAATAGACCACAGGGGAAAATACCCCCTACTATTATTCTGTCAACAAACTGATTAAGAAAATAAATAATACAAAAACATATAGGAAGAAAGAGCTTCTTTTTAAGCATTCCACACAGCCAATGGTTATATTGCTACCTATCCCCACACTACACTAACTAATCTTCCTTCAGTAATTGCCATAAAGCAGTATTAGCCATTTCTCTACTATTTCCCACCTTTCCAAGGGTAGTGAAAAAAAACCAACAACCCCATTTCCTGTGTGTATACGACATGAATATGATTTTAACCTGTTGTCTGGAAAAAAATTTTTTATAATAATTTTTATTGAGGTTGTGAGAGTAATACAACATAAATGAAATACCATGAAACAAGAATGGTAAAATGAACAACTTACAGATAATTTTTGAGTAAAGCAAAAGTATCACAGTGGATTACCTTAGGTAGATCTTATGAACCTCTATTTCAAGTTATTTTTCTTTAATGGGTTCCTCAAATGACAAAGAGGGTTACTCTTGAACCCAACCAAGCTTATATATGCTGCGAGAGGAAATTGGCATTGAAAATGGTCATTTTGGACCTAGTAAAGCTATAGGAGGTTAGCAATTAAAATAAAATAACTGAAATAGTAATGTAGGTCTTAGAGAAAAGGATAGAGAGACGGAGAAAGACAGCAGGCAAGAGCTGCTTTATGTGGAAGAAAAAGGGGGAAGGGGGGGGTTTGGGCCCTTATTAGAATTATTTGTTATTTGGAGTAGAGGAAATGAAAAATGTAGTAAGTCAATGAGACATAATTAACTAGGAAAGTTGGGATGGAGTATGTTCCCTTAGGAGTTTGGGTCTAAGAGTGGCTGTATAACCTGTATAATAACTTTTGATATATATTTATTAGATAAAAATAGACATAATATGGTGATTTACTGACTCAAGTGGGGGCCTGTGCTGGGGGAGTAAGCAATGAGAGGGCCACAATTTTAGAGTAGTATGTGTGTACTAATTAATAGGTATAGTCTGCAATGGTGTAAGTAGCTTGAGCGGAGGTGATCCTTAGTAATATTTAAATGTTATTTACTAGAGTTCAGAAACACCACAGTCCCTCTCTCCTATAGGATAGGTAGAAATAAGTGTTATTGTGTAATGGGTCTTAGCAAGAGACATATGTTAATTAGGTTAGCCAGTAGCTCAAGTATGATACCTATTATATAAATGGGCAATAGGAGCTTAATTAGAAGTGAAGGTAAACTGTAAAGAGCTCAGGTAAAAAGGAACCTGTATAAGAGGAGAACAAAAAGAGAAGAAAAAAAAGGAAAATCATATACAATCTATATATTTGTCCAATGCGAATTTTAAACCTTGGATCTGCTGTAGTACTGGAGTATAGCCTAATGTAAAGTGAATTTATTTCTGGATAACTGCAACCCAAATATATCTAATTGCTCATAGTGATCATATAAAATATAATACCTAATAATGTGGGCAATGAACATACCTATACAATAATAATTAGAGGGGAAAGAGCCCATATGTTGTAGTGAGGCTGTAGGTGTTCCTGTAAGCGGTCCCTAATGGGGAGATACATAATTAGTAATAATGTACAGGAGTATAAAGATATATCCTAAGAGCTCCATGATAATATATATCGGTAGACATGTTAGATAACCGTGTTCTAAGTATAAAAGGTAGTTAAACCAGTCTGCCTGAATGAGCTCAGTTCTTTGAGTATGTGTCTGAAAAAAGCAGAAAATATAAGAAATGAACATAAATATAGGCTTGTTATTTATCGTATGAGTGTTTCCACATCTAGCCTACACCTGATCGTGTTAAGTCTGCTCCACTATGAGAAAAGTCCCACTGCTCGTCAGTTTTTTTGCAGGAGACTAAGGGAAGTTCCAATATGATCCTGGAGCAGAATGCCCCTGGGAATATATGACAATATCTCCTTCAGCCTGCCCATAAACCTAGGGACCATGAGATTCTTGAATGTTCGTTCCCCATCTGGAGCCGGAGTGAGGGTATAAGGCTGGGCCAGTGTTGGATACTCCGTAGAAAGGATACACGTCTTGTCAGATATCAAGGTAGTTAAGTCTTGTGGTGTTCGGTGTTGCTGTGCAGGGAGCTAGTTGATGAACCAAGGGGTGTACCTCTGAGTTGCTATTTGTTCTCTCTCTACAGGGCAAGGATTCTGCCCGCTCTCTTCAGAACTATATATCACGTTGTGCCAGTCCTCAATTGGTTCCGTGGCGTCACTCTCGGATAGTGGTGGTTGTCCAGCTCCATCTTCTATATATGTCCCCTTGACGATGGCTATTAGGTCAGCAAACCCCCTATCCATTCTATGCTCGAGTTCAAGCAGTGAGGCTGATATGCTTATGTGGAACTCCTCCATCCTGATATCTAAAGATGTTATTTAGATGGGGCCACTGTACCCAGGGGGGGGGGTTGAGTGCGAAGTTGTAGGCCGTCCTCTTACCCGACTAGTAGTTTGACTTAGTGCTCCGGGTGTTAAAGTCCGTTGTATATTATGGCATAAGCACTATAAGATCTTCATGGGTGCCCAGCATGAAAGTTGCATGAGTTAAATCTTCGGGGAAATGATTGTAGGCTTATGTAAGGGTGGCGGCCTTTCATCAAGATTCGGCTAATTCAACCCCTGGAAGCTGTCCACTCACCAATTTTGGGTACAACTCGGGTCTGCAGAGAAAGTAGTAGTAGTATGCTATAGTTATAGTGTGAGATCAAAGCTATATCCCTATAACAGTTTGTGAATTAGTAAAATAGCTTCAGGAGCTTCATAAAGTGCGACTGTTCATGGCCGCTTCTTAGCCACGCCCCCCTGTTGTCTGGAATTTTGATAAAAGTTATTACAGTTTGTAACTGCCAATCAATTTAAAGGGATATTCCGGTGAAAATTTAAATGCACATAGATGAATTACATATTTGAATAGAGACATATTAGCAATATACATATAGTAGTAAAAATGCTACTAGTAAAAGTTATCACTGTTTTTGTATTAACATTTTTATCTGCACGTGCATGAGAAGAAAAGCTATATTCTCAGCGCACCAGCATTTTAAATATTGCAACTGTTCTGAGTGCCAGTGGGGTTTGTATCATGTCAGAAATTAACAAATTGAGTCATTACCAGAAGGTACAAGAATTTTAGGCTCTCTGAGAAAGTGCTGTGTTTAAAATGCTGGTGCATGGAACATACTTAAATACACATTTGAAACAGCTATTGCTTTTGTTAGAAGCATTCTTGTTAATACATGTATATTACAAAAATGCTTCTAATCAAAACTAAAATGTTTCCATGTGGATTCCATTTTTGTCTGGAATGTCCCTTTAAGAACATTGGTTTTCCTGGTGTGCCATGTTTCTGTTTTTTAGGTTGAAAATTATTTTTATACACTGAACTGTATTGGAACATTATAATCCAGAAAATAGTGAATCTCATGGTAGAAACAACAAACTAGAGACAGAACAAATCTCCCTCTGGCAAATAAGTTGTTTGACAGGTCTACTGTCAAGTCAAAGCAAGCCACTGGTCAGCTTTAGGTTCAACAATACTACTGTAATTGAATTTTAAAACTTTACACACTTTGAAATTGTCAGATTTTTTTTTTCTTTCTCATAAAATAGAAACCAGGAAGAAAAAAAAAACACATTTCACTGCAAAGCTTATATTGCCAAGTAATTGGTTATGGCATTCTGTCACAAGGACAATTAAGTTCAGAAAGATAGTACACTGAAATCTTGCTGACCTAAAAAATAGATTACATGAGAATGTACATTTGTGCCTTTGGATTAAAATACTTTCTAGACAGGTGTGGTACCAGGAGTGAGTAACAATGAGATGTCTGGAAATGTTTTTTTTCTGTTGTTTTTTTCTTTTTTCTATTTAATAATGGATTTACTGCAATTAGATTTCTGTAGCTCTCCTCATTTAAAATACTTTTTATTTAATGAATGCATTTATACGGAACACTATATGATGAATCTCCATATATTTTGTGTATAGTTTTATAATAAATGTATTCAGAAAACATATTGGGAATAAAGACGATTCATTAAGATTGTAAACAAAAGATAGATGAAAATTAGATATAAAACTCTAGTTTATTTTCTCTACACAGCATTTATATACAGTAATTTAAAACAGATAGTGAAACATTTCTGTCCTTGAAATGTTTGTCTTAGCAAACAAGATTTCAGAATATTTTAACCATTCCTATTCGAGGATTACTGATAATAATTTTGCAATCACCTTTCATTATTTATTTTGACAACTTTTCATTTAATTTACATTTTAAACTTGTGGTCATTACACAGGGTCTGCTGATCTAAAGATTATCCTCCAGCACTGCGAGATCCCCAGTGAAGTTCTTAAAAGGCAGATTTTGCTATACTTCTCCAAGGGGCCTTCATTTTTGGATGTGAAGGAGTAATAAGCCCAGGGCAATATAGCACTGTATGGCATGACCGTTCTGCTTCATTTTCACTTTGTGGTTTGTTTTTTAAATTACTTTACTTTAGATTAAGTTTTATTACATTTAAACTTTCCACTTTCTATGTTGTATTTTATTTTCTACACAGCAGTGCATCTTTTACAAATTATGTTGAAGTTTGTATTTAAAACGGAAAAATTGACAGCTTCAGTTTCCCATAAATCTTTATTACTCTTTGTGGACCCGATAAGCAAAGATTATTTTGCTTAGAGAGAAATTACAGTGCAGGCTTCACAGGGGCCGAAATCACTGAATTCTAGAAGAAAATGCAAGGAACCTAGATGTCCTAGAGAGATGTGAGATGCCTTCCATAGAAAGTAATGAGGCTATCTGGGATGCAAAATTTCACATGTGAAAGTAAATTAATGGATAATTCCTGGTGCTGATATAAAGGCTCAGTTTTCATCAATTACAATTTAAACTGAAATATTTTCACTACAATTTAACCTATTTTGCCTATAGTTTAGTATATATTACTTTTATGTCAATTAAATAAGTATAATGTGAATTGTGAACAAACTTCACCTGCATAGAGTTGGTGAGAAAAATCAGTGAGATCAGCTTTTGTTTAAAATGCTAACAGTATTTCACAAGACTTTCGAGAGCGCTTTAGACATATCCTGGAAAGTTTCCTGTTCAGTCCAGGAAACTCCCCTATCCCTCACACTTTCTAAAGCTGTGCTTTATTTTACAATAGAGAAGATACAAAGTACAATGTAAATTGTAAAATATACACAGACATTTATAAAGTATAAAGAAACGTTAAAACATAATCAGAATTTGTAAAATCACTGTTGGATCTAAAACTAAATCTAAATGTATTCAAATATTAAAGAGAAAGTGCAGAGCTTAAATGTAATAATACTGAAAGGACCCAATTTGAAGTGTAAATTAATATAAAATACCATGCACAAAGTATAAATGTAACAAAACTCTCATATCATGCAATGTTATATTGCACTGGGCGTGCCTTGCCTTCAGATACAGAAATAAGAGAGATCTTGCAATGCTGGAGAGTTCTGCCTTTTTTCTTTGAGCATTCAGTGAGTTCAGCCCCTGTAAAGTCTGCACTATAATTTCTCTCCTAGCAGGAGAATCTTTGATCATCAGGCTTTCAGAGGCTGGAGTACATAATGTAGGATCAAAACCCTGACAATGTAGTGCTTAAATGCTGATATAAACTATCCATACATAAAACAATAAAAGTTGATTTTGCTTAAGAGACCTTTAAAAACAATAACGCCTAGATTTAGAGTTCTGCGGTAGCCGTCAAAAGCAGCGTTAAGGGCTCCTAACGCTGCTTTCTACCGCCCCCTGGTATTTAGAATCAGCCAGGAAAGGGTCTAACGCTCACTTCCAAGCTGCAACTTTTCCATACTGCAGATCCCCTTACGCCAATTGTGTATCCTATCTTTTCAATGGGATCTTCCTAACGCCGGTATTTAGAGTCTTGGCTGAAGTGAGCATTAGACCCTCTACCGACAAGACTCCACCCGCAGAAAAAAGTCAGTAGTTAAGAGCTTTCTGGGCTAACGCCGGTTCATAAAGCTCTTAACTACTGTCCTCTAAAGTATACTAACACCCATAAACTACCTATGTACCCCTAAACCGAGGCCCCCCCACATCGCCGCCACTATAATAAAAATTTTTAACCCCTAATCTGCCGACCGCACATCGCCGCCACCTACATTATACCTATGTACCCCTAATTTGCTGCCCCTAACATCGCCGCTACCTTACCTACACTTATTAACCCCTAATCTGCTGACCGGACCTCACCGCCACTCTAATAAATGTATTAACCTCTAAACCGCCGCACTCCTGCCTCGTAAACCCTATAATAAATAGTATTAACCCCTAATCTGCCCTCCCTAACATCGCCGCCACCTAACTTCAAGTATTAACCCCTAATCTGCCGACCGGACCTCGCCGCTACTATAATAAATGTATTAACCCCTAAAGCTAAGTCTAACCCTAACCCTAACACCCACCTAAGTTAAATATAATTTTAATCTAACAAAATAAATTAAATCTTATTAACCAAAGTATTCCTATTTAAAGCTAAATACTTACCTGTAAAATAAACCCTAATATAGCTACAATATAACGAATAATTATATTGTAGCTATTTTAGGATTTATATATATTTTACAGGCAACTTTGTATTTATTTTAACTAGGAACAATAGCTATTAAATAGTTATTTACTATTTAATAGCTACCTAGTTAAAATAATTACAAAATTACCTGTAAAATAAATCCTAACCTAAGTTACAATTAAACCTAACACTACACTATCAATAAATTAATTAAATAAATTAACTACAATTACATACAATTAAATAAACTAAATTAAATTACAAAAAAAACAAACACTAAATTACAAAAAATAAAAAAGATTACAAGAATTTTAAGCTAATTACACCTACTCTAAGCCCCCTAATAAAATAACAAAGCCCCCAAAAATAAAAAAAATTCCCTACCCTATTCTAAATTAAAAAAGTTAACAGCTCTATTACCTTACCAGCCCTTAAAAGGGCTTTTTGCGGGGCATGCCCCAAAGAAATCAGCTCTTTTGCCTATAAAAAAAACACAACATTCTATTGGTTGTTCCGATCAGCCAATCGAATGCGAGCTCTATCTGATTGGCTGATTTGATCAGCGAATCGGATTGAACTTGAATCTGATTGGCTGATTCAATCAGCCAATCAGATTTTTCCTACCTTAATTCCGATTGGCTGATAGAATCCTCTTGGATGACGTCACTTAAAGGAACCTTCATTCGTCGGGTAGTCGTCATTGAAGGATGTTCCACGCCGGAGGTCTTGAAGATGGAGCCGCTCCTCGTCGGATGGATGAAGATGCCGCTTGGATGAAGATGTCTGCCGGTCCGGATGTCCTCTTCTGCCCGGATAGGATGAAGACTTCTGCCGCTCCAGATGTCTTCTTTTGGTCCATCGGTGCCCGGCTGGGTGAACACGGCTCAAGGTAGGGAGATCTTCAGGGGGGTAGTGTTAGGTTTATTTAAGGGGGGTTTTGGTTAGAGTAGGGGTATGTGGGTGGTGGGTTGTAATGTTGGGGGTGGTATTGTGTTTTTTTTTACAGGCAAAAGAGCTGATTTCTTTGGGGCATGCCCCGCAAAAAGCCCTTTTAAGGGCTGGTAAGATAATAGAGCTGTTAACTTTTTTAATTTAGAATAGGGTAGGGAATTATTTTTATTTTTGGGGGCTTTGTTATTTTATTAGGGGGCTTAGAGTAAGTGTAATTAGCTTAAAATTCTTGTAATCTTTTTTTATTTTTTGTAATTTAGTGTTTGTTTTTTTTGTAATGTATTTTAGTTTATTTAATTGTATGTAATTGTAGTTAATTTATTTAATTAATTTATTGATAGTGTAGTGTTAGGTTTAATTGTAACTTAGGTTAGGATTTATTTTACAGGTAATTTTTTATTATTTTAACTAGGTAGCTATTGAATAGTAAATAACTATTTAATAGCTATTGTACCTAGTTAAAATAAATACAAAGTTGCCTGTAAAATAAATATAAATCCTAAAATAGCTACAATATAATTATTCGTTATATTGTAGCTATATTAGGGTTTATTTTACAGGTAAGTATTTAGCTTTAAATAGGAATACTTTATTTAATAAGAGTTAATTTATTTCGTTAGAATAAAATTATATTTAATTTAGGGGGGTGTTAGGGTTAGACTTAGCTTTAGGGGTTAATACATTTATTATAGTAGTGGCGAGGTCCGGTCGGCAGATTAGGGGTTAATACTTGAAGTTAGGTGGCGGTGATATTAGGGAGGGCAAATTAGGGGTTAATACTATTTATTATAGGGTTTTCGAGGCGGGAGGGCGGCGGTTTAGGGGTTAATACATTTATTAGAGTGGCGGCGAGGTCTGGTCGGCAGATTAGAGGTTAATAAGTGTAGGTAAGGTAGCGGCGACGTTGGGGGGGCATTTTAGGGGTTAATAAATATAATATAGGTGTCGGCGATGTTAGGGGCAGCAGATTAGGGGTACATAGGTACAATGTAGGTGGCGGCGGTGTCCGGAGCGGCAGATTAGGGGTTAATAGTGTAATGCAGGGGTCAGTGATAGCGGGGGCGGCAGATTAGGAGTTAATGAGTGTAAGGTTATGGGTGTTTAGACTCGGGGTTCATGTTAGGGTGTTAGGTGCAGACTTAGAAAGTGTTTCCCCATAGGAAACAATGGGGCTGCGTTAGGAGCTTAACGCTGCTTTTTTGCAGGTGTTAGGTTTTTTTCTGCCCAAACTGCCCCATTGTTTCCTATGGGGGAATCGTGCACGAGCACATTTTTCCAGCTAGCCGCTACCGTAAGCAACGCTGGTATTGAGAGTTGAAGTGGCGGTAAATATGCCTGTACGCTCCCTTTTTGGAGCCTAACGCAGCCCTTCAGAGAACTCTAAATACCAGCGTTGTTTAGAAGCAGCGCTAGAAAAAAAAAACACGCGTAGCTAACGCACCCCTTTGGCCGCAAAACTCTAAATCTAGGTGTAAGATTGCATAACCAACAAATGCATAATAAAAGGACAATGCAATAGCACTTACTCTAAATTTCAATTGAGCAGCAATTTTTTTTTGATATTTCAAAATTCCTTCCATAACTCCACCCATATCATGTGGCAGCCATCACTCAATCACAGACATATACACTGTGAACCCTGTCACATGCTCAGTTGGAGCTGGTTCCTTGGAAAGTATAATAATGGAAATAAATTGGAAAGTTTTATAAAATTATAAAATCTATCTGAATCATGTACGATTTGTTTTGACTGTCGTGTCCCTTTAATAGGAATTATTGGAGGATTTCCAGTTATATGAATAAATTAAAAAGTAAGCACACACAAATATATTAAATTTGTAATTTTAGAATAATGAAGGGGACTAGATTAGTAAAACCTTTTTTAATTATTAAAACAAACAATCAAACAAAAAAAAACAAAAAAACTAACAGCTTGTCTACGGATCAGTTTCAAAAATACAACAAAGCCATATGGGCTAGACGGCACACAGACAAAGAAAAGAAGAATAAGTGCAAAAACAGCAAACACTTTGAATCTGTAATCTTAGAAAACTCTATAAAACACAGAAAACTTGGTGTAATGATAGTAATAAAAAAAAGCAAAATAAAACTATTGCCGTGTAAAAGAAATTGTTCCATATATGATAATTCATACCTATAGTAAATTAACCCCTTCACTAATGGGAATTTCATAGAAGAAAGTGCCATAAAAGCCAGATAATTTTTAGCATTTTGGCTATCACTCCATTTAAACAGTCTTGTTTTTTTTTGTTTTTTTTTTATTTGCCTATCAAAACTATATATTTTTTTAAGTAAATAAACCAAGGTATTGATCTACACCCATTTTGGTATATTTCATGCCACTATTGCACCGGCAAATGCGATAATATAAAAAAGTTAACTTTTTCACAAACTTTGGTTTTCTCTGGGATCTCCTTTGTTAAGAAATAACAGGCATGGGCTTTGTTATATATTTTAGATTATTAGAAGGCCACTAATTGCAGCTGCGCACCACTCTTCTATGATTCCCTTCAGTGAAGGGGTTAATCAGGTAGCTTGTAAGGTTAATTTTAGCTGTAGTGTAGAAATTACCCTCCCACCTGACACCTCCCACCCCTGATTTTTCCCAAAGAGCTCTCTTCCCCTCACCCACACTCACACCCACCATCTAATGTACTCGCAGTTTAGGTTTTTTTTTTTGTTTGTTTTTTTCTGCAGTGTATTGATCCTCCTCAACCCTCCCTAATCCCTCCCAAACACCTCTCTAAACATCCCCTCCCATTAATGGTGGCCATCTTTGGTACTGGAAGCTGTCTTATACATATTTTTTATTTTTCATTTTTATACAGTACTGTGCAAATGTCTTAAGCCACCAACAGCTTTGTTATTTTAGCAAAGTTTTAATGACCATCCATATTTATTTTTCTGTCTCTTTATTAAGATACAAACAGAAAATACAGGAAATATGTACACAAAATATAAAAAACACCCAATTTTCAGAACAAAATTGCTTCTTCAGGCAAAAGTCAGTATTTAGTTTGTCCTCCCTTGGCACTAAGCACATCTTGAACTCTTTTGGGGAGAGTGTCCTGACGTTTTCTGAAGTAATCTTCTGGTATATTATACCAGGCTTCTTTCAGCACTTCCCAGAGTTTATATTTCCGTTGTCTTTTATTTGTTTCTCTGTCCAGGGGATCCCATACTGCCTCTATAATATTCAGGTCTGGACTCTGTGGAGGCCGTCCATGACTGTCAGTATTTTATCAGCTGTTTTTCTCTCCAAATATGATTTCACTGAATTAGCAGTGTGCTTGTGATGGTTATCATGCTGAAAAATAAAACAATTCTCAATCAGGTGCTTTCCAAAAGGCTTAGCATGATGAATTAAAACCTGTACTTTTCAGCATTCATGATCCCATTAATTCAGACAATATCGCCCAACACCACTGTCAGAAATGCAGCCCCAAATAAGAATATATCCTCCACCATGTTTCATTGAAGGCTACAATAACTCATACTTCCATCTTTCTCCAAATCTTCTTCTCACATATTGTCGATGATTGAACCAATTTCAAACTTGGATTCGTCATTCCATAATACTTTTTCCACTGATCTTCATTCCAATCTTTGTGAGTTTTAGCATATCTTGGACTTTTCACCCTGTTCCTCTTCTAAAAAAAGGGATTTCTTGGCTGCTACCCTTCCACAAAGACCATTCCTGATCAAGCTTCTTCAGAGTGTAGAACCTAGCATCCTGATAAAGCTCCCAGATGCTGAGCCAAGTCCTTGCTGGACTTCTTCTGGTCCCTCAAAGAAGAAAATCTGAGAAACTTCTCATCAGATTTTGAAAGTTTTACTGGCCTTCCGCTCTTTTTTTTGTGTTCTTGACCTTTCCTGATTCTTCAAATTTCTTTATAACAGCTTGAATGCCAGATCTTGGGTGCCCAGTTTGCTGCTGATTTCCCTTTGAGAGTGGCTTTGCTGATGCAAAAGTATGATTTTATATCTGTCAAATTATGTGATCTTTGGCATTTTGAATGAAATAATGTGACTGAAAGTCATACCACATGTGTATATAATGCATATAATGCTCAAGCATGTCTTGCACAAACCTGGTGTAATAGACCTTTTTTGACAGCAGTTATTTTTGACATGAAACAGTTATACAATTACAGTTGTTAGCAATGACATTAATTAGGGTTCCATTCCATTTAGAGTTACGAGAGCCAGCTTCCTGCTATTGCTCGAGTGTAAGGGGAGGTCACACTAAATACTTGCCAATTTAGCCTGTAAAAGCATTTTGTCTGATTTTTATTCAGATTTTTTTAATACTGCATACAACTATCCTGTATTTTCTGGTGGCATTCTTATAAAGAGAAGGAGAAATAATTATATATAGTCATTATACCATTGCTTAAACAACAAATCTAATGGTGGCCTTATACTTTTGCACAATACAGTATATATTTTTTTCATTTTTCTGTAGTGATCCCCAACCTCCCCCTTCTAACACAGGGCACTCCCACTCCCACATTCCACCCCTTTTCTGTAGTGCAGAGCCCCATCCCTCCCTCTCCCCTCAAGTTTCTTTTATGGAGTGTAGGGCCCCTTATACTTCTCCCCCCTCTGCCGCTGGGCTGCCCACCGCCCTCCTACTTTCCCTTCCCCACCAGCAGATGATTGTTACAGGCTGTGACACAATACATGTCATTGTCTGTAATGATCAGACATCTGCCTTCATATGGAACCGGAGCACCAATAAAGCTCTTTTGCCATATTCAGACAAATGCTTGCAGCTCAGGAACAGCAGCTCTTGGCATTATACAATACGCGGTATGATGGGCAAAGTACAGTATGACATATATATATATATATATATATATATATATATATATATATATATATACATATTTTTGGATCAAGAGGTTAAAGGGACTGTAAAATAAAAATTAAACTTAGATTGGCTAGAGCATGGAGTTTTAAATTACTTTCCAATTTACTTCTATTATCAATTTTATTTTGTTGTCTTGGTATCTTTCACTGAAAAGTAATCCTAGGTTAGATTAGGAGCGTGCACATCTTGCGGAAGTATTTGCAACAATCGGCTAGATTATGCGTTTTGCGGTACGTCTATTAACACTGAAAAATTGGCCATTATGCTGGAATGGTCAGGAACGCATATTACGAATTGCGGCAGTATAGTTATAGCGCAAGCATTTTGGCCTGTAACGCAACGAACATTCCGCACTCAAAAAAATTACGTTAGAGTGCGGGATTTTCCATAGTGCCATATTACAGGTTGTGCGGTTTTGCTAAAATGCTTGCGTTACAGCCTATACCGACACTATTCATATCGCCATCTGAGACCAGTAGTTATGGATTTTGTGAAACAAAAATGTTTCACAAAACTCATAACTAAAATGTTACAAAGTACACTAACACCCATAAACTACCTATTAACCCATAAACTGCCACCCTCCTGCATCGTAAACACTATATTAAACTTATTAACCCCTAATCTGCCGCCCATCCACATCGCGACTATTAACCCCTAATCCGTCAACCTGATTCAAGAGATACCACTTTAAGCCTCTGTAGAAAAACATAGTCGGTTTGAGTCTGAAGGCGGCGGCCTACCTTATAACACCATCTCCCCCCCACCCGGTTAAAGGATCAACCGGGTATAGCAGTGTTCATCTGCTGAATTTATCGTTACATATCAAATACTGACTGAACTATGCAAAAATTGGATACTATCCTGTTAACGCAGTTATCGGAACTGAGTGACTCACTTGATGAAAAATTTGCCCAGTTGTCTAGGCACATCGTCGATAGTTTTGGAGCACATGAGAAGGCTTGCAATATAACAGTTGGGGACCTACATATATGTTCCTTGCAGGCAGAGAATCAGGCACCTAGAAACGTATACGAGCCGCTGGCTGAAGTAAGGAAGGCACCACGGGAAACAGATTATCCAGGGGCCCTCAGGCAGGCTAGTCATGGGGGTGCCACTTTTGTCAATTCACTTAAAGTGCTGAGTGAGGATGCAGCAGCAAACATTAAGAGGCCGGGGAGCTACAAGGAAGCACCTAGATATCAGCCTTATTTGGAGCCCAAGTATGCCTCTGTACAGACACAAATGGTTTCTACGCTAGAACTGAAAGAATGGGATCTTCACCGCAAGCCTTCTCTCCAGCGCACCAGCTCAAGCCTGTTGGTATACAGAATGCAACAAGAACCACGATGCCTGCATGGTGGTCAAAAGACATTAAGGACGGGAGTGGGGTAATCCTTGTTCCATACGACAAAGCACAATATAGTATATTAATGCAGCTAATACCATGATCACATAGTAGCTCTTTGGTCAGCCTCAGGAGATTTGGTTTCCCCATATTCTAAATGACTGTTTCTGAGTGGATTCATAAAAATCTATACTAGATGAAACCAGACCTCTAAAATTATTAACCTTTTCCTGTTATTATTCTTTTTATCTTTATTATTTGGTTATCAATCACATACAAAGGATGTTCAGGCACGCATATATAAAAACAAAGGTTGATGTTTCGCTAATAAATTAGTTAAATAGGATCTATGTTAAATATCCTTCTGTCAGGATTTTACCTTTCCTAATACTCCTCCCACTTCCCCTATATATCCTGTCACTCAAGACCAGACAGGTGCTTAGTATTTTGCATTGCAGACCTGAATGTCTGCTCTCCCAGCTTGTGCTGACAACCTCTTCCGTCTCATTAAGCTTAACTTTCTGGAAGCTAACCTCTACGAGTCTATCACTGACTCAAACTCCAGCAGCCTTCTGTTTAACCTACTCTGCATAATTTCCTACTGAACCTCAGCAACAGTCCTCGGTACTTCCTACACAGACTGAGACTTCATCCTGTTGCGAGGATTACAACAGAGCCCAGCCGCCACAGCTGTAACTTGGCGTTCACCCAACTATACGCCACAGCACGGTTAAAGTATATCTGTGCACCTGCCTGACTTTCCCTTTGTACCCCCGCTGGGGAGATTGCAGCCTCAAGCCTTTACCGCATCGCTAACCGACGCCGCTCCATGGCATTTGGACAACGCCCCCTGTGAGGTAACAGGTATCGGGCAGACCAGTCTCTCTCCCTCTTAGCTAACGGAGCTGTGCGCTCACACTGCGCTACTTACCTATTTACTGAACTTTGTCACACAGCATTAGCAGTGACTCCTGGGATCATTACATGCTACAACACATTTGTGAATAGAACAATCCTGTGAAGTAACAGGGTTTGTGTTAATAGTGGTTTATATGAAAGTTGTATTTAGTCTTTACATATGGTGATTAGTTATAGTTCAGTTAGTATTTGGGATTGTAATTTTTACTGCTTTACCTTCTTACTTTCCCTCTGCCAAAACATACAACATTGGGATTAAGCAGAGATTTACTATATTAACTCACATTATATTCGTCGCTGCTACTTTTTTATTTGTTTCAGCTTGAATATACTGTGATACATTTCCATATCTTTAGTTCCGCAACTGAGTATCCTTTAGTGACTACTAAATAATTTCTGACGGATTGACAGTCCTTACATAATACTAAGCCCAAAAAATATGGATCCAGCGGAACTCCCACAAATTGTCTACAATCTTTCCCAAAGAGTAGACCAGTTAAGCCAGGGACTACGTGAGCTCCAGTTGGAGAACCAGACATTACGTGGAATTATAAAGGATTCCATCTCTAAAGCTCCAGTATCTGACCCCACGCCAGAACTTCAAGTATCCTTGCCGGATCTTTTCTCTGGCAACCGTAAGGCGTACCGGCAATTCAAAAACGTCTGCAATCTACTATTTAACCTCAAACCCAAAACCTATAATAATGATAGGATTAGGGTTCTCACCATCATCTCTTTCTTGAGAGGTGAGCCAAGGGTTTGGGCCGATACCTGCTATGAGTCCAATAACCCCATACTATCTTCACTGGACGATTTCTATGCCACTATGGATGAATTGTATCAAGATACAGACATTCAACTCACGGCTGAGACTAAGATGAGGAGCCTGAAACAAGGACGTCGGGCTATAGAGGAATATATAACTGAATTCAAGCAGTTTGCCACGGATTCCCAGTGGAATTCCGTGGCTCTCAGGAATCAGTTCCGCCTCGGTCTCTCCGACCAGCTTAAAGACGAACTGGCAAGAATAGAAATACCCTCGTCACTTGAAGCACTGATGAAACTCGCCATCCAGATAGACAGAAGGCTCAGAGAAAGAAGACGATTGGGTTCAGTTTCTTCCTATGGCAGAGTACGCTTTTAATGATTCTCTCAACTCAACCACGAAGATGACACCTTTCTTTGCCAACTATGGGTATCATCCCTCTATTCACATCTCATCTGGGACTATCTCGAACTCACCAAAGGTTGACGACTTGTCCAACACTTTACTTGAAACCTTCCGTACTCTCCGCTCCAATATCATCCAAGCTCAAAACAGTCAGAAGCATCATTATGACCTTAGGCATCGTACTCCCCCGTCCTATTCCGTGGGAGACCTTGTTTGGCTATCTACGAAAAATCTCAAGCTTCGTGTCCCAAGCAAGAAGCTAGGTAAGCTATTCATTGGACCTTTCTCCATCACTAGGGTGATAAACCCTAACGCTGTCACTCTGGACTTACCAGCTTCTATGCGTATACACCCCAGTTTTCATGTCTCCCTACTCAAACCCGCTTTACGGAGCTGTGGTACCCGACTGGTGTTGCCTCCCTCATCTCAGTTACCTGAATCTGAGGAGTACGAAGTTCAGTCTATCCTGGATTCCAGAATTCGAGAGGGTTGCTTGGAATATCTCATCCACTGGAGGGGATATTCGACGGATGATGATTCCTGGGAGCCCTCTTCCCATCTGCATGCCCCAGCTCTCGTCTCCCTCTTCCACCGTAGGCATCCTGATCGGCCGAGGCCTCAAGCTCTGGGAGCGCTTCTTTGAGGAGGGGGTGATGTCAGGATTTTACCTTTCCTAATACTCCTCCCACTTCCCCTATAAATCCTGTCACTCAAGACCAGACAGGTGCTTAGTATTTTGCATTGCAGACCTGAATGTCTGCTCTCCCAGCTTGTGCTGACAACCTCTTCCGTCTCATTAAGCTTAACTTTCTGGAAGCTAACCTCTACGAGTCTATCACTGACTCAAACTCCAGCAGCCTTCTGTTTAACCTACTCTGCATAATTTCCTACTGAACCTCAGCAACAGTCCTCGGTACTTCCTACACAGACTGAGACTTCATCCTGTTGCGAGGATTACAACAGAGCCCAGCCGCCACAGCTGTAACTTGGCGTTCACCCAACTATACGCCACAGCATGGTGAAAGTATATCTGTGCACCTGCCTGACTTTCCCTTTGTACCCCCGCTGGGGAGATTGCAGCCTCAAGCCTTTACCGCATTGCTAACCGACGCCGCTCCATGGCATTTGGACAACGCCCCCTGTGACGTAACAGGTATCGGGCAGACCAGTCTCTCTCCCTCTTAGCTAACGGAGCTGTGCGCTCACACTGCGCTACTTACCTATTCACTGAACTTTGTCACACAGCATTAGCAGTGACTCCTGGGATCATTACATGCTACAACACATTTGTGAATAGAACAATCCTGTGAAGTAACAGGGTTTGTGTTAATAGTGGTTTATATGAAAGTTGTATTTAGTCTTTACATATGGTGATTAGTTATAGTTCAGTTAGTATTTGGGATTGTAATTTTTACTGCTTTACCTTCTTACTTTCCCTCTGCCAAAACATACAACATTGGGATTAAGCAGAGATTTACTATATTAACTCACATTATATTCATCGCTGCTACTTTTATATTTGTTTCAGCTTGAATATACTGTGATACATTTCCATATCTTTAGTTCCGCAACTGAGTATCCTTTAGTGACTACTAAATAATTTCTGACGGATTGACAGTCCTTACACCTTCATAGATTACTATCACAAGGTTCCTCTAATGAGTCTATAGGTATGAATAGCACATCAAATAATGGGATTTTAGGCTTTGAGACTCAGTCAACATGCACACATTAAGTTTGGAACACTTTCTTATAGGCACATATATACTTGGGCCACTTTGGTTGAGCCCCTTAGCTCCCCATTCTCAAATTCATTATTTTATAACTCAGTCTTTTTTACTGCATCTCCCAGTTCAGCAAACCTATACATGGATATTTTAATCCTCTTTTCAAGGGAGTTATGGGTGACCCAATGATCGCTAGCCTGACCCCTAGCAAAACTAGATCCTTCATAATAAGTATTCTCACATTGATCCTTTAGTATTGACCTTATTTAGGTAATAAGTTCCATGTTCAAACATATGTAAAAACTGGTTGTTCCTGCCATCGGCGGCTGAGATGGTGGGTCCTGACTGGTTCTTTATCAACAAAACCCAACAGGTACTAACTATTTTGATTAGGGTGTTTGCTCATTATCGGGGTCAAGTCTATCTCATGGCCTTCTACATGAAATAACTCCCAGATTTATAGTGACAATTTATACTTAAGCGAATGAGGAGGATGGATTAAATGCGACCATTAGTACCATCAAATCGCTACGTCGCACAGGTTATCTAGTGTCTATACCCCTACCACATAGACATAGTTAAATATAAATTTTAATATAGTAAAATCAATATAAATCCTCAGCTCTGAACATGGTGAGCTACCTACTTTTTTATTGTCACTAGACCCCCCATAATATTAGATTTATGCCTTACTATATAAAAGTGTTATAATATGGGCATCCAATTCTACTTTGCATGACCACTTTTAATCACTCCCTTTTTCTTCAATTCTCCAAGCTCCATCAATATTTTCTCTTTATCTTATATTATAAGTTACAGGATTAGTTATTCCATACACACAGTACCTACTTAACTTCATATGTCATTATTATGTTACTATTCTACTTACTATATCATATAGCGTTACATAAACTATAGTAAAGAAGTTTACCTCTTATTCAACATAGTATGTTATTACTCTAAGTAGTTCAGTTTAAAGTATCATTCTATTAGGTAGTATACCCTGATAAAGAGGTATCACAGTAATCATAAAAAAAATATAATAAAAATCTAAGGTATCTATATAAGAGCGGTAATGTATATATACAGTATCTCACAAAAGTGAGTACACCCCTCACATTGTTTGTAAATATTTTATTATATCTTTTCATGTGACAACACTGAAGAAATGACACTTTGCTACAATGTAAAGTAGTGAGTGTACCGCCTGTATAAAAGTGTAAATTTGCTGTCCCCTCAAAATAACTCAACACACAGCCATTAATGTCTAAACCATTGGCAACAAAAGTGAGCGCACCCAATGTCCAAATTGGGCCCAAATAGCCATTTTCCCTACCCGGTGTCATATGACTCATTAGTGTTACAAGGTCTCAGGTGTAAATGGGGAGCAGGTGTGTTAAATTTGGTGTTATTGCTCTCACACACTCTCATTCTGGTCACTGGAAGTTCAACATGGCAAATCATGGCAAATAACTCTCTGAGGATCTGAAAAAAAGAATTGTTGCTCTACATAAAGATGCCCTAGGCTATAAGAAGATTGTCAAGACCCTGAAACTGAGCTGCAGCATGGTGGGAAAGACCATACAGTGGTTTCACAGGACAGGTTCACTCAGAACAGGCCTCGCCATGGTTGACCAAAGAAGTTAAGTGCACTTGCTCAGTGTCATATCCAGAGGTTGTCTTTGGGAAATAGACGTATGAGTGCTGCCACACACTGCATCAAATTGGTCTGCATGGCTGTCATCCCAGAATGAAGCATCTTCTAAATATAATGCACAAGAAAGCCTGAAAACAGTTTGCTGAAGACAAGCAGACTAAGGACATGGATTGCTGGAACCATGTCCTGTGGTCCAATGAAAACAAGATAAACTTGACAGATGCATATGTGGTGGCAACCAGGTGAGGACAAGTGTCTTGTTTATAATCAAGCATGGTGGTGGGAGTGTCATGGTCTGGGCCTTCATGAGTGTTGCCAGCACTGGGGAGCTACAGTTCATTGAGGGAACCATGAATGCCAACATGTACTGTGACATACTGAAGCAGAGCATGATTCCCTCCCTTTCGGAGACTGGGCCGCAGGGCAATATTCCAACATGATAACAACCCCAAACACAATTCCAAGACGACCACTGCCTTGCTAAAGAAGCTGAGGGTAAAGGTGATGGACTAGCCAAGCATGTCCCCAGACATATACCCTATTGAGCATCTGTGGGGCATCCTCAAATCGAAGGTGGGGGAGCGCAAGATCTCTAACATCCACCAGCTCCGTTATATCATCATGGAGGAGTGGAAGAGGACTCCAGTGGCAACCTGTGAAGCTCTGGTGAACTCCATGCCTAAGAGGGTTAAGGCAGTGCTGGAAAATAATGGTGGCCACACAAAATATTGACACTTTGGGCCCAATTTGGACATTTCCACTTAGGGGTGTATTTACTTTTGTTGCCAACGGTTTAGACATTAATAGCTGTGTGTTGAGTTACTTTGAGAGGACAGCAAATTTACACTGTTATACAGACTGTACACTCACTACTTTACATTGTAGCAAAGTGTAATTTCTTCAGTGTTGTCACATGAAAAGATAAAATAAAATATTTACAAAAAATGTGAGGAGTGTACTCACTTTTGTGAGATACTGTATATATGTCACATTCGAATTATGGTTTGACATGTTTGTTCTCAGAATAGTTATCATAATTCTTTTCACATATTACATTGTTTAGGTATAACCTCAGCTAATTGGCTATTGACAAATTTCAGGAGTCTTGTCTTTGCAATTAGATTTGTTACCTGTGAGGATACTCTTGTATTTTTGCTTTTTTATTTTCACAAAGGTATGTCGTTATATATATTGAGAGAGTATTCATGTCATTACATTATGAATATTGTATCACTTAATAGCTTAATAAAAAACTTTGATTTAAAAAATAAAAAATGAAAAACTACCAATTAAAAAATCTAAATTACAAAATGAAAAAACCTAACACTATGAAATTTTTTTAAACAAAAATAAATTACAAAAAATAATAAACACTAAATTACAAAAAATAAAAAAACTCTTACAAGCTTACAAAAAATAATAAATTAAATTATCAAAAATAAAAACTATTACACCTAATCTAATAGCCCTATAAAAATAAAAAAGCTATTTTACTGTAAAAAAATTACCAAGTCCCCCGTAAAAGAAACCACCCCCCACCCAACCAACCCACCAAAATAAAAGACCCTAAAGGGGCATTTGTATGGGCATTGCCCTTAAAAGGACATTCAGCTCTTTTACTGCCCTTAAAGGGGCATTCAGCTCCTTTACAAGTGCCCAAAGCCCTAATCTAAAAAAAAAATTAAAAAAACTAACACTAACCCTATAAAATATACTCACGGTTCCTGAAGTCCGAACATCAATCTTCATCCAAGCGGCAAGAAGTCTTCATCCAGGTGACGACACCTTCATCCATCTTGGGGACGTCTTCTATCTTCATCCCAGCGGCGCGGAGCAGAGCTATCCCGGACGATGAAAACATCCTGCGCGGAGCGTCCTCTTCATATGGTTACCACCGTACACTGAAGTTGAATGCAAGGTAGCCATTTCAAAATGGTGTCCCTTGCATTCTTATTGGCTGATTTGATTCTTTAAATTCAAATCAGCCAATAGGATGAAAGCTTCTGAAATCCTATTGGCTGTTCAAATTAGACAATGGGATTTCAGTAGCTCTCGTCCTATTTTTAATAATTTCGTTTATTATGTTTAGTAAGCTGAGAGTGTCATGAGATGCAAGACACAGCATAGAAGGTACAATGCTATTTTATTGTAGAGCATAGAAGTAAACAGCTTGTACAACATATCTAATTCAGTAACTGCGTCATAGACTATATCGGCTATATGCCACACCCCCATACGGTGACGTCACCTCCCACTCTCATCACATCTTCCCCTTTTTCAAAGGACAAAGAATAAATTTTTTTTAGAGTACAACGAATAACAAGGTGTACAAGAAGCATACAAAAATAGTTTTATTTAGTTTACAATATATGAACAACAAGAAATACAATCCTGACTTGAACATCGGGGTAGACTACCCTAGTTCACAGTGACCTTGGGATTATTCTGCCCATTTTTCTGGTCACTGCTCTAACTACAGTGCTAATCCCGATAGCGTGCTTAAAGTTTCACAACTCTTCCACTTGACATAATTTTACATGAACTGTCCTCTGATACAGAAGAAGGCCGTTGAGAGTCTGCTGGAAGCAAAGAAGTATCCCCGCTGTGGTCTTGCTGAGGGGAAGGTACCCCTTTAAAAACAGTGGATCCCCCGGCTGTGGCTCTGAGGCATCCAGTCCCAAACTCTCAGGTACTGACTGAAGATGTCTTCTGTTTTGACGTGTGACTGTCCCTCCTTCAGTAAGGACTACATAAGACCTTGGTTCTAGAGAGCATTCTATTACCATAGCAGGCATCTTCCATTTCTTCTCATCATCCAGCTTAACTCACATTAACCCACATTAAGCTCCTGCAAGGGCCTCACAGAGTGTTTTCTGTCATAGAAGAATCGGTAGCCCCTTTTTGCCGCTTCATCCCTCCTAAGGACCTCTTCCTGAGAAACAGAGCGGGCTGGCTGGAAAACACCCAAAGAGGGTATTGTAGTGCGGATCTGTCGTCCTAGCATCAACTGTTAGGGGTTAATCATTTAATTTAGTGTTTTCTGATGTGCGGGGCGACGGTTTAGGGTTTAATAGGTTTTGTTTAGTATTTACGATGTGGGGGCTGGAGGTTTAGGGGTTAAAACTTTATTATAGTGTTGGTGATGTGGGAGGCCGGCGGTTTAGGGGTTAATAACTTTTATTAGTGTCGGCGATGTCGGAGAGCAGCAGAATAAGGGTTAATAATTATATTTAGTGTTGGTGATGTCGGGGAGCGGCAGATTAGGGGTTAATAACTTTTATTGGTGTCAGCGATGTCGGGGGCGGCAAATTAGGGGTTAATAACTTTTATTTACTGTGAGCAATGTTGGGGAGCGACGGATTAGGGGTGTTTAGACTTGGGGTTTATGTTAGGGTATTAGGTTTAAACGTAACTTTCTTTTCCCCATAGACATCAATGGGTTGCGTTACGGAGATCTCCATTCCGCGATAGCAGGTGTTAGTTTTTTTTCCTAACACCTTCTCCCCATTGGTGTCTATGGGGGAAAGTGTGCACAAGCACGTCAAATCAGCCCTTGGCTTTTGTGCGGTATGAAGCTTAACGCACCATAACGCACAGCACAAGGAGGCTTTTAAGTAACTCGTAATGGCAGCGATATGGAGAGTGCAATAACGCAATTTTTTGGGCGTTATTTTTGGACCCTGATTAGTGGAAAACTCATAATTTAGGTGAATGTTTTTAGTTGCAAACACAACTGCCATATAATTTAGTGTGCATTGAGGCTAAAGACACATGTATGCTTATATGTTTTCTATCAGCATACCTACGATTAAAAACAAAGGGAACAAACAAATTTGATAACAGAAGTAAATTGGAAAGTTATTTAAAAGTGCATGTTTTAGCTAAATCACAAATGCTTAATTTGATTTTACTGTCCCTTTAATAATTGCAGTAATTTCCCTTACCAGTGCAAAGTGTGCTTTGTTTTAATATACTAATAAGAATGAAAAACTGAAAATAAACAACCAGAGTTACTTTTACTGAAGAAACTTGATAAGGATGTTCCTAAAAACTGAAAAAAGAAAATGATAAACATAGGTCCTGGAGCACAGAAAAACAAATGGCAGACTGGTATTTAGTTACCTGCAGATGATCTGGTGGAGTGCATTAATAGGACAAAGGCTTCAATCATAATCTACTGGCTGCAGATTTTTCAGCTCTTTTGATTCTGTGTGATCACAATAGCAAATGGGTTTTATATCTCTTATGGGGCTAAAAGTTCACAGCTATCACAATTCATTTTTGAGTCACTATTCAACACTTTTTCAAGGCCAGTTTTGCCTTTTTGAATTCAACACCTCTAGACACATGATAAGTCCTTGAAAGGGCAATTTGGAAATCTTAAATACTATTTCACACCTATTTGCAAATAGTCTATTATGATATTGATTCATTAAAGCTTCATTCATCACTATTGAAGAGGTTGCACAGACATTTAGGAGTGCAAAGGTACTTATACATATGTATATGTGTTGAGAACATGATATACAGTACAGCTTAGCACCTTCATGACCGTGAATTCAATAATGTAGCACTTTGAAACACACTTTCATGAACAGATTTTTTTATTTCTGCCAGACATCGATAAATGTCGACATTTATCATTGAACAAACATTCCTTGTGAAATGCTTGTACAATGCCTCCCCTTGCAGATTCATGGCCAATCGGCTGCTAGCAGGGGTGTCAATCAACCCGATCGTATGCGATCGGGTGGATTGCTGTCCTCCGCCTCAGAGGTGGCAGACGAGTCAAGGAGCAGCGGCCTTAAGACCACTGCTTCTAAACTTATGTTTCCGGGAAGCCTAAAGGCTCGCGCAGAAACAGCTGCCCATATTAGCATTTGTGGCATAATAAATTGGCCCCTTAGTGTGCATGGAGGCAGGCATGTCCCTTATAAAATCCTGGTTACAATGGCACATTCTCATCTAAGGGTCTCCTAGGCAGATACATTGTTACAAGGCAGTGGGTTTACAATTTACAGTTTTAGTAAGGTTAAAATCCAGTATGCAATATATATATATATATAGTCATTTTAATAGAAACCTGTATTCTCCATCTTGTTTTCAGTTCATATAATACTTAATTTGTTTTGTGAATAAAGTGGAAGATATTCTTTTTTATATCAATTGGGTTGTTTGCATTTAAAGGGCCATGATACCCAAATATTGAAACACTTGAAAGTGATGCAGCATAACTGTAAAAAGCTGACTAGAAAATATCACCTCAACATCTCTATGTAAAAAAGATATTTTACCTCAAAATGTCCTAAGTATTCAAACCCCATTGCAAAGGACTTCAAGCAGCAAATCAGTATGTCTGTCCTGGGACAGGCAAGGGAGTGAGCCTTGTGCATTTCCCTATTAAGTTCAAGGAAGTTTACGATAAAATCTCACGAGAGTTAAGGGAAATTTCATGAGGTCACAGTAAAAGAGTTCATGACCTCAGCACTGCTGATGCTGATTGGGTGCTGTTCATTTCTTCATTTTTTTTTTTTTTTTTACCTGCAGCTGGGCAGCAGCTGAGTATAAATTTTTACATAGAACTTACTCTGCTGAGCTGAGGAGATTGTGAGGTAAAATATCTTCCTTTTTTACATAGAGATGCTCAGGTGATATCTTCCTCTCAGCTTTTTACAGTTATACTGCATCAGTTTCAAGTGATTTAGCATATGAGTATTATGTCCCTTTAAGGAAGATGCGAAAGGTGACATGGCTAAGAAGGAGGAAGAGGAGAGGAAGAAGAGGTACCACATACTACCTAAGACGTTTTCTAATTGGTCCAGAGCATTTTGCATATTCGCGAGTGTGATGACTGAGAAGTTTACGGATCAATGATCGGCGCTATTTTGTTATTTGGATGATATTTTGGGAACATGGCCTGGTGGCACTACGATAAGCAATTCTAGCAGAGGATAGTGGTCTGGCCTGACATGAGATGGGATGAGAGGGATATGGGGATATGGCTGGAGATTATGACCCCATTGCGGGGGCAGTCCTTTTCGTTTCAGTGGGCCCGGCGGGGCGAACAACTCGAATGGGTCAGCGGTGGCCATCCGAAAAGGGTTCTGCTTCCAGTTTAATGAGGGCCAATGTCGTTTCGGGACTTTGTGCAGATACAAGCACGAATGCTCTGGATGCAGAGGTGTCCATTCCTACTCAAAGTGCTTTAGGAAGGGCAGGGCCGGAGTCAAACCAGGGGAGGTGGGTATTCCCATCAAAAAGATGGTGCCGTGATTAGAGCGGTATGCTAGGGTAAGGGGTAAAAGAGAGGATGTGGAGTTGTTGTAAACAGGGTTTAGTACAGGTTTTAGGATTCCATTTGGGCAGCACGAGGGGAGTTTGGCTCCGGGGAATTTGAGATCAGCAAGGGACTTCCCGGGTGTGCTGAGGGACAAGTTGGCTAAGGAGGTAAGTTTGGGTCACATGGCTGGGCCATTCCAGGTGGTCCCCAAGAAGATGCCTGGCCAGTTTCGGATGATACATCACCTATCATATCCAAAGGGATATTCGGTTTGTTGGCCCGCCGGGCACCCAGGTTTGTGAGGAACTTATGTGGACTTTTGAAAGGGTAGCGAGGGAGTTTGGCATTCCAGTGGCGAGCGGCAAGTCTGAAGGTCCGACAGTATCACTGAGCTTCCTGGGGATCCAGATTGATTCAGTAAGTATGGAGTGCAGCCTCCCGATCGAGAAGGTGATCGACTTAAGGGAGACATTGCGGAGGGCCTTGTCCAAAAGGAATTTGACTCTGGAGGAAGTGCAGTCGATGTTGGGTAAGTTGAATTTCGCATGCAGGATCATACCGGTGGGAAGGGTTTTTTGCCGCAGGTGGTTGTTGGCAACGGTTGGGGTGACAGAGGCATTTCACCACATTCGGCTGACTAGACCATTGAGAGCGGACCTATTGGTTTGGCTCCAATTCTTGGAGGAGTTCAATGGCAGATCCCTGATTCAGCAGGGTATGGGGGGCCCTGAGGAAATTCAACTGTTTACAAATGCGTCTGGGGCCCACGGTTTTGGAGCCTACCATGGAGGTAAGTGGTATTTGGATACTTGGCCTGAAGAGAGGCGGGCTTGACCAAGAATTTGGTTTTTCTAGAGATGTTTCCGCTGTTGGTGGCTTTGGTTCTCTGGCCGGAGACATCCGTGATAGGAAGGTCGCCTTTTATACAGACAATATGGGGGTGGTTATGGTGATTAATAACTTGTCTGCTTCTTCCCCACCAGTGGTCTTTCTTCTCAGATTGTTTGTGTTGGAGTGCCTGAAGTGTAATGTGTTATTTAAGGCGGTACATGTACCTGGTAAAATTGAATGGTATTGCTGACTCTCTTTCCCGTTTTCAGTGGGACAAATTTTGGGAGCTGGCACCGGAGGCATACGAAGTGGGAGCGAAGTGCCCGGAGGTTCTCTGGAAGGTGGTCTTTCCAGACCGTTGAGAATGGTGAGGTTGGCTTTATCGGGAAACACTTGGAGGTATGGTGGGAATGGCTGGAAATTGTGGAGAGAAGAGGGAGTGGGGAGGCTTTTATGGCCCAGGCATGGTTAGATGTGTTACTAAGGTGGATGTCGGTTTCGGTGATTTCAAGATCGATGGTGAGGCGGAGGCTTGCAGCTCTAGCCTTTTTGTGTAAGTTTTTGGGTTGGGAGGATATTACGAAGTCCTTTCTGGTTAGAATGCCAGCGAGGGGGCTATTTAGGAGAGTGGGCCCTAGGGACTCTAGGCGTCCAGTGATATTTTCCCTGTGGCAGAAGGTTGTGGAGGCATTACCGGAGGTTTGTATGGATAGCTATGAGGTGTTCCTGTTTCGATTGGCATTTGTTCTTGTCTTTTTTGTGGCTTTCCGGTTATCGGAGGTCGTAGGGGCCACCAGGCGGGATGGAGGAGGGATCCAAATAGGTGATGTGTGGGCCAGGGATGGGAGGCTGTTCCTGTGGTTGCGGAAGTCAAAGATGGATCAAATGGGGAAAGTGATCCATCTGGCGGCCATAGGGGGGCCTTGTTGCCCTGTTATGTCTTATTTGAGTTTTATGCAAGTCCGGCAGGGTGATGGGGGGGCATTACTGATACACGTGAATGGGGACACTCTGTCTTGGTTTCAGTTTGTGGCATTGATGAGGAAAGTGTTAGCAGGGATGGGTCTGCCTGCCATAGAATTTGGTTCCCATTCCTTTCGGATAGCTGCTGCCTCTGAGGCAAGAATGCTTGGAATGTCTGATGATAGAATAAAGGGGATTGGCAGGTGGGCTTCGAATAGATTTAAATCATATGTGAGACAGGAATTGGTGTTGTAGGTGCTGTTTGTGTTTCCCCTCATAGGTTCTTCAGAATGCTGGATCATGGGACATTATTACATCTTCTGGGCCAGAAGGGCGGCGATGGTGAAGGATAAGGGCAGCCAGCTGGGACTAGATAGAGAACTGGTTCACATCCGGTGGTTCGGGGTGCAAGGACTGAGGTGTGACCAAGTGTTGTTGAAGGTTATAGAATATGCTAGATTATTTGAACCTCCAAAAATGTTATTGATTCATGCCAGGGGAAACGATTTGGGTTTCATGTCCCAGAAAGAGCTGATTGATAGGATAAAGAGGGATCTGTTGAGATTACTGGATCTGTTACCAGGATTGGTGGTGATATGCTCAGAGATAGTGCCCAGGATATCATGGAGGTCGGCATGTGATCCAGTTAAGTTGGATGCCTCCCATATAAAAGTGAATCAGAACATCAGCAGCTTTGTGAGGTTTAGAGGGGGGGTGTCGATACGACATGTTGAGTTCGAAGGAGTGTCAGGTAGCTGTTTTTTCTTAAAGGATGGGGTGCACTTGAACGAGGTTGGCCTCCATTTGTTTCATTTTAATTTGAAAGAAGGGGTATTCAAGGCCTTGGGGGTTGGCGGTGTCCGGCTCTTGCCTGGTTTTGGTGGTAACTAGGGGCTTGGTACCTCCTGTGGAGTCAGGAGAGGTTGAATTGTGGAAAGGTAAATAAAGTGGAGACGTGTGGACAGCTGGGCAAGCCCCGTGGGTAGTTATACTACAGTGTTATTTATGATGTTTTGTATTTATTCATTGTGTTAAAAGTTGTTAATAAATAAGCTGCGGCCTTTATACCCCAGAGATGTTGTATGTGTATTATTTAATAGGGAATGTAGTACCTAATTAGGGGGTCAAGAGAGCCCCGGGAACACATAGGGGGAGGGGCTTTTGACCCCATAGCAGGGAAGTGAAACGGATGTGGTGGTGGAGCTAGTGGAGACGCTTAACTGGCGGGCACAGGAAAATTACCCCCCTCTTCGCACACGGACCTGACGGTGGGAAGAAGCTCCCGCCCACCCTCCCTTTATCTTTGACTATTTCGTTGTCGCAGCTATTGGCGGGGGGCTTGCCTGGTTTGGGTGGTAACTAGGGGCTTGGTACCTCCTGTGGAGTCAGGAGAGGTTGAATTGTGGAAAGGTAAATAAAGTGGAGACGTGTGGACAGCTGGGCAAGCCCAGTGGGTAGTTATACTACAGTGTTATTTATGATGTTTTGTATTTATTCATTGTGTTAAAAGTTGCTAATAAATAAGCTGTGGCCTTTATACCCCAGAGACGTTGTATGTGTATTATTTAAGAGGGAATGTAGTACCTAATTAGGGGGTTATAACATGTATATGTACTTTTTAAAGTTTCATTAGTTGTGACAAATTAACTGTAAAATTTGAATGTCTATGAAACAATGGGCGCTTCCATGGTGTAACTTAGGTTTCTTTTTCTGCTGTGGCCACTTATAGACAGTTATAAATAGGTCTGTGATGGAGTGTATAAACTCATAACTGTAATAAAGGGTTAATTTCTCTACAGGTAAAAATACTATCCTGAATAAAGCAAAATGCTGTAAGGCTCACCAGCTCACTGCTGAAAACATTCCTAATAGTAACAGGCAGACAACAAGAAGCCAATTAACAACAGCTGAGAACAGTTAGAGGGCTATATAAGGTAGCTCTTGCAAGCAAAGTTAGATTCATTTGGATCTCAGACAGGGAAGTAGCAAGAGACTGGAAGAGTTGTCATGGACAACCTGAACTTAAATGCCTAATGCTTTATCATAAGAACTTGTAGCATTATATAAGTTGTGTATTTGTTTGTTTTTTTGTTCTAAAGCATATACCTTTGTTTGTGTACTGTTTTTTTTATGCTTTTTTGTTTAATAACAAAAGGGTGGTTGTTTAACCCTTGAACTGCTGACTGAAAGTATAGACTTGTTTAAAAGTGAAAACTTATGTTGCATCATTCTGTTTCCATTCTTAACATGTGAAGCTCAGGCAGCATATCAGGTAAAAGGAGAAAAAGAAGTTGGGGACTATGATAAACTTAAATCTGCTATACTTAACCATATGAGGTTTTCTGATGAGTATTATAGAAATACATTTAAAATTTTTGTTGCAGGAACTCATTCTAGGGCCTTTGCGCAACATTTGAAGGATGTGACCTATGACTGGTTAAAACCTTTAGTTCGAACACTAACTGAAATTATGGACATGATAATCTTGGAGCAATATATTACACAGCTCCCACGTGGGCTTTTCCAATGTGTCTCAAGGCGTAAATGTAGTTCCCTAGATTATGCTGTTGAAATTTCAGTAGAGTTCTTGAAAGCAGAGGATGCTAGAGGATATCAAAGTCCCCAAAAAGTGGGGAAAATGGGAGGGTCCACTGAAACAGAGATTTACCTTAGAGCCAACTTTTCCTAGTAGAGACAAATAATTTATTAATCTGCTCCCTCACCTAGTGAAGTTGTTCAAGAGAGAAACCAGTTAGAAATGAAACCAGATTTTGTACATAGCAACCAGCTAAAATAAGTCTTTTTCAAATGTGGTGAAACTGGTTATATTGCTAAGTACTGTCCTTTCATGGAGTTTAATTATGTTGGGCAGTGTTGTACAGCTAAGATGGGGGAATTTTGTAGGCTGGAAAGTTTTCTAGTCACTTCATTAATGAATGGTAAAGAGGTTAAGGCTTTCATTGAGTCCGGGTGTAGGTGAACTTTGATACATAACGATCTTTTAGAAGGTGGGGAAACGAAAGAGCGAGTGTTTATAATGTGCATACATGGAGACATAAAGCCATATCCATCAGCTTCTATTAATCTACAGATAGAGGGGCATTCTTCACAGATTGTTGTAGGAGTAGCCAAAATCCATCCATCTTCATTAGTAGTTAGGAAAGACTGGGTAATTTTTTTTAAAGTTCTCCATTCTCATATCAAGGATATGGAGGAGTCAAATAAAAAGGAAATGTGTCCAGAATTAGTAGAACTGTTTCCTTTTAAAGACCCTGAGTTGTTTTGTACTAGAGTCCAGGTCCCAAAAACAAAACAACAAAGCAAACATAAGAGAGATTGGGCAGAAGTGAATTGTGTAAAACATAAAAATAACTATGGTCAAGAGGTAATAGCAAGGGACGAATGTGGAGCTAAGAGCTAACTAACTTATTAGATGCATCCATTCCAGAATTTTTGTCAAGTCAATTGGATGTTAGAAAGGCACAAAGGAATGACCCAACATTAAGGGAAGTATGAGAGCTTAGCCATAGCCGATGGCCATGTTTTGGATGTGGGTAAAAGAACTTTCCCCCCTTTATATTACATGAGTTATATAAGGTCTGTAAAAACTCTACAACTGAAGAGATATGTGAACACATATTAGTGCCTAAACTGCTATAGGAAATAGTTATTATAGCTCTTATTCTATTCCTCTAGCAGGTCACTTAGGGCGTGAGAAAACACTAGCCAGGTTGTTGTCTAGATTTTATTGGCCTAGCATATATAAGGAGGTAGAACATTTCTGTAAGTCCTGCACTGAATGTCTATTATTAGCTCCGAATGGTCAGATTAAAATACCTTTAGTACCCTTACTATTGGTAGAAAATCTATTTGAGAGAATTGGGGTAGATATGGTTGGTCCACTAGAGAAAACACCATCAGGTAACCAACATATTTTAGTTATAGTAGATTGCACTACTAGATACCCTGAGACCATGCCTTTATGGAATATTTCTGCTCCAACTATTACTTCTGAATTAATTAAACTGTTTTCCAGGGTGGGCATCCCAAAGGAGATATTAACAGATCAAGGCACAAACTTTACTTCAAAGATTAGGAGGTATGTATGCTGTTAAAAGTGAAGGCCCTTAGAACCTCAGTCTACCACCCTCAAATGGATGGGTTAGTCGAGAGATTCAATGGAACCCTTAAACAGATGTTGAGGAAATTTGTAGACTGTGAAAAACGAGACTTAGACAAAATGCTAAATTATAAAAAAGTGAAAAGATATTGGTGAGCAAGTCTTACCCCTGCATAAACACTACTCTGTTCCCAAAATACAGTGTAGATAAAGGTTCAATGATAGAAAGAAGTGTGAATGCGCTATACAGCACGGGGATAATTAGAAATAGAAATAGAATGGCATACCATGTATGAATATATATTAAACCTTCCTAAGAGTACTAAATATTATTGGATAGTATCTTATAGATAAAGAGTCACATACTATGTATGAATAAAGGTATATACAATTTTTTCCAGTTTTTTATTAGGGATAGTGCAATAATTGTTATTCATACATAGTATGACATTGTTATTCATACATAATATGCAAATTCTTTATCTAATGATATAACGGAGCCCTGTTTTTCAACCTTGCTAAAATTATATTCATACATAGTATGCAAGTTCTTTATCTATTGATATAAAGTACGAACACTTTTCAATCAGCTTCTAATCACTTTGCAGAAACGAAGCATTTTGGTTTTTAAACTCCTATTAGGGGTTGGTATAATCCATTGATTCATACAATTAGGGGTTGGTATAATCCATTTATTCATACATAGTATGTGACTCTTTATCTATAAGATACTATCCAATAATATTAATACTCTTAGGAAGGTTTAATATATATTCATACATGGTATGCCATTCTATTTCTAATTAATTTTCTATAAGGGAAGTCCCTCAGTGATTTACAAGGTTTTCCCCATTTGAGTTGCTGTTTGGGAGGAGACCGAGAGGCATAATAAACCTTTTTAAATAAAAGTGGCAAGCTCAGTTTAATCCTGATCAGAATGTCCTCCAGTATACTATACAGCTGAGAGAGCAGTTGGACAATTTGCCTGCAGTAATTTAGAAAGAGCCCAGCAGGCCCAGGCACTCAGTTATAATAGAACTGCAAGGGTACAAACATTTAAACCTGGAGACAGGGTATTGTTGTTGTTATATAAAAAAGTAATTCCTAAAAGGAAAAACTAAGAGGATGCGCTGGAAAGCACTGATAGAGTTAATTAAACCTGTTAATTAATACCCATAAACATCAATGGAGTTATTCAAAACAGTGAATAAAAACAAGTGTAAAATAAAAGCAAATGTGAATTCCAATGTGATAAATGTGAAAACACAAAATATGTACATCAGGGATATAGATAAAGAACAATAGGGGGTGACTCTGAGTTTTGCATTGATTTTAGAAAGCTAAATTCAGTATCAAAATGTGATGCTTACCCTATGCCTAGGATTGATTAAATGTTAAACAGGCTTGGTAAATCCATGTATATCACAACTTTATATTTGACTAAGGACTACTGATACATACCGCTTACTAGTGCCTCTAAAGAAAAGACAGCCTTTTCTACGCCTATAGGTCTTTTCCAATTTTGTACCTTGCCCTTTGGTCTGCATTGTGCCCCTGTAACTTTCCAAAGGTTAATGGACCATATTCTTCAACCCCATGGGATATATGCATCTGATTATTTAGATGACATGGTCATTTATAGTATAGACTGGGAAGATCACCTTAACAAGGTAGCAGCAGTGTTGAGGTCATTAAGAGAGGCAGGTCTCACAGCAAACCCTGCTAAATGTGCTATTGGTAAAGCTGAAAGCCAGTATCTAGCTAATATAATGGGTAATGGTTGCATTAAATCTATACAAGACAAGGTTGAGACTTTGGCTAGTTCACCTTTCCTTAAAAATAAGAAACATTTTAGGTCTTTTCTGGGTCTTGCAGGATATTATAGAAAGTTTATTCCGCAGTTCTCTTAAATAGCAGCCCCATTGACAGATTTAACAAAAAAACAATCTGCTCCTTATAGGGTAGTATGGACTCCCTACTGTGCTGAAGGCTTTCAAAAGATAAAGCAAATATTGTGTACTCAGCCAGTATTGCCCAACCCTGACTTTGACAAGGATCTTGCATGCAGTTGCCTCTGAGGTGGGCCTGGGTGCAGTGTTGTCACAAGAGTTTGATGGCCAGGAGCATTCTGTTCTCTTTTTGAATAGGAAATTGTTATCTAGAGAAAGGAATTATGCTGTTATAGAGAAAGAATGCAACTATTGTCTTTGGCCATTTTCCTTTGAAGTGGCTTAATACTATGAAAGACAAAAATGCACGGTTCATGAGATGGTATTTGGAGTTGCAAACGTATCCTTTTTTTGTCACCGATAGACCTGGAGAGGACCACCTAAATGCTGATTTTCTCTCTTGGGAGGGTGGTGTGGTTGGTCTGGTAGAGTGTCCCCAGAGGTACACTCTGAGGGGGGAGGTATGTGATGGGTTATATAAACTCATTCCTGTGGAAATTTCTCTACAGGAAAAAATACTATCCTGAATGAAGCAAAATGCTGTAAGGCTTTCTAGCTCACTGCTGAAAACATTCCTATTAGTAATAGGCAGACACAAGAAGCCGATTAACAACAGCTGAGGATAGTTAGAGGGCTATATAAGGCAGCTCGTGTAAGCAAGGTTAGATTCATTTGGATCTCAGACAGGGAAGTAGCAAGACACTGAGAGAGTTGTCATGGACAACCTATATTTAAATGACTAATGCTTTATCATAAGAACTTGTAGCATTATATAAGTTGTGTATTTGTTGTATTTTGTTCTAAAGCATATGCCTTTGTATGTGTACCCTTTTTTTTGCTTGTTTAACATCAAAAGGGTGGTTGTTTAACCATTGAATTGCTGACTGAAAGTATAGACTTGTTTAAACGTGAAAACTTCTTTTGCATCATTCTATTTGTGCTTAACATTTCCTGACAAGGTCCACTCAATTACAAGGTCACTAAAGTGTTCAGCCAGTGGCTCCTAGTTATCAATGCTTGCTGCCCGGCAAAAGTAGAATATAGTGATGTAAGCTTCGATCCGCCGGACACAGTCCGACACAGATCGATTCTTACGTCACTCCAGATTTTCCGAACGCAAGTTCAGCACAATCTGACTACTTTTGCTAGTTATCAAATGACTAGCAGGTACGCTCGGCACTTTTCCGGCCCAGCGTACCTGGTTTTCAATCCGCCGCCCTGAAGGCGGCGGATCCGATAGGAATCAATGTGAGTCTGACCATAGCGAAAGTTCATGTTCGCTGCTGCCTGATATCCCATTGATTCCTATGGGAGATGTCTGCACCTAACACCCTAACATGTACCCCGAGTCTAAACACCCCTAATCTGTTCCCCTACACCGCTGCAACTAAATAAATGTATTACCCCCTAAACCGCCGCTCCCTGAGCCCACCGCCACTCTTATAAACTGATTAACCCCTAAACCGCTGCTCCCGGACCCCGCCGCAACTATAATAAAATTATTAACCCCTAAACCTAAGTCTAACCCTCACACCCACCTAACTTAAATATTAATTAAATACATCTAAATAAATATTATTGAAAATGAATCATATTTAAAACTAAATACTTACCTATAAAATAAACCGTAATATAGCTACAATATAACTAATAATTATATTGTAGCTATTTTAGGATTTATTTTTATTTTACAGGCAAATTTCAATTTATTTTAACTAGGTACAATAGCTATTAAATAGTTATTAACTATTTAATAGCTACCTAGTTAAAATAAAGACAAATTTACCTGTAAAATAAAAACTATCCTAAGTTTCAATTACACCTAACACTACACTATCATTAAATAAATTATTCCTATTTAAAACTAAATACTTTCCTGTAAAATAAACCCTAAGATAGCTACAATGTAATTAATAATTGCATTGTAGCTATCTTAGGGTTTATTTTACAGGTAAGTATTTAGTTTTAAATAGGAATAATGTAGTTAATTATAGTGTAGTGTTAGGTGTAATTGTAACTTAGGTTAGTTTTTTTTTTACAGGTAAATTTGTCTTTATTTGAACTAGGTAGCTATTAAATAGTTAATAACTATTTAATAGCTATTGTACCTAGTTAAAATAAATTGAAATTTGCCTGTAAAATAAAAATAAATCCTAAGATCGCTACAATATAATTATTATTTATATTGTAGCTATATTAGGGTTTATTTTAAAGTTATTTAGTTTTAAATAGGATTAATTTAGTTAATAAGAGTTATAATATTTAGATGTATTTAATTAATATTTAAGTTAGGGGGGTGTTAGGGATAGACTTAGATTTAGGGGTTAATAATTTTATTATAGTGGCGGCCGTGTAGGGGGGGCAGGAGAGGGGTTAATAAATTTATTATAGGTGGCGACGGTGTAGGGGGGGCAGGAAGTTATTTATCAATAAAAAAGCATGGGCTCGATGCATTGTAACAGTCGGTTCAACAGTGTTATGCGGTAATCTTTATGCATTATCTACATTAAACGTCTGCTTTAATTGTGAAGACTATAAAAGACAGGAAATATAAAAGTATATTCATGTCTTTACTCTTGTTGCTATTTTTTTTTTGTTCACTCTATCAAAGTATGTAAACAAATATAGCTCTGTGAAGATTAATTTGACGGATGGTGCTGTCTCTTTTTTGGAATCTAACAAGGTTGCTTTCAATAGAAAGTGGTAGGCTGATTACTGTTTTTTACAGCAATATATTATATACAATTAGTCTTTGTATTGATGCATTAGAACATTATTTCTAGATTTTAAAAGCTATTCATCGGTTCTGATTATGTGGTAATGCTCTATTATAAGGGTAAAGAAAGAACTTTACTTCTCCAGAGGGAAAAAAAAGAAAACAATTATACTTATGGCATTAAAATTTGTTGAAACTGGCAAGTGAACAAATTGATTTGTATTCATAAGGTGATACGCTGAGTTGTTAAAAATTGTACACATTCAGCAGAAAAATCAAAGGCAATAGTTATTATTAAAGTCCTTCTTTAACCTTATAATAGCCTGTAATTTTTAGACACATTACATTTCTATGGCATTTCAATGAATTAAAAGTATAAATATCTTTTAACAAAAAAAAAAGTTTTTTGCTCAATAAAGCAAAACATACAGGGCTATAATTATTATTATCAGGTATTTGTAGAGCGCCAACAGATTCTGCAGCGCTATGAACATGTGTGGTATATAAAAAACAATTACAGGGGTCAAATGGGTAGAGGGCCCTGCCGAGAGTTGCACTGTTGTAGTCGGCTACAAACAGCTGGGCTCATAGGCTTACATGCTATGGGCTTTAAGGGGATAGCAGTGGAGATAGGAAGGTTAGTGTAGGTTGTAAGCGTCTCTGAATAGTAGAGTCTTGAGGGAGTGCTTGAAGCTTTTAAAACTAGGGGAGAGTCTTGTGGAGCGACGCAGAGAGTTTCATAAGATTGGAGCCAGTCTGGAGAAATCTTGTAAATGGGCTATGGCCAGTATAAAAATAAAACATAACAATAAAAAATAAAAGCTAACTGATCCAGTATGGATAATGGCTGTTTACATGCAGGTCTTTGTCAGTAGGGAAATTGTACCTATATTTTTTATTATGTATATTAAAAAGTGTATTGAGACTGCTCATGTCTGACAGGGAGAACTTTCACAGAAGAAAGTAGGTTATTCAGCACAGAAACATCACATAAAAAAGTAAATATATTTAAAAAAACAAAACAAAAAACATTCTCTTTAGATAGAATGGAAACATTTTGAGTATCATGTCCCTTTAACCATAAAGGTCATAAGGGGGAGGAGTGGAAAATCCCCCCATCTCTAATTTTGCTCTTATATCTAAGAATATGTACCCCATTTAAGATAATCTTTTGATGCCACTGAGCCACCATTTTTAAAATGATGTGCAGTGCATAAAGCAATTATCTCCTGCTGCACATGTTGCCACTGATATGATTATTTTGAGGATTGTTATTTTTTTGCCCTTATTGAAAATTTTCTGGACCCATCCATGAATTTAAAGGGCCACTGTAAGTAAATATTTTCTATGCCTGTTACTAACTACCCCAATACGCTTTTTATCAATAGCATTTCATTAACATATCTCTACCGTTTATCAGAAATCTTGTCTGCAAATTTAATTGTTTTCCAAACCCACTCCGTGGGTATCCTTTACTCTGTACCAATCCGTTTACAATACCTAGGTTTCAAAATGGCGCTTTAAACACAAAGTTATTGGTTTAAGTATTTTGAACATGCAGTGCTGAAAATAGTGGGCAGGATAACGTGACATCATCGGCGAATAAAATATATAACTTTTAGAATGTTATGAAACTTCATTTTGGAGAAAATATAGGTCAGTAGGTTTTAATTAATGCTGAAAAATATGAAGAAAGAGAAAAAGAGAAGCGCAGCACGCTCTAAGTGTAATCTGTTTGGTTGTTATCAATTATCAAAACCCCCTTCTCTACGTACGTTTCGTTTCTATGCCAGAAACTTTTTCAAGACTCTTGAAAAAGTTTCTGGCATAGAAACGAAACGTACGTAGAGAAGTTCTATTTTTAAAGTTATTGTCTCAGGGAGGCTACCAGGGCTCAGATGTTGTGGGCACCTATTGGGTGAGCTGAGAGACACAGATTTGTAAGTTTTTATATTTTATTTCACAATAAACGTGTTATACTTTAAACACTGGAGTGGTATCCCTTCCATGTTTGATTGTGGACTGCTGTGGGAAAGTGAAACAATCTCTCCGGTTGGACAGGCTTTCCAGGCTTTTTATCAATAGCATTTCATTAACACATCTCTACCGTTTATCAGAAATCTTGTCTGCAAATTTAATTGTTTTCCAAACCCACTCCGTGGGTATCCTTTACTCTGTACCAATCCGTTTACAATACCTAGGTTTCAAAATGGTGCTTTAAACACAAAGTTATTGGTTTAAGTATTTTGAACATGCAGTGCTGAAAATAGTGGGCAGGATAACGTGACATCATCGGCGAATAAAAGATATAACTTTTAGAATGTTATGAAACTTCATTTTGGAGAAAATATAGGTCAGTAGGTTTTAATTAATGCTGAAAAATATGAAGAAAGAGAAGCGCAGCACGCTCTAAGTGTAATCTGTTTGGTAGTTATCAATTATCAAAACCCCCTTCTCTACGTATGTTTCGTTTCTATGCCAGAAACTTTTTCAAGACTCTTGAAAAAGTTTCTGGCATAGAAACGAATTGTACGTAGAGAAGTTCTGTTTTTAAAGTTATTGTCTCAGGGAGGCTACCAGGGCTCAGATGTTGTGGGCACCTATTGGGTGAGCTGAGAGACACAGATTTGTAAGTTTTTATATTTTATTTCACAATAAACGTGTTATACTTTAAACACTGGAGTGGTATCCCTTCCATGTTTGATTGTGGACTGCTGTGGGAAAGTGAAACAATCTCTCCGGTTGGACAGGCTTTCCAGACGTCACTGAGGGAGGTTATCTGAGGAACAAACTTCATGGTTGTATACAACCTGATGCGCATATCACACAGAACGATCCTGTGAGTAATACCCAGGGAAGGGGGTTTTGATAATTGATAACTACCAAACAGATTACACTTAGAGCATGCTGCGCTTCTCTTTCTTCATATTTTTCAGCATTTTTTTGTAAACGAGTCTTTGATGGGACTGTGCTGAGAAGCTGCAACATAAGACACGCTGAATAAAAGGGATATAGAGGACCATCACGATTACCTGTTTTCCAACATTACACCTTTGATTAAAGGGACATTTTTCTGAACATTCATGAATATTTATAAACTGCTAAGTTGAGAAGCAGTGTGTGGAAAATAGCATTGTTTAACCCCTTAAGGACACGGCCATTTTTCAATTTCTTTCCCTGAAGGACCAGGGCTATTTTTAAATTTCTGCGGTGTTTGTGTTTAGCTGTAATTTTCCTCTTACTCATTTACTGTACCCATACATATTATATACCGTTTTTCTCGCCATTAAATGGACTTTCTAAAGATACCATTATTTTCATCATATCTTATCATTTACTTTAAAAAAAATTATAAAATATTAGGAAAAAATGGAAAAAAACACACTTTTTCTAACTTTGACCCCCACAATCTGTTACACATCTACAACCACCAAAAAACACCCATGCTAAATAGTTTCTAAATTTTGTCCTGAGTTTAGAAATACCCAATGTTTACATGTTCTTTGTTTTTTTTTTGCAAGTTATAGGGCCATAAATACAAGTAGCACTTTGCTATTTCCAAACCATTTTTTTTCAAAATTAGCGCTAGTTACATTGGGACACTGATATCTGTCAGGAATCCCTGATTAACCCTTGACATGTATATATTTTTTTTTAGAAGACATCCCAAAGTATTGATCTAGGTCCATTTTGGTATATTTCATGCCACCATTTCACCACCAAATGCAATCAAATAAAAAAAAATGTTCACTTTTTCCCAAATATTTTCACAAACTTTAGGTTTCTCACTGAAATTATTTACAAACAACTTGTGTAATTATGGCATAAATGGTTGTAAATGCTTCTCTGGGATCCCCTTTGTTCAAAAATAGCAGAAATATAGGACTTTGGCGTTGCTTTTTGGTAATTAGAAGGCCGCTAAATGCCACTGCGCATCACACGTGTATTATGCCCAGCAGTGAAGGGGTTAATTAGGGAGCATGTAGGGAGCATCTAGGGTTAATTTTAGCTTTAGTGTAGTGTAGTAGACAACCCCAAGTATTGATCTAGGCCCATCTTGGTATATTTCATGCTACCATTTCACCGCTAAATGCGATCAAATTAAAAAAAACGTAAAATTTTTCACAATTTTAGGTTTCTCACTGAAATTATTTACAAACAACTTTTGCAAGTATGGCATAAATGATTGTAAATGCTTCTCTGGGATCCCCTTTGTTCAAAAATAGCAGACATATATGGCTTTGGCGTTGCTTTTTGGTAATTATAAGGCCGCTAAATGCCGCTGCGCACCACACGTGTATTATGCCCAGCAGTGCAGGGGTTAATTAGGTCATTTGTAGGGAGCTTGCAGGGTTAATTTTAGCTTTAGCGTAGAGATCAGCCTCCCACCTGACACATCACACCCCAGGATCCCTCCCAAATAGCTCTCTTCCCTCCCCCATCCCACAATTGTCCCCGCCATCTTAAGTACTGGCAGAAAGTCTGCCAGTACTAAAATAAAAGATATATTTAAAATTTAAAAAAAAAAAAAAATTTAAAAAATTGTAAAGCATATTTACATATGCAGCTGTGTAGGATCCCCCCTTAGCCCCCAACCTCCCTGATCCCCCCCCCAACAGCTCTCTAACCCTCCACCTCTACCTTACTGGGAGCCATCTTGGGTACTGGCAGCTGTCTGCCAGTACCCTGTTTGCAAATACAAATGTTTTTTTTTTTTGTTTTTTTTTTTAAAAAATCCATTTTTTCTGTAGTGTAGCTTCCCCCCCCACAGACAAATCCCCCACCCACTCCCAGATCCCTTAGATTTATTTTTGTTGGGGATTGTATCCCCCCTTACTGCCAGTTTTATATAATTAATTTGCTGTAGTGTAGCGGTTCCCACCCGCTCCCTCCCCGTGCACGCGCCCACCCACCGGCCCCCGTGCACGCGCGCGCTCCCGTGCGCGCGCCCAACAACCCCGCCCCCGATCCCGCCCCCCTCTCTCTTCAATTTGTCACCGATGGCCGCCCACCCGCCTCCCACGGTCAGCTCCCACCCACCAACGATTGCGGCCATCGATGCCGGTGCAGAGAGGGCCACAGAGTGGCTCTCTCTGCATCGGATGGGGGAAAAAGGTTATTGCAGGATGCCTCGATATCGAGGCATCACTGCAATAACCGTAAAGCGGCTGGAAGCGATCAGGATCGCTTCCAGCCGCTTTAATCCCCAAAGTCGTACAGGGTACGTCGCTGGTCTTTAAAGACCAGGTTGTGTGCGACGTACCCTGTACGACTCGTGTCGTTAAGGGGTTAATGTATTTGTTACTATAATTTGTTGGTTCTTAATTTGTAGTTTTTATTGGGTGGTAGCACATTATTTGCTTTCTATTTTTTTTTTTTAAGGTTTTAATTAATGTTTATTAACTTTAATATGTTAGTTGTTTAGCTTAAAAATTATAACAGAAAGTAATCCTTTAATCAAAAGGACGCCATTTATGAAGCTGCAAATGCAGTTTCAGAGCTCAAGCTGGCCTGAAATGCTAGCAGTCTTACTTAACTGCTAGTTAAAACTCTCCACTGTCTCAAGAATGGTGAAGTTAATGTTCTGATTAAATCCAATCGGTATGATTGACAAGCCCTACTCTCTCACAACCAATCATGCAAGAGCAGAGTTTGTCATTTTGCAATGATAGGTGGACAAGGTACCCAGGAGTGAACCTTGTCTGTCCAGCTGTAAGAATATTGAGAGAAAACATGGGTTATTACCAAGTTTTCACCATATATATTGGTAGAGTTTTCTAATAAATAAGAATCATCAGATTTGAAAGCTATTTGAAAACCTTGTGCCTGTCATGATCCTGCAGCTCTCCTTAATAAAAAAAAGGGGTCAGTAATTTAAATACAGAAGCACAATAGGATGCCTGTAGTTTAACAGAACAGCCAAGGAGAATATATGCAGTAGGCAGAGAAATAAATGGGGACTGGAGCTCCCTGTTAGACTTGTGCACCGCAAAAAAAATTAGTTTTGGTTCGTTTCGGATCGATTCGGATGTTTTCGAATTTCGTTTTTGGATTGACTCGAATTCGGATACATTTGAATGCATTAGTTTCGGATTAGTTCGGATTCATTCGGATTCGAATAAATTCGGATGTATTCGGTTCGGATTTGATTCGTAAAATTCGGAAGTTCAGTATGTGTTAAGTGGGATGTGCTGTGTATTAGACTAGTATTATGTACTGTAATATTAGGTGTAACCCATAGCAGAGTGATATAACCTAATATACAGTACAATACTAGTGTAATTGTGATTAGTCCATGGCCATCCGAATGTTACGAATAAATCCGAACTAATTCTGATTTATTCATTAGATTCGGTGCTATGGTAATTTGGACATTCGAATCTATCTGAATCTCCGAATTTGACAAATTCGTAACGAAACAAAATGCACATGTCTATTCCCTGTAAAGTTAGGTATCTGGTCCAAATGCTTATTGGAAGCATTTGCCTTTCTCTAAGTAGTGGCTTTATTTCAATACAGTTGTAATAAACAATATCCAAATTAAATTGATGTCATGGGATGAAAAAGAAAACAAGCCTTTTTTAAGTCTTTATAATATTAAAGCATATCAAAATCTAACTTAAAATAAGGTCGATATTGTTGGAAACTGTAATTTCCATATTGGCTATTATTATTCTAAGAACTTAAAAATGCTACATTTTACTATAGAGGACCCCGGTTCTAGTAAGAGAAAAATTAATAAAATGATATATACACTAGCTGTTGCCCGCAGCTTCGCTCGCTTGAATTTTGTGATTAGTAAAAAATAGCGAAAAATGCGACCACTCACAATGACGTGTGTCTATTTTTATTATAATTCTGTTTACATTTACTTTAATATTAACCTCTTAAGGACATGTGACAGAATTTTTCAGTCATAAAACAATTGAGCAAACTGAAAGCTGTGTCCTTAAAGGGTTAAATTGTAATTATATATTATGAATCAACTGTCAGATGTGAAAGAAGAGCATAATTTTTTTTAGTGATATCCATATCTAGACAACTACTGTCGTTAGGAGCAAGACATTTGCCATGTAAACTTACTTTATAATGAAGATTTTAAATTATAATTATAAATATATACTTTTCTAAAATCTTCCGTTTTTGAGATATAGATATCCTCATAAATCCCCCCTCCCTTTTCACCCCCCTTAAGTGGATTTTCGTGAAATGATAAAACAAGTGTTTATTTTTAAAGGAGAATCTAAATAGCAATTTTCACGTCTGTAACATCTTTGCTTTTTGAGATAAAGGTATCCTCATAAATCACCCCTCCCCTTTTTCACCCCTCTTAAAGGGACACTGAACCCATTTTTTTTTCTTTTGTGATTCAGATAGAGCATGATATTTTAAGAAACTTTCTAATTTACTCCTATTATCAAATTTTCTTCATTCTCTTGGTATCTTTATTTGAAATGCAAGAATGTAAGTTTAGATGCCTGCCCATTTTTGGTGAACAACCTGGGTTGTCCTTGCTGATTGGTGAATAAATTCATCCACCAATAAAAAAAAGTGCTATCCAGAGTTCTGAACCCAAAAGCTTAGATGCCTTCTTTTTTCAAATAAAGATAGCAAGAGAACGAAGAAAAATTGACAATAGGAGTAAATTAGAAAGTTGCTTAAAATTGCATGCTTTATCTGAATCACAAAAGAAAAAATTGGGTTCAGTGTCCCTTTAAGTGGCTTTTTTGGGAAATGGTAAAACACGTGTTTCTTTATTGTTAAAGGAGAATCTAAATACTAATTTTCACGTCTAACATCTTCGATTTTTGAGAAATAGGTATCCTCATAAATCACCCCCCCTTTTTCACCGCCCTTAAAGGGAGAGTCTACACCAGAATTTTTATTGTTTTAAAAGATAGATAATCCCTTTTATTACCCATTCCTCAGTTTTGCATAACCAACACAGTTATAATAATATACTTTTAACCTCTGTGATTATCTTGTATCTAAGCCTCTGCAAACTGCCCCATTATTTCAGTTCTTTTGACAGACTTGCAGTTTAGCCAATCAGTGCCTGCTCACAGATAACTTCACGTGCACAAGCACAGTGTTATCTATATGAAATACATGAACTAACACCCTCTAGTGGTGAAAAACTGTTAAAATGAATCCTGAAAAGAGGTGGCCTTCAAGGTCTAAGAAATTAGCATATGAACCTCCTAGGTTAAGCTTTCATTGGAAACTTGTTTAAAATTACATTCCCTATTGAATTATGAAAGTTATTTTGGCCTAGACTGTCCCTTTAAGTTGATTTTCTGGAAATGGTAAAACATGTGTTTCTTTATTTTTAAAGGAGAATCTAAATACCAATTTTCACATTTGTAACATATTCAGTTTTTGAGATATAGGTATCCTTATAAAATACAACAACCTTTTTCACCCCCTTAGGAATGTAATTTCCAAAAAATCCTTCCTTATTGGGTGCCTACATCATAAAAGCAATATACTTTTGAAATTTCACGTTCCTAGGTTAAACTATTTGAGCTGGGCGTTGATGAGTCAGTCCGTTAGGACTTCTTTTATATAAATAGATTGATAAATAGAAATAAATTAAAACATGAATATATATATATATATATATATATATATATATATAGCAGGGCACTATAAAATGCTTTTTTAATAAATACATGTCACAAAGAAAAACCAAGCATTATATTATGTGTAAATTTAGAAAAAAAAAGTCCCATATAGCTTCAAAGGAAAGCTAGACTTTCCATGTGTGCTTTGTTCCTTGACAGACATATTCAGCTTTACAGCTGATTTAAAATGAATCACATAAAGAACATTGTTCCAGGAAGGATCTCCACCAATTACCAACCACTTTTTGTACAAAACTTGGTAATATATGAGAGCTGTAGGCTGAAGTTCATACTTTCTATTATAAATAAAATTAATTAAAGGAAATTTTCCATTACATTTTTTGGCTCTAGACCTTTTTTTATCATTTCATATTCATACAGGTGACAAACACCCAATTAAGCTAAACCTGCCAAGCAATAAAACATAGTACTTGTCCCAGGAACTAAATTGCATGTGCTGTGAGATCGATTGACATTGAGCTGATCTTATGATGCAGTTCATGTTGCCGACATCTGATTTTCACATTTCCAGCTGTTAGATTAAGCAATTCTTTTCTTTTATGGATGCAGTTATTTGGTCCACTTATGTACCTGTCATGAGGAATATATTTATTCTTTAGATGCTTGGTGAGGATGTTAACCTACAGAATTTCCTCATGAAAACTGCATGAAGACAGAAGAACAATTATAAAAAGGTTTCTCAGACCACCTTGATTGGGAATGCAATTACCATTTCACCCCCATAACAATATTTCATGTTCATGATTAGTTGTATGCCACCCTAAATGTAAAAACTATCATATGCAGAAATGATTATGCTGAAACTCTGCACATTATAACATAGCAATATAGACAATCTATTAGGCAATTCTAGTCCAGACAGCAATCATATATAGATAATTTAGTCACTGGAATCAGTACTGATAGAAGAAACTGTCACTGAACAAAGACAATAAAACAGAGTGAAAATACAAGACTATTTTCAGCTACGACAGGAAAATTAATATAAATGTAGAGCAGTGAACCTCAGCTTTTTGCAGTATGAGGCACCTGGTATATTTTAGGAATTTATGTGTCACCAATGTGACACTATTCTACCTTAATTCTGTATGACACTCACAGCTGAGGACTGTGGTAAATTAGGATGTACAAAGAAGGTCATTGATAAACTGGTATGTTAGTAAATATTGTTAGTTTCTTATTTTCTCTCTTACTACTAAAGCCACCTCCATTGTCACTCTATGGTCCCCATTCCATGCCATAACATTTTTCCATATAAAAAAAATTATATAGATAGTGATTTATTTATTTTTTTAACCTCATTTTCTGAGCAGTTAAAACACATTTGGTTGTTTGAATTAGAAAACTACCTGAGTTGTGTATGTGATATTTCCAGGTGAACAAAATATGTAATGCAAATTTTTTGTGTATGTGTTATTTTTGGATTTTGTCAGTATAAATTGACCATAGAAATACATTTAATTTTAGCAATCAAATAAACTACTAGATTTAATAGTATATATTTGATCTATTTCTTTGTTAAGCCAAGAAACTAGTACAAAAGGCATAGCTCTGAAATAAATATCCTGAGTGGTGAAGCAAGATCATCCTACAATTAATTTGAATTTGGTTTATATCACTAAAAATTCTAAGATCAATATAAAAATAAAATTAAATTTGCTATATCATGTCACAGTATTTCAGAAGTCATCATACAAATTAAATTGAGTTTACAATCTTAAATCACTGTGACTTCCAGAATCGTCAAAAAAGTCTGATTGATAAATTATATCACTCTAATATTATAATATAATATTATTACAATATAAATTAAGTGAAATGTATACAGATCACGTTTAGTTACGATATCATCATAAAAAAATAATAGTTTTTGCAGATCACTTTGACTCCCAAAAGTATCCTAATTTTTGTCATAACCAAAACCACATAATAAAAAACAATGTATACAAGATATTATGATGAATCTTGGAATTAATGTTCATTTCCTACTCTGACAGATATGTGAAGAATAGACTTTTCATACTATACCATTGAACTTAAAGAGATATTGAACCCAATTTTTTTCTTTCATGATTCAGATAGAGCATGCAATTTTAAGCAACATCCTAATTTACTTCTATTATTTATTTGTTCTCTTGGTACCTTTATTCGAAAAAGCAATGATTTAAAGGGACAGTAAACCTTAAAAATAATGTTATATAATTCTGCACATAGTGCAGAATTATATAACATTATATTAGCGCAATCTTTTTAAAACAAAATTTCCCCTTTGAATTTGAAAAAAACCCTGCTGTTTTACAGACCCGCTCTCTGTGATCTGCTGAGCGGGTCTGTTTTTTTTCAAACAGCACATCGGCCAGCTGTATAGTCACAGCCCGGCCCGACTGCGCCATAAGACTAAGTGCAGCTCGCTCCTGCTGTCTGACAGAGCAGGAGCGAGCTGCACATAATGCTATGGCGCGGTTGGGCCGGGCTGTGACTATACAGCTGGCCGATGCGCTGTTTGAAAAAAACAGACCCGCTCAGCAGATCACAGAGAGTGGGTCTGTAAAACAGCAGGGTTTTTTTAAAATTCAAAGGGGAAATTTTGTTTTATAAAGATTGCGCTAATATAATGTTATATAATTCTGCACTATGTGCAGAATTATATAACATTATTTTTAATGTTTACTGACACTTTAAGCTTAGGAGCCAGCCCATTTTTGTTTTACCACCTTGGTTAGCCCTTGCTGATAAGTGGCTACCTTGGCTACACCAATCAGCAAGCGCTACCCAGATGCTGAACCAAAAATGGGCCAGCTCCTAAGCTTAAATTCCTGCTTTTCAAATAAAGATACCAAGAGAACAAAGAAAAATTGATAAAAGGAATAAATTAGAAAGTTGCTTAAAATTGCAAGTTCTAAGTAATTTAAGAAAATAATTGGGTTTAATATCCCTTTAATCATCCTCAGAATTGTTGTTATCCATGTACACGTCATGTAAGTAATAAATATAAAAATAAGAAAAATTGAGATGGTTTGATACTGACATATTTGCATGTGCGTGTTAATGAAAATATTATGTTATTTTTTTATACATACCTGGACTATAACTGAAATAAATCAAACCATGCCAAGGAATTCTGTGCACCATAAAATCAATTTCTTTGATAAAGTTTATGGACAGTTGGGTGCTAGTAATTTTTATGTAGTGTGTGTTTGCGCTTGCTCAATGTAATTGTTTAGCAGACATATGATGTAAATTCATTAGAAATCAGAGTTAACCAGCTTAAACCCAATAAGCGCACACAATTAATTCAGTGAAATTTTATTAGGAATATTACATGAGATCAATGAAGATAATTACAGATACTCCTAAAGATGTATCAGCAAAGTCATAAAGTAATTTATTAATCATGGGCCTCTCCTATGGTTATAAAGCTATATGTCTGCAGCTTTCTGGTCTTTCAACATACTTCTCTGGTTTCCAACTACTCTAGAACCTGCACATTCTATATATCAATTCTTCTTTTATTTCTTCCCCTTCTTCTATATCCAGTGAATGGTTAATTTTTACATATGGCTATGAGTATGAGATATCTGCTTTATTTTTCTGTCTCTGGTTTAAAATATACATTGGTGACATGACCTTTAGGACAGACTTTAATTTTAGTACTATACATTTTTGGGGTATTTACATTCTGACCTTGGGTATTATTTAAAACTAGAAACTTATAAACACTCATTAGAATGACCCATTTTAAGGAGAGTGAAAGTCCAACTGAGAGTAAGTATAATAACAGCATCTCTCTACTTGGTAAGTCAATACATATAGATATTGCTTTTATTGATTGATATATTGTGCTCAGTTATTTTGAGAAAGTTTGATGTATTTTGCAGCCCCCTCTTGTGAAAACTAGAGTGTTTACATGATGCTTACCTATGACCTGGTATCGGATGGCAGAGGTGCCCTGTATTAGGGATGGAGGAATGTGTAAATATCCAAATTTGAATGTTAGAACGAATGTTATTACCGAAATTCAAATTACAAATCCGAATGTTGATACGAACGAATATTCTTAAAAATTCTATAATCAAATGCTATTTACAGTTTTCGAATGTCCCTTTCGAATTCGAATGTCTACATTAGAAATTTCAAATTTAACATTCTATTTAACAAATACTATCTAGAAGTTCAATAGTTTAATAAATAAATAATAAATACATTTTTCGAATTCGAATATTGCATAATTTGAATATTACATTTAAAGAAAGCATTAGAAATATTTTCTAATGTAATCGTAAAATTCGAAACCGAACATTCGAAAATTGAATGTTAGAATGTTATGTTAGCATTCGAAATTTGATTTGAATGAACGAATGTGTTAAAATTTGTTTCATTCGCCCATCCTTACCCTGTATATAGGAATATTTTGTTTTCTTGGACTCAATGGATAAAAAGAAAAGACTGACAAAGAATAAGCTTTTATTTTGGTTTTGTTACATATTAATGTTTTGTAATCCACTGCTGCTTTGTTTTGCTGTTGAAGTGTTTTTTTATTTATTTAAAGACTACCATCATATAAACACGTAAAGGCTGTTAAAATGTAGATTCACACATTCAAAAGGGTAAGCAAATGTGCCCATGCCAGGCAGTTCAAGTGCATTTAGTCACTGCCCACCTAATAGGGCATTACTTTTGTATAACTATCCCATAGACTTGTCTGAGGACAATCTTAAAGGGACATTAAACCCAAAATTTTATTACATGGATTCAGACAGAGAATACAAATTTAAACAGCATTCAAATGTACTTCTATTATTTAATTTGCTTCATTCTTTAGCTATCCTTTGTTATAGAAATACCAATGTACATGGGTCTGCAAACCACACGAGGCATCTAAGTGCAGCCATCAATCAGCAGCACCTGAGCCTATCTAGATATGCTTTTCAGGAAAAAATATCAAAAGATAAAAGCAAATAAGATAATAGAATTAAATTAGATAGTTGTTTAACATTGTATTCTCTATCTGAATCACAAAAGAAAAAAGTTGGGTTTAATGTCCCTTTAAGTGCACCTTTGATCAGACTTTACCTGAAAACAAGCTAATTGCAGAGCATCGGGAACACATTAGTAATGGAAAAGATGTTCATATAACCTTGCTTTTGTATGTTTGTGTTTATTTTATTTATTTATTTTTTAAATAATTTTTATTGAGGTTTTGCACAACAAACATGGAACACTGATCGCCTTTTAACAACAGAAAAGAATAAAAGGATACAAACAGAATAAAGGGAAATGTTTCAACAATTATAAAATAAACGGTAAGTAGGCTAGTGAAACCTCTGTTTTACAATACAATAGCATAGTAGACTGACAAGTTAGAAGACAAATTTTGAGGCCAAATGGTCTAGAAATGTAAAATATAGCTGATTGTCAGATGGGTAGCTCTTTATGAGCTTAATAAATAAATAAAATAAATGAGTATATAGTATCGGGGGAGGGGGTTAAGGAATAGTCAATAACAATTAATGGGTAAGCACAGCTTAAACTATAAGTTATTGAACTAGAGTGTATAAGTTAGTAACTAAGTTTAAAGGGGGGGCGGAGCCATCTATATTATAATAGTGAAGTGATCAAGATGATGAGGAATGGAGTCGGCAGTATGCATATAGGAAGAACTATATATAACGTCAGGTATTAATAATATAAAGTACAAGTGGTGAATGGATTTATAGTGCTACACTTAGGCCCTTTCTTAAGAAAATAGCCACAAGCTCAAAATACATATATCAATTAGGGAGCAATAATATATGAGAACAATAGCAATTTAACTAATTAACCCATCTGCGTCTCTTTTTAGGTAGTTACTATAGGTATATTAGAATGGGACATTAAGCCTATACCTGGGTTATCACAGGCGTAGAATGTGATAGATGAGTATGTCTATATAGATATCTAGTTTTGACATAGTGTTACAATCTATATATACATAGGTAAATGGGTAGCAAAATATAGGTATGGCATACCCCCAGTGAACTAGCACAAGGGAAGATGTTGCTAAGTAAAATTTCCAGATGTACTCATTATAATTATAACATACCTAAAAACTAATGTAGCTGATTCCTACGTGTACAGCAAATAATGTAATGAAAGCCCTAGGAATGTGCCTGTATAATGTAATGGAAGTCCAAAAGATGTACCTGTATAATATAAACATTCTATTGAATGAGAGTAAGAATATATTAAGCTATCTACTAAACTTAGAGGGGAGGGTAGTTATGCTAAAATGATTTGTTTAAAATTAAAGGGAGAGGGCATGAAAAGCAGGCAAGATAACTGCTAAATTATAAATTGAAATAAAATATCGGCGTTAAATAGCAGCTACGTGATATAAAGTATACACAATGCCTGATATAATAGCTTATGGAACAATTGTATCCATAGTATATAATAAGCCTAGCAAGCAAAGCAGAAATAGTGTGTAAGGGTTACTCAAACCAAGCCCTTAAGAAAAATAAATATATTAGGTATAGAAACCTTTTAATTAGCCTGACAAATATATAATTAGATTATAAATGAGTGGTATTTTCCTCAAGTTGCCCTAATGCAAAATAGATCTTGGTGTTATATACAGCTTAAACATAAATTGGGTGTTTAGTTATATTAGATATAGGGCATTTATAAGTATCTACAGAAGGATATAGTGCTGTTTACTACGAGGTCTAGGCTACACAGCCCTTGAATGTTAACCCCTTAATGACCGGACCATTTTTCAATTGTCTCACCCTTAATGACAATGGCTATTTTTACATTTCTGCAGTGTTTGCGTTTAGCTGTAATTTTCCTCTTACTCGTTTACTGTACCCACACATATTATATACCGTTTTTCTCGTCATTAAATGGACTTTCTAAAGATACCATTATTTTCATCATATCTTATAATTTACTAAAAAAAATGATAAAATATGAGGAAAAAATGGAAAAAAACACACTTTTTCTAACTTTGACCCCTAAAATCTTTTACACATCTACAATCACCAAAAAACACCCATGCTAAATAGTTTATAAATTTTGTCCTGAGTTTAGAAATACCCAATGTTTACACGTTCTTTGCTTTTTTTGCAATTTATGGGGCAATAAATACAAGTAGCACTTTGCTATTTCCAAACCACTTTTTTTCAAAATTAGCGCTAGTTATTTTGGAACCCTGATATCTGTCAGGAATACCTGAATATCCCTTGACATGTATATATTTTGTTTTAGAAGACATCCCAAAGTATTGATCTAGACCCATTTTGGTATATTTCATGCCACCATTTCGCCGCCAAATGCGATAAAAAAAAGTTAACTTTTTCACATATTTTGTCACAAACTTTAGGTTTCCCACTGAAATTATTTACAAACAGCTTCTGCAATTATGGCACAAATGGTTGTAAATGCTTCTCTTGGATCCCCTTTTTCAGAAATAACAGACTTATATGGCTTTGTGGTTGCTTTTTGGTAATTAGAAGGCCGCTAAATGCCGATGTGCACCACACGTGTTTTATGCCCAGGAGTGAAGGGGTTAATTAGGGAGCTTGTAGGGAGCTTGTAGGGTTAATTTTAGCTTTAGTGTAGTGTAGTAGACAACCCCAAGTATTGATCTAGGCCCATTTTGGTATATTTTATGCCACCATTCACCGCCAAATGTGAGCAAATAAAACAAAACTTTACATTTTTCACAATTTTAGGTTTCTCACTGAAATTATTTACAAACAGCTTGTGCTATCATGGCAGAAATTGTTGTAAAAGCTTCTCTGGGATCCCCTTTGTTCAGAAATAGCAGACTTATATGGCTTTGGCGTTGCTTTTTGGTAATTAGAAGGCCGCTAAATGCTGCTGCGCACCACACGTGAATTATGCCCAGCAGTGAAGGGGTTAAATTAGGTAGCTTGTAGGGAGCTTGCTGGGTTAATTTTAGAGATCAGCCTCCCACCTGACACATCCCACCCCCTGATCCCTCCCAAAAAGCTCTCTTCCCTCTCCCACCCCACAATTGTTCCCGCCATCTTAAGTACTGGCAGAAAGTCTGCCAGTACTAAATAAAAGTTGTTGTTTTTTTGTTTTAAATAAAAATAATAAAATATTTTAGTTGTGATGACCCCTGCCTTAGCACCAACCTCCCTGATCCCCCCCCTCCAGCTCTCTAACCCTCTCCCCTACCTAATTACCGCCATCTTGGGTACTGGCAGCTGTCTGCCAGTACCTAGTTTGGCCCCACAAACCAAAGTATTTTAATTTTATTTGTAACTTTTATTTTTATTTTTAATTATTTCTGTAGTGTAGCAGCCCCCCACAATACCCCCACCCCTCCCCCTCCCAGATCCTTTTATATATAAAAAAAAATTAACTTTTTTTTCCCCTTCCTTCATTGGTGTCAGTGTGGCTAATGCGTGCCCGTGCGCCCTGTGCATGCGCGCCCCGTGCACACACGCCCGTGCACATGTGCGCACATCGTGCACGCACGCGCGCATCGTGCACGCGCACACACGCTCCCTCCTCCCAGTGCTCCCACCCAGACAACGGCACCATCGGCACCATCACTACCGGCGGTGCAGAGAGGGCCACAGAGTGGCTCTCTCTGCATCGGAGGCTTGTAAAGGGGTATTGCAGGATGCCTCCATATCGAGGCATCACTGCAATACCCTCAGATCTGCTGGAAGCGATTGTGATCACTTCCAGCACTCTGTTAGACAACTGACGTACCAGGTAAGTCTATTGTCATTAACAGTTAGTTTTTGCATGACGTACCTGGTACGTCAGTTGTCATTAAGGGGTTAAAGACTAAGTATTCCCTCACTGTACATAAACATTTTCAGTGGATATAAGTACAGTACCAAAAAATAACATTATAAGGAGATTTCCCTGGATGTAGTGAGAAGGCAATGTCATAAGGAAGCTATGAATCTCTTGTAAAGAGGTTTATAAGAAGCTATCCCTTAAACATAAAATAAATAGCAATGGTTAAAGTAGATTATATTATGTATTGCTCTTATATAACTATGGATTTGATATAACAATACTGAATTTAAGATGCTGACAGATGCGCTAAAAACACAAACATTAACAGTAAACAGGTGAATATATGATAAACAATAAGATGGGGTAATTATCTATACCTATATTGTTATAGCAGGCTAAAAAAAAAGAAAAACAACCCCAGGTATGACACGATAGTATATATATAGAAGGAAGTACTCACTATAAAGTTTGTACATGTTAGCTTTGATGCTCTATAAAGAATGGAATTACAAATGTTTCAGAACATACACCTTCCTAGAGAGTGGGACACGGCAAGATAAGGATTACTGAGAAATGAAGATACATGAACTCTGAGTCAGTTAAACAAATGAGTAATAGTGCAGGCACTCAACAACACTATAGTCTTCAAACCAACTTCAATCAGGAAATAGGTTGAAAGATAACAGCAATCCTTGCCCAAGAAAGGAACAAAAAAATAAATAAAAAAACCCAACACCCTGCCTACTATGCGAGAAATAAGACAGAATATTAAACTATGTCCAATGTTCCCCTTAGTGAGATCTTAGCTCAAAGACCTTTTTAAATGCGAGCAGAGGGATTTCATCACACAGTTCCTGACAGTCAATGCAGGCTATTGTCAAAAGTTATACAACCGTTTCTTCAGCCTATGCCTAAGGCAAATATTACTCCAGTCTCCGGTAGTCGCCCCAAGGAGGAGAGCATATGAGACTGAATGCATGGGCTCACCATAGTTCCTCCGCAACAAAAGTCAGGCTATCGGTAAATTGTTACCCAGCACTGGAGCGCTGAGCACAAATTGGTTATGCGCTCTGCTTGTATGCTATGGCTTCTTTAGGAATATCCGCATGGGTAGTCAGCTCCATGCCTCTAACTTCCTCTGATACCGGCATAGTGCTTCTAAGGTTTGGGATTCTCATCCAGCCTAGCGGTATTTCATCGCACGGACCGCAATGATTGATGAAATCTCCTACTAAGACGCCAGCCACTGCCAGAGGTACCGTGTTCCCTATCTCATGGTGAGGCCGTAAACGGGTTGCAGGTTCCGTGACAAATAGATTTCCCAGCTTATAGCTTTCTGACTTTTCAGCCGACTTTGTTATATGAAGGTTAGGAAGTTGACTTTGGAGTCCAACAGGTATAAATGAAGGATCTTGTTTTCCACAAATGGGTCCTGGTTCTTCGCCGCCATCTTGCGCGCAACATGGGGGGAAGACCTTTTTGAGGAGTTGCATCAATAGTAGTCTCAGTTCTGAGTAGTGTTCTTCCAAGACCTCACAGACGGTCTCTTCAAGCTTGTGTAACACAATTTCCATAGTTTTGTGGTAATAACTATGGGGAAAATACACGTCAGTTACGAGGAAAGTTCGTATCCACACAGTCTCGTCAGATGCTGTAGGTCTCCACCCCTAGGGCTGCTAAAGAAGCTCAGAAATCAGCAAAAAGTAGATTTTTTCTCTGTAAAGGGCTAAAAAATGTAGTTATCTCAGACCCCTGAAATTTTTAGTAGATTAGTTTGCTATAAAATTGGACATATATCTATTATTGATCAGGCAGAGGAGCTCTCTGTACATACGTCTGCTCCTCTTGTTAGCAAGCCATGTTTATTTTTTCTTCAATAAAGTTTTTGGTGAAAAATAGATTGATAGAATATCTCCTATATGTTTAAATAAAGTGACATTTTAAGAATCTAATTAATATAAATAAAGCAACTACAAAAGATTATTAAAAGAAAAAATAGTTTGAGATTAAAAAATAAAATTCCGTATTTATCACAGTCAATTAGATGAGGTAGAACAGTACAGGTATGTTTTAACTGCTGCCGTTATAGTATAAAGTTATAAAGTGAACAATGAACTAAATGAACTGTATTATGACCTGGAATGCTAGAAATCACATGAAATGTAATTTAATTGCAGAAAGGATGTACTACACCAAATGATCTGAACTTTATTTATCTCTTTTATAAACACCTGAATAATACCAGAATGAATCATGCTGTGTGCAAGCAGTCAACAGCTATAATTAGCACAATGTCCTGTTTCTTTCATTGTCTACAAATTGGACAGAATTACAATGAAATTAACGAAAAATCTCTCCCAGTTTAGAGCAATGGTCAATTGTTAGAAAGCCACACTGCAAAGAATGAATTGATTCTGGAGCACAGCAATTATAACAAGAGAAAAAGCAGGGAGTTGGAAAGAAAATACTTTACTGCTAAAATATACTTTTTTAAAGACTTTGAGACTTTTATAAAATGACACTAGAGCTATACAGAAAATAGAAAGAATACATATATCACTGGTACCATTATCTTGTTTTTTTTCAAAACACCCTTTGCAGACACAGGTCCTTAAAGGGATATGAAACCCAAACATTTTATTTAATGACTCAGATAGAGCATGTCATTTTAAACATCATTCTTTTACTTCTATTATAATTTTTTCTTCATTTTCTTGGTATCTTTTGTTAAAAAGCAGGGACATATGCTTAGGATCCTGCCCATTTCTGGAGCACTATATAGCAACAGTTTTGCAAGAATGTAATCCATTTCCAAGACCACTAGATGGCAGCACTATTTCCTGCCATGTAGTGTTTAAGATGCCTACCTAGGTATCTCTTCAACACAGAATATCATGGGAACAAAGCAAATTTGATAATAGAAGTCAATTTTTAAATTGGTATGCTCTGTCTGAATCACAACAGAAATGTTTTGTGTTTCAAAGACACCCCTCTTATTTCTTTTTATCTTCATATATTTTCCAGGGACTTTGGTCTACTGTATAGGAATATCTGGCAAGCTGGTGAAATGAAGCCACATTGTAATCCAATTTGTGTAGTTTTTTATTTTTGTGTATAGATTTTATACAATAAATTGCTTTAATCTTGCAATAGTAGTGGCTTATATTATCAACTTGAAGCCATTCAAAACACTATGGGCTCGATCCGATATGCAGCGTTGCCCGCAAAAGCCGGCGATGCCGAAATTTGCGCTGGTTTGGTATCACATATACGGCGTAACCTAGAAGTTACGCTCGTATATTTCTGCCTTCGCCCGTAGTTTTTTTGGGCCATAGGCAGGTATACCAAACCAGCGCAGTTTGGTATCCAATATACAGCGTAAGGACTTACGTGGCGAAAATGGAGAAATCTTACTCCATTTTCACCTTGCCACAAAATGCAGCCGTAGTAAGCCTTACGCTGTCTATTGGAGCCCCGTAACTCCCTAAACTACCTGCTAAATACAACCTAAGACGTAACGCATGCGCAATGTCTATCTACCTGTCAACCGCGATCCCCCGCCGCAATCCCTAATAAAGTATTTAACCCCTAAACCACCACACACGGACCCCGCCACCACCTACATTAAAAGTATAAGCCCCTATAGTGATCCCCCTACACCGTCGCCAGCTACATTACATACCCCCTAATGTGTGCCCCTTACACCGCCGCCATCTACCTTACCTACCCCTAATGTGAGCCCCTTACACCGCTGCCATCTACCTTACCTACCCCCTAAAGGGAGCACCTACCCCGCCACCATCTACCTTACCTACCCCCTAAAGTGAGCCCCTTACACCGCCGCCATCTACCTTACCTACCCCCTAATGTGAGCCCCTTACACCGCAGCAATCTACCTTACCTACCCCCTAAAGTGAGCACCTACCCCGCCGCCATCTACCTTACCTACCCCCTAAAGTGAGCCCCTAACCCGCCGCCATCTACCTTACCTACCCCCTAAAGTGAGCCCCTTACACCGCCGCCATCTATTTTAAAAATATTAACCCCTAATTTAATCCCCCTACACCGCCGCCAGCTATATTAACTATATTAACCCTAATTATATTAGGGTTAATATAGTTATTATATTATATATATTAACTATATTAACCCTAATTATATTAGGGTTAATATAGTTAATATCGTTATTATATTATATATATATTAAGTATAATAACCCTATCTAACTCTAACATCCCTAACTAAATTCTTATTAAAATAAATTAATTAATATTAATATTATTAATTAAAATATTCCTATTTAAATCTAAATACTTACCTATAAAATAAACCCTAAGATAGCTACAATGTAATTAATAATTAAATTGTAGCTATTTTAGGGTTTATATTTATTTTACAGGTAACTTGGTATTTATTTTAACTAGGTACAATAGCTATTAAATAGTTAATAACTATTTAATAGCTACCTAGATAAAATAATTACCAATTTACCTGTAAAATAAATCCTGACCTAAGTTACAAATACACCTACACTATCAATAAATTAAATAAACTAAAAATATCTAAACTAAAATACAATTAAATAAATTAAACTAAATTACAAAAAACAAACAAACACTAAATTACAAAAAATAAAAAAAATATTACAAGATTTTTAAGCTAATTACACCTATTTTAAGCCCCCTAATAAAATAATAAAGCCCCCCAAAATAAAAAAATTTCCCTACCCTATTCTAAATTAAAAAAGTTCACAGCTCTTTTACCTTACCAGCCCTTAAAAAAACCTTTTGCGGGGCATGCCCCAAAGAAAACAGCTCTTTTGCCTGTAAAAAAAAAAACACAATACCACCCCCCAACATTACAACCCACCACCCACATACCCCTATTCTAAACCCACCCAACCCCCCCTTAAAAAAACCTAACACTACCCCCCTGAAGATCTCCCTACCTTGTCTTCACCCAGCCGGGCAGAACTCTTCATCCGATCCGGGCCATGTCCAATCAAGCGGCAGAGAAGTCTTCTTCCATCCGGGCGATGTCTTCAATCAAGCGGCAGTGAAGTCTTCTTCCATCCGGCGATGTCTTCAATCAAGCGGCAGTGAAGTCTTCTTCCATCCGGCGATGTCTTCAAGCAAAGCGGCATCTTCAATCTTCTTTCTTTGCTCCTCCGCCGCGGAGCATCCATCCGGCACAAAGACTGAACGAGGAATGAGGTACCTTTAAATGACGTCATCCAAGATGGCGTCCGTTGAATTCCGATTGGCTGATAGGATTCTATCAGCCAATCGGAATTAAGGTAGAAAAATCTGATTGGCTGATTGAATCAGCCAATCAGATTCAAGTTCAATCCGATTGGCTGATTGGTTTTTGTCTACCTTAATTCCGATTGGCTGATAAAATCCTATCAGCCAATCGGAATTCGACGGACGCCATCTTGGACGTCATTTAAAGGTACCTCATTCCTTGTTCAGTCTTCGTGCCGGATGGATGCTTCGTGGTGGAGGAGCGAAGAAAGAAGATTGAAGATGCCGCTTTGCTTGAAGACATCGCCGGATGGAAGAAGACTTCACTGCCGCTTGATTGAAAACAACGCCGGATGGAAGAAGACTTCACTGCCGCTTGATTGAAGACATCGCCCGGATGGAAGAAGACTTCTCTGCCGCTTGATTGAAGACATCGCCCGGATGGAAGAAGACTTCTCTGCCTCTTGATTGGACATCGCCCGGATCGGATGAAGAATTCTACCCGGCTGGAAGACAAGGTAGGGAGATCTTCAGGGGGGTAGTGTTAGGTTTTTTAAGGGGAGTTTGGGTGGGTTTAGAATAGGGGTATATGGGTGGTGGGTTGTAATGTTGTATTTTTTTTTACAGGCAAAAGAGCTGTTTTCTTTGGGGCATGCCCCGCAAAAGGCCCATTTAAGGGCTGGTAAGGTAAAAGAGCTGTGAACTTTTTAAATTTAGAATAGGGTAGGGAATTTTTTTTATTTTGGGGGGCTTTATTATTTTATTAGGTGGCTTAGAATAGGTGTAATTAGCTTAAAAATCTTGTAATATTTTTTTTATTTTTTGTAATTTAGTGTTTTGTTTTTTTGTAATTTAGTTTAGTTTATTTTATTGTATTTTAGTTTAGATATTTGTAGTTTATTTAATTTATTGATAGTGTAGGTGTATTTGTAACTTAGGTTAGGATTTATTTTACAGGTAAATTGGTAATTATTTTAACTAGGTAGCTATTAAATAGTTATTAACTATTTAATAGCTATTGTACCTAGTTAAAATAAATACCAAGTTACCTGTAAAATAAATATAAACCCTAAAATAGCTACAATGTAATTATTAATTACATTGTAGCTATCTTAGGGTTTATTTTATAGGTAAGTATTTAGATTTAAATAGGAATATTTTAATTAATAATATTAATATTAATTATATTTATTTTAATAAGAATTTAGTTAGGGATGTTAGAGTTAGATAGGGTTATTATACTTAATATATATATAATATAATAAAGATATTAACTATATTAACCCTAATATAATTAGGGTTAATATAGTTAATATATATAATATAATAACTATATTAACCCTAATATAATTAGGGTTAATATAGTTAATATAGCTGGCGGCGGTGTAGGGGGATTAAATTAGGGGTTAATATTTTTAAAATAGATGGCGGCGGTGTAAGGGGCTCACTTTAGGGGGTAGGTAAGGTAGATGGCGGCGGGGTAGGGGCTCACATTAGGGGGTAGGTAAGGTAGATGGCGGCGGGGTAGGGGCTCACTTTAGGGGGTAGGTAAGGTAGATGACGGCGGGGTAGGGGCTCATATTAGGGGGTAGGTAAGGTAGATGGCGGTGGGGTAGGGGCTCACATTAGGGGGTTATAGATTTAATATAGCTGGCGGCGGGGTCCGGGAGCGGCGGTTTAGGGGTTAATAACTTTATTAGGTGGCGGCAGGGTCCGGGAGCGGCGGTTTAGGGGTTAATACATTTTTTATTGCTAGGTTAGTGAGGGGGGGTAGCGGATAGAGGGTTAGACGTGTTGGACTATGTTTGGGAGGCGTGTTAGACAGTACGGGAGATTTAATAATTTAGTCAGGTTTTGTAGGCGCCGGCAGTTCCTAAAGTGCCGTAAGTCACTGGCGACTCCAGAAATTTGTGCTTACGCAGATTTCTGGACATCGCTGGTTTGTGAGACTTACGGCACTTTAGCCTCTGACGGCACCGTATATTTGATAGCTCGAGTTGCGAGCTGAAACTACGGGGCGGCGGGGGTTCCCTCTCTTGCGCCGCAAACTACGATCTTTATCGGATCGCGCCCTATATTTTAGGTATCCCTCTGACAAACAGGAGATTATTAGAAGAGAGGTATGAGGAGAACAGGCTACTAGTCTTACGACTACTGCTACTTAACTAGTGTTTCAGTCTCGCTCTGCTCCGATGCAGATATCGCTGCTTGTTAAATGGAGGCCATGGTCTATCCCGTCAAGCAAACTAAATGTGTCCACTGCTTAACAATGATTCAATGATTTGCATGTAACTATTCCAAGCAGTCTATAACCAAAAAATTTTTTTAATATGTTTTATTTTAGTCCACTAAGACATTTTTCGCATCCATCATTACCAGTATATTAAATGCAATTTGAGAACATTTCATATGCTATGATTAAACATCAGTTACTTAGCACTGAGCTTCAATATTCCATATTACAATGGCGTAAAATGATTAACCCATATTACTAACCAATCAATCCTGTTTGGTTAGCACACCTAACAGTAAAATAAAATGCACAATATAGTGTGTGTGTGTGTAGATATACCGCTAGATCATCACCGATCCTCCACCAAGTTTTAAAGTTTGTGCGAGACACTGTGGCTTGTAGGCCTCTCCAGGTCTCCATCTGGCCAGCTGTTGGGCAAAGCTGAAAATTGAACTCATCAGAGAAGATGACCTGGAATCAGGCAGATTTATCTTTGTGAAGGATACATGAATCAAGCCATACAGAAAGTTATCCTTGGAGAAAGCTGGCTTCATTCTACTCTGGCAATGTTACACAGTAGTCACATCCTATTGTAAAGGAATTTTAAACATCCAATCAGGATGCTTGACCCAGAACTTGCAAGGGAGCTAATTTATTTCCATCCTCAGTTTGAAGAAGTTTACTATGAAATCTTACAAAAGTATTGTAAAAATTAAAAAGATCACAGTAAAACAAAGTCTGAACTTGCACTGATGATGCTGACTGGATTCTGGGGATGATGGTAAAAATTAACTAAAAGACACTTGAAAAATCCTTTAGCAGATTTACATTTTATAATGTTATTGAGAAAAGAAGTAAACAGTGTCATACATAATAAAAAAATACTGCAACCTAAGATGCACAACAGAAATGTATTGCACCCATGTATTTTGTAGCCACTTGACAATTCATTTGGCAGATAGTAATTTTACAGTGACCTCACATATTGATAAAGACAACTATGTAAAGAAAAATAACTAAAGAGACATCCAGGTCAAACACAGCATTGTATTTCAGTTTTACTTAGAATAAAATCTGTGCTACCTGCACATTATACAAATGTTTTTATGATTTCACTAATACCTTTTACTGTGTATGTAAGATACAGAACATCCACTTGCATGCTTCATATACATACTGACAACTAGCATCTGTCTTGAAACATCAACAGCTTTCACTAGAAACTGGTTTCAGCAATATTAAAAGTTGTTTTCTGGCCATGCCTTTAAGTAAAATGAAAATTTACAGACTATAAAAAAAGGATACTTTATTATTATTTTAAGATTAAAATGCTATGAGTCTTAATATTATACGAAAATAAATTATGAAAAATATTGCAGGTTATAAAACAAACCAACAGTACCATAAATAAGTAGACAAGTTGGACATAGAGTAAGTGCTGTTTTTGAAGGCACACTGACTTTTTGATTTTAAGGAGTAGAATTATCATTTTCAGGAATTTTTAACATTTGGGTTTAAAAAATGATTTTGGTTAGGGTTGCCAACTCAGCCATATTTTTCTGGATAGTTATGTGGTACATATGCTGCAGGGTGTTCAGGGGGGGGTATGAATAGTGCTGTTCACAATTCACATTTAGTTGGGCCACATCTGCTGAGGATAGATGGCCACAAAATTACTATACAAATGAGTTTTTGTCTCTGTGTTTTTTTTTAATGTGTTAAATCCTTTCTTCCTTACCCTCCGTAAACGTGGACTTCTTGTCCAATTTGATTAGAGGAATATGGCTGCACCTCACTGATGAGGCCTACAGAGGGAATTGTTAGAAGGGCTCTCACAGGATCTGCCCCTCATATCTATACCCTTCTATTCTGATCTTGCTGCTATTGGGGTGAAGCATTCCCAGATGTTTGATTCATCTGCTTATTTGCTAGCGATCATGCATCTGAAACCAGCATCATATTTTCATAGGCGAGGAACGAAGGAAAAGCTGTGGTTTGCTGCATGTCTAGCCTGTAGTGATTGATAAAGTCTTGAAGATGGCCAGAGAAAGTATTCTATATACAGACATTTGTGCAGCAAGAAGCATATGATGTGTCTTTTCTAACAGATAAGCTGGTTATGCATTTGTTTTAAGCTGGCTATGGAGATGGCTGATCATCCCGACTTGAGAGGCTTTTTATTATTATTATTATTATTGGTTATTTGTAGAGCGCCAACAGATTCCGCAGGCTTTGAATTTGTTCGGAGTGAGCCAAAGGCAAAATCAACTGCATTCATTGTCCATATGTATAATCTTTTTGTGGAGGATTTTAAAATATCATCATGGTTAAGGTAATACTGTTATATCAGTGCATTGGATGAAAAATTAATTTGACACCTTTAATAGTAAAAGAAGCTTCTGGGTTGAGTTTCATCTGGATGAAGTTAGAGAAGTGAAGTCTCATCCTCCTCAGAACTTTACCATTTTTGGCATTAAAAATAAATAAATAAAGATTGTTCACAGGATGTTGGATTTAAGAACTGTAGTGAGTTAGAGCATGTGACATCAGATTGCCCACAGGCCGGAATGTGTAATTTGTGTTGTTCTTCTAAACACTTGGCCAGATAATGCCCCAAATGACAACAAGAGGTTTTAACTTATGCCCGTGTTTCATTGGGTCAAATTGATCCTGTTGCTTTGGGAGAAGGATCATCCAAGAATCCTATGGAGGGTGTTCTTCCTATTTCAGTGGACTCTAAATTTGAAGAGTCAATTATTTCAGAGATTGAAGATCTTGGAGCACCTGATTCGGGTGTTGCTGGAGTGGAAGTTAGTATAATGGTTACTGATTCTGAAGGGAAGAAGCAGAAACACCTTGTACTTGCTTCTCAGGACAGTGACAATATTATTAAAAACAGTACTAGCCTTGAGCACTCTCAGAGTCCTGTGAGTTCAAAGGTGATTCCTGATTTTTCAGACTCTAAAGAAGGTCAACCTGCTTATCTTGAAGCCTTTTAGAGGCACTGAAAACAAAAATAATGTGCATGTTACTGTTTAATTTATATACAAATGTAAATATGTCACTTAAAATTGCTTCATTAAATGTACAAAGTATAGGTTCTTTGTCTAGAAGTGCTTATATTTTTGAGGTTTTGTCTAAGTTGAAAACAATATTTTTGTCTTCAGTAGTGTTTTTTTTCTCCTGGATTTAAGGAAGCAAAGTGTAATGAAATAAATTGTGGTGTGGAAGGTTTGTTTGTGGGTAGTGGTTTTAAAATTATAAGGGTTGGACATGTTGTTAGAGGGAAGGCTTTATTAGTTGCTTTTTGAGTTTATTAGAGTTATTAATAGGCTGTTTAATATATTAATAGTAAAAAATAGAAAGGATTAATTTATTTTTTAGGTTAGATTTGGTTTTGGCTGGAAGGGGTTTCACAGTTATGGAGGGTGATTTTAATTGTGTTTTGTGTGAGGGAGATAGGAAATGTGTGGGGGAGGGTTCTCTTGATCAGTCAACTAAAGACTTGATTGAAATAATTGATGTACATGGTCTTAAAGATGCGTTCAGAGTCAGTAAAAGCCCTGATAAAGATTCTACTTACTTCAGTGAGGAAGGGTCAGTAAAGTCTCGTATTGATTTTATTTTTTTATTCCAGGAATATTCAAGCTAGGTGATCTAAGACCACTAGGATTCCATTTACGCATCATGTATGTGTTGAATGTCAGCTAGATTTAGAAGTAAAAGTGGAGTATGGCAAGGATGTATGGAAGTTAAGAGTACTTAGCATTTTGTTTAGAAGTATGCACGGGTGAGGAAGAGGAAGAGGAAATGGACTTCTCAAAATGTGCTTGATTGGTGGGAATGAGTTAAGGGTGATATTAAGAATTGTTTTTATCAGTATTGGTCATAAGAAAGCTAGAAGAGAAAGGTTGGAGTATGAAAGATGGCAAATGCATCTGAATTTTTTGAGGGAATTGAGAAATTTTGGTAAGGATATATGTGTTAATAAGATTAAGCAAAAAAGTTATTAGAAGATTTTTGAATCAGAAAGGTAGCATGTGAGAAAAATGACAAATGCTCTAGACTTTTCTTTAAAAATGTGTCTGGGAAATAAGGTATTATCAGTGTTTTGGATGGGTCTGGTAAAGAATTTAGTGGTAAATCTGATATTTTGAATGAGTTTTGGAAATGTTATGCTAATCTGTATGGAGAGAAAGATGTGGATATAGCTGTGATTCATGATGTATTTAATTTGAAAGGGAAGCATTTTTGAAAGAATTGGGAGAAATTATTCATAAGTTGAAAAATTCAAAACTCCAGGAAGTGATAGCTTGCCTGTAGATTTTTATTGTAAATTTTGGGATGTTGATTGTTTGTTGGAGGTTTGCAAATGGATTTTTGAGAAAAATTAAATGTCTGATTTAATGAGAGGGAGTGTCATTATTTTATTGTACAACCCCAATTCCGAAAAAGTCGGGTAAGTATGGAAAATGCAAAAAAAAAAAAAAAAAAAGTAATTTGAAAAATGTATTCACCCTGTACTATATTGAAAACACATTATTAACGCATTATTTGATGCTTTACTGTGAATTTAATGTATTTTTGAAAATATACACTCATTTCAAATCTGATAACTGCAACACGTTCCAAAAAAGTTGGGACAGGGGCCATTTAGGACTAATAGTGATGTGACAAGTTTAATTAAGAAAGTGATGTGAAACAGGTGAGGCAATCATGTAATCAAAGTATAAAAGGAGCCTCCAAAAAAGGCCTAGTCTTTCAAGAGCAAGGATAAGTTGAGGTTTGCCAATCTTCCAACAGATGCGTCAGCAAATAATCCAACACTTTGAGAACAACATTCCCCAAAGACAAATTGGTAGGATTTTGGGCATTTCACCTTCTATGGTGCACAATATAATTAAAAGATTCAAGGAATCTGGTTAAATCTCTGTGCGTAAAGGGCAAGGCCTTAAACCACTTCTGAATGTGTGGGATCTCCGATCCCTCAGACTTCACTGTCTCAAAAATAGTCATGAATATGTAATGGATATCTTGACATGGGCTTGGGAATACTTTGGTAAACCTTTGTCAGTCAACACCATTCGTCGTTGCATCCACAGATGCAAGTTAAGGCTTTACTATGCAAAGCAGAAGCCATACTTCAACACTGTCCAGAAGCGCCGCCGATTTCTCTGGGCTCTGTCTCATCTGAGATGGACAGTAGCACAGTGGAATCCTGTTTTGTGGACTGACGAGTAAAAATTTCAAATAGTTTTTGAAAAAAAAAACAGCCATTGTGTTCTCCGGGCCACTGACAAAAAGGACTATACAAGCTGTTATCAGCCTCAGGTCCAAAAGCCAGTGTCTGTCATGGTATGGGGGGGTGTCAATGCCTATGGCATGGGTAACTCGCACATCTGTGAGGGCACCATTAATGCATAAAGATATGTATACATTTTGGAGCAACATATGCTGCCATCCAGACATCGTCTTTTCCAGGGACGTCCCTACATTTTCCAGCAGGACAACACCAAACCACATTCTGTCGAAAATACAAGTGCATGGTTGTGTAAACAAAGAGTGCGGGTACTAGCAGTCCTGACCTGTCTCCGAATGAGAATGCGTGGTGCCTTATGAAGTGCAAAATAAGGCAACAAAGGCCACAGTTCCACAGCTGAAGACATGCATAATCAATAAATGGGGGGAGATTCCGCTAACTAAACTTAACCAACTGTTGTCTTCAGTGCCCAAATGCTTAATAAGTGTTATTAAAAGAAAAGGTGATGTGTCGACCATCCCAACTTTTTGGAGTGTGTTGCAATCATCAGATTTGAAATGAGTGTATATTTTCAAAAATACATTAAATTCACAAGTAAAGCATCAAACAATGTGTTAATACTGTGTTTTCAGTATAGTACAGGATTAATTAAATTTCCAATTTTTTTGCATTTTTCATACTGTGCCAACTTTTTTTTCGGAATTGGGTATGTATAAGAAAGTTGAAAAAAAAAGGATTTAAGTAACTGGAGACAGTTTTTGTTGTTGAACGTAGACTGTAAAGTGATTGTGAATATAGGGGCTGATAGATTTAAGAATTTGGCTGGTAATATGGTGTGTGAGGAACAAGAGTGTTATGTGCTTGGTAGACAGATTGCTGAGTGTTTGATGTGTCTGTAGGATGTTATATGGTACAGTAAGAGGGTTAAGCAATTTTTGCTGTGGCTAAAATTGATTTAAAATAAATCATATGATAGAATTGATCATGAGTTTATGTTTGGAGTTTAGAGAAAGTAGGTATACCTATGAAGATGCTTGGATGGGTTACATATTGATATGATGGAATTGTGAGTAAGGTTTTGGTAAATGTTTTTTTGTCTGATAAAGTATATGTTTATTTTGGGGTCAGGCAAGGTTGTTCTTTGCCTCCTGTACTTTTCATTTGTGTAATTGAGCCTTTGTTACAGAGATTAAGAGGTGATAACATTATTAAAGGTGTAGAAGTGCCTTGAAGTGGTGGTAGGTGTTTGAATTTTTGGGCTATATGGATGATGTTACTGTGGCTTGCAAGAATCTACCTATATTTAATAGAGCTACAATTCAGATTGAGTGTTTTGTATGGTAAGTTGATTTAGGGTGAATTGGGGTAATGTGCTGTGAAAGCTTTTGGTGGGTGGAGAGATTTGGAGTTAATTGGTTGGCATTTTCAGAAGGGTGCTATTCAACTACTTGGAATTAAATGTAATAATAACTTGAATGGGGATGAAAGTTGGAAAAATGTATGTGTGAAAGTAAAGATTCTTTTTTATTTGTGGTAGATATTTAAGTTTGGAAGGGAAAGTGTTAATTGAAAAGGCTGTGTTGACCCAGATTTTATTATATGTTAATAATGTTTTTCCAGTTCGTGATAAGTTTTTGAGGAAAATTGTGAGAATGGGCCAGATAACAAGTGGAGCGTTAAATATCGCTTGTGAGCAAGTGATATCAGCCCTCCATTTTTTAATACTAGCGCGCGATAATGTGTGCTGGTATTACAAGTAAATCATAATGCAAATGTGAGCTATCATTCACATTGCTATGAAGCATTGCGCTCACAAAAGCTCACTTCCATAGGCTCCTATAGGAGCCTCATTCTAATGCTTTCACAGATGGCATCAGAACCTTGCACAGTGAGGGGGTTAAATAGCAGGGGGGTAAGATGGGCAGCATTTTTAAATATTAACCAGAGATCTAATCTCTGGTTAATTTTCGTAGCGCAAATTGCTACCGCGAGCTCGCAATAGCAATAACCAGCCACTTGTAATGGCTGGTTATTTATCTTGCTACTGCTACTGCAGGAATGTGATAATTTAGCACTCCACTTGTAATCTAGACCAATATGTGTTAAAGACAACGGAGGAAGAATATGCCTGAAATGAAGAGGTTTTAGATTCTCAAGTATTCAAGTATGTGTATAAGGCTAAGCATGAACAATAGCATTGATGGATGAATGCTTCATGTGGTATTTTACTAAGGTTTGGTTTCTGCATAAGAAATATCAGAAGGCTCGAGTGTTTTGAGTCACCATGGTTTTATGTGAAGATTAAAAAGGAAGTATCTGTTCATGGGTGTTTCAAAAAATTTATTGTGTGATAGTAAGAAAGTGATGGCAATTTTGCAGGATAGAGAGCAGCTGCATATAATTGGTGGACTGACTAAGAATCAGAGTGTGCAGTTATTGGAGAATGTGAATGAGAAAGTTTTGGTTAATAGGCAGAAGGATTTGGCATGTGTGGCAGTGCATGGTCATTTGTTAACTAGGAAGTTTCAGAGATGGAGATGGTTATTATCCAGGGGATGTATGTAGTCAAGCGGAAAATATAAGGCACAATTATGGATTTAACAGGGATAGAGTTGATTATGTATGGAATTATTATGTTTGGTTTTGTGTGGAGTATCAAGAGTAAAATTAAGAGTGCTGTGGTTATTGGCATGTTGTGTAAAAAAGTATTTGTGAGATGTACCTAATGTTTTACTTATTAGGGGGAGAAGTGGTGGATGTGAGTGCATGTGTTCGAATGATCCGTGGAAGATTATTTTTGTGCTGACAAAAAGCGTATGGGAGAAACTGACTCTGAAGGCATCTGGAAAACTAAAAAATGGAAACATTGGTGTACATAGATTTGTGTATATTTTTTAACTGATTATGTTATTGCTGTTGGTTGCTGTATATTTATTTATTTAGTTTTTCTTCCTTCTATTTAACTTTTTTTTGTTGTTTTAAATTTTTTTTATATATTTTTTTTTTCCTTAGGGTCAGATGGAAGGAGTTCAGAGAGAGAGAGACAGTATCAGAGGGAGAGCGTTTGGAAAGTGTTAGGGACTAGTTGGTTAGGTGAATGTTATTGTTAGGTAATCTTTTAACGGAACAGTAAATAGGGACAGTGTTAGAGGCAGTTTAGTTTTAGAGATAGGGTTGTGGGAGTTTTCTCTTGGGAAATAATTTTTGTTTTGCTTTTTTTTTAACATTTACATTTTTATTTGAGGTAATAAAATAAAACAAAGTAAAGAGAAACAATATATGAATCACATATAAGTGAGATACCGCAAACAGTGACTGTTAAATATAGCTGTGGTTACAAAGTCTCAAATCAACAATGGATATTTGAAAGGTATGCAATTTGAGAAGAGAGAAAGAACAAAAGGATGTGATGTCTTATGCTGTCTGCTATATAGGAGGGTAAATACTTAAAATATATGTTTCGAGTAACAGGGATTGATACCTCAACTTTTTATTTTTTTCAGTTAGTTTAATGGAACATAGGTTTCTATTATTAGTTATATTGTGGTCGCATACGGTTTCACTTGAGAATATCTAAAGTATAAGTGAATATAACTATGAGATCTATGTAGGGTTATGAATTAGGAGGAAGTCAGCATTCAAAAGCCGCTCAAGTTAGGAGGTGAAGGGGAAGGAGGTGGAGGTGGAAATTGGAGTGGATTGTCCTCAAGGAGGCAGTGTATGGTAGACTGGGGTAGATAGTCAGAGCTATTAGTGAGTGGAGATGGTGAGGTATCGGTTCTGCAAATGTGGGTATAATAGGTATTATAAGTGTCAGTGGGGTTGGGGAAGGAGGGGGGGTGCCAGGAACTAGTCCCCTCCCCAGCTCTAAATGGAAGCGGTCCCGTGTCCGGGGGGCCATATGGTTTCAGGAAGCATTTGATGAGGTGGGGGGAAGTGTTGAATGGGTAAAAGAGTACAGGGTCAGAGCACAGAGGTTCCTACTGTTTCCGAATAGGTGTTTTGGTGTGTTATGTCAAAGTACAACAGGTACAACAATGTTAAAATTAGTTTACATATAGCTCAGTAAATAACAGTGTTCAACATCAAATTAACTAGAGTGGAGTTTCAAACTTGGAATCCCCACAAACCTCACTACAATATGTATTATCTGAAAGGAAGAGAAGATAGATGATATAGGCATAAACCCCATGATGCAACCACAATAACATATATGTATATAGGACTAGAATGGGAAGGCAAATGAGCTTTAGTTTGTTCTATACAGCTTAAGCTAAATGAAGTGCTCATTATGGACAGAAATGAGTATCTGCAAAGTTACTAGTTTTTGACTAAATTGTTGGGTGGTTCACAAACCTAGAGTATAGGGACTTAAGAAGAAGATATATCCTCCTACAGTCTGTGTATGCCATGATTGAAGGTTAAATTAGGTTGCAAGGGCCCTCCGTCATGTGTAGTGGGTTGGGCGTACTGTGTCATTAACTCCCCTAAGTGTTAATGTAGCGGAATTTTAGTCCGTTATTTGATGAGATCTCGAGTGATGGTGTGCGGGATTACTTGTGGCAGGGTGGGTGTAAAAGTATATCATGAAATTGTGGTTGCAGGGTCACATGCCAACAAAACATCAGTAACACCTCAAAGCATTTTAGTTCTCCAACAAAGTAAATAACAGGTAAGAGTTCAGTCATCATATATAGGTAGTGTAATCTGTTACAGACCTCAGACCATAAGACTAGGGGAGGAAATAAACAAAGTCATTTTCAGGGATAGTAAGAAGTGGGTTATGCTAGGTCTGCCTAGAATGTTGGTTAAATAAGACAAATTGTTCATATAGGCCAAGGAGCAAATAGAAAGGAGGGTAAGATATGTACCCGTATGTAAGCTCCTGTGAGATATAGGCATATAGACTGAGCAAGAACCCCCCCCAAAAAAAAAAAAAAAAAACAATGATAAGCTCCTTAGTACTTTGTGATTAATTCACTGGTTAGAAAGAAAAAATAGGACTAGTGAGCAATCCAGAGGGTAAGACAAGTACCCGTACGTAAGCTCCTATTGAGCCCAAAGATAAACATTGAACATAGATCCATGGGGTGTTCATAAGTCAGTTATGAGGAGTTTCCTGGTTGAAGGAGATACTTCCTCTTGGCCTGTTGATTAAGTCTCTTTGGAAGAGGGTGACACTCCGGAGCAGCAGGGTCAATTGCTTTGGGATTTTCAAGAGACTGTGGATCAGGATTTAGTACTTGAGAGAGTTCCACCGTCTGAAGAAGTTCCATCCCCTGTTCTGGTGTCGAAACTATATAAGAGCGATCTTGACTGGGAATCCCCATCTGTATTTCATGTTATGCCATCGGAGAGCCCGTGTGAATTGTTGAAATGATCTGCGTTTAGCTAGGGTGTGTGGGGAGAGTTCTGGGTAGATATGGGCTACACCATATGGGTCTGCCAGAGATTTGTTGGTAAAAGATTCTCTAAGAATTTTTTCCTTACTGGTGTAATAGTGTAGCCTGATGATAACATCTTGTGGGCTATCTGATGCTGAATTTCGTGGGTGGAGGGCTCTATGGGCTCTGATCATATGTAGTTCCTGATCTGTAACAGGTCCAATCAGTGCTCTGAAAAACCCAGAAGATATTTAGATAAATCTGCATTCCCTACTTCCTCAGGTATGCCACATAGTCGGAGGTTATTACGGCGTGACCAGTCCTCTAAGTCCGCAAGTTTGGTTTCAAGATCTCCTATCTGTTCCGCTAAGTTCTGTGAGTATGATAGCAGGTTGGCATGATCTATGTTGAGATCCTCATGTTTCCTCTCAAGTATCTCGGTATGCTCACTCAAGGAGGCAATGTCCCTTTTGAGTTCTCCCACCGATTGTTTAAGATCTTGTGTGCATTTGTCAGATAATGTCCTGATGGACTCCAGTATGGAAACATGTGAGGGGGCAGAATACTCTGGGTGTGTGGTTTCAGTTCCGGAGATCCTTCTATAAGAGCTAGATGATCCTCTGGAGTCTTCATCTGATAAATCCTAATCAAGTAGGTTTTTACTGTGGAAATGATCCGTCAGAGTTTTCTTTGGGTGTTCTTGATGCTTAGGTTTCCTCTTCATATTCTGTGCCACCCTGGACTCCTTAATCAATTTAGTATTTGCTGTTCCCTCTTTGAGGTGGGAATGAGAGAGAAAGGAGACAAAAGAGGAGTACCTGTGGTTATGGCTCCCGGGATGCAGGTGAAAACCAGGGAGGGGATGCGCCCAGCAGCCACCACTTCAGGCAATTAGCAATGCATATTTTGGCAGGCAAAGCTATACATTTAATGAGACTGTGAGTTGCTGTTTTGGTTGAAGCCCCCATCCCAGGGATGTGCCTGTGGTAAAAGGAATGGAGGAGGACCCCGGTGGTAGGCTAAGTGGCTACCCAATTGTACTCTCTAGGTTATATAGATTTGTACTAGTATGATTACTGTTCACTTGGGACCAGGGCCAGGCCTTCCTGATTAGGAATGTGTGGACTGTCAAGGATCTTGTGCTAGGAGTATTTACTACAGCTGTGCCAGGCATATGTGCAGCTTCAGGGGAGCTGCAGTGTCTTAGTCTTAATTATGTAACTGTTAATTAGAAGTAATGCAGTCTTTGTAGTTCCTTCCTTTAAAGACTTATGATCCTACTTGGGCTCTCAGGTAAGGGACCTGCAGTAGGTTGTGTCACGGACAGGTTGTAGAGTGGCCCATGAGATCTTAAAGTTCCAGGCCATGTCTGGGTAGAAACAGAGGCTAGGTAGGCCAGGAAAACAGCTCTATTTTGTTATGAGCAATGGGCTATTATTGTTATCTAAAATATAGCTCTTCAGGGCCTCAGGCTATGTATGGTGAGTGTGACCGGAGATATCTTTAGCAGCCTAATAACCGGTTTGCTCTATAATATGCGGGCCAGAGAAGTAAAATGGTGGCTTTTTGCACGCTTTTTATGCGGCCTGTGTGAGCGCTAGGTGTAGTCGTAGGCCTGCAGTAAAATCAGCTTATAGCCATTATAAGGGGACAGGAGGTGTGTACTCCGTCTGTCTTGTGGGTGTGTACTCCATCTGTCTTGTGATCCAGCTTCAGTGCAGTGCCATACGGTTGAGGGACCACGACTCCTCCGCAATCCCTGCCAGACCAGACGGTAAGCGCTGTAATGCGTGCTCCCACTGGGAACAAATGTCCCCTGCAACCCATTTCGAAACTCCCACAGGTAACGGGAATGAGTTACAACAGCCCACAAAGACCACCAACAGCCACCTGCTATTGTCAGGCAATGTACATTTTCACTTACTTCCTTATATTCTCATAGGGTCATTCATCTCTTCATTAGTGCATCTAGGTCCCAAGTTGTCCTACAAAATGTGCCAAACACACTTGTGGTACATGCCAACACATCAGTAATAAAAAAACACTACAGACAAGCACATCAATAGCCAATACTCATAAAAGGATTATATACCTGCAAATCCAGGAATGTAATATATCTAATTCAGTGCAAAACGGGCTCTCATGTGAAATATATAGGTAAAGCAATCCAACCCCTACACAAAAGGATGAAATATCACAGACACTGCATACACCACCCAGATACAGATAACCCAGTGGGTAAACATTTTTAACAACCTAGAAACTCTGTAAAGGATTTCAAAGTATTAATCTTAAAGAGAATTTTTAAAAATACCCTTAAATGAAGAACATGGGAATTAAAATATATCAAGCTTTTTAATTCCAGACATTCTGGTTTGAATAAAGACTCTGAAATTATGATACACTATGAGGAGGTGTGAAACTATAAAATATCATAGACATCTAGTCTGCTGTTTTCACACTTCCATCCCTGCGTCCATGGGAAACTATTGACTAACTATTGACTAAGGACTTACTTTGTGTTAATCAAATTACCTGGAAACGTTTTTTTTTTTAAATCATTATATGTACAAGATATATAAACCTCTCCTTTTCAGTCAGCTTTTATCTACATCTGAAGAAGAGACCTGTCTTGAAAAAAATGGTATAAAAAAACTTGATTTTGTCAGTCCATTAAAAGGTATCACAATCTACTGAAGGCATTTGGAAAGAACAAAAATGGCAACTCTGGTGTACGTAGTTTTGATTATTTTATTTGTTGTTGGCTGCTTTATATTTTCCCCCCACTTTCCTACTTTTGAACTGTCTATTTTATTGTTGCTTTATCTCCTTTTTTATTTATTTATTTCTCTTTAGTAAGCTGAAGGGACCTCAGGGAGAGAGAGAGGGACAGTACTAGAGGGACACTGTTAGCAAATGTTTAGGGACTAGTGGATTAGGTGAAGGTTATTGTTAGGTATATTTTTGAGGGACAGTATACAGGGACAACTTTTAGGGACAGTTTAGTCTCAGCAATAGTTTTTTTTTTCTCTCACTTACGAGGCCCATAGAGGGCCAAAACGATTGTCTGGTGTTGTCAAATTCCTTGTTCAGAAAAGTATAGCATTATATTTTGGTGCTGTACTGACCTTGTTAGGTGTGAAAAGCACAATTGGGCTAAAAGAGGCTGCTCCCAGATGGTAACTCCCCATAGAACAAGCCAATTAGCTATTGTTCATTACTAATTGAGCGCCTCTCTTCCTGTTTGTATTTACATAATGATCCTGGGAAAGTCTCCCTAAGAGTGATGGGGGAAATCAGACAAGGACTCGTTGCCCAATGTGCTTAAATGACTGCACCTCACTGACATCATTGGTATTTTGTGCTGGACTGACCTTATTAGTCGGAATCAGACTAATATATATATATATATATATATATATATATATATATATATACATACATACATACATAGTCTAAAAGAAACAAAAACTAGTAAACTCAGCTCAAGCCAGATCCCAATACATCCTCCAATTCATGGGTAGAAGCCCTCAGCAGCAGAAGAAACAATGACGGTTAGACTCAGGAATAATCACAATAGACAAAGCAGTGAGCTAAAATCAAAAGCTGAGATAATCATAGGTAGTACACGCTGCGGTGGAGATCAGCAAAGTTTCATGTAAAGCGTGGCATGTATAAGAAAGCGTAACTTGTGGAACAACATTCAATAATACTCAAACAGCCTCAGAATCCCCAATCTTCAGCACTTACGGACTTGTCAGGAAGCAATTCCTACAGCTTACCGACCGGGCAAACAGTTCCTCACCGATCATCAAGTTCTATCAATCTAGTCTCACTCCCTGTCCTCTCGCCTCTGGGGACTGTGCAGCTGTCAGCACAAGAATATGCCCTCAGTATATACACTCTTCTCGCTACTCCAGTGCATGATCTGATACTCAGCACAGCTCTCTTATGCTCCGTTACCATTTCTGGGCTCCCATTGATTGATTACCCACACATGACCTATGTGAGCCAATCTGAAGTGATTGGTGATGATCCAATGTCAAGTATAATTAAGAGGTGCCCGGTTAGAGAGAAAAGATTAGTAGAATATAAAGAAGTTAACCGGCACCCTCTTCAACAGTTTAAAACAAAACTCTTTATTGGTCACATTAAAAATTCCTCATGTACAACAGCCAGAGCACGTCTGACATGTTTCGGCTTAGTAGCCTCAATCATAGACATGCCTTATTGAAATAAAAACCTGTTATTTTAAACATTGCTGTAAGCCTATTGGACAATATAGATACACATGTGACCTGGACTAACTGTCCCTAGATAAAGACTGTCCCCACTTAACCCCATACATACATATTTACAAAATAGTGCTACACACACATATAGAAAAATATATACATATAAAGCAATCGCTGCACATAATAAGTAAGATAATCTGAAAAACATATGATAAATATATTTCTACATACAGTATCTCACATTTTATAATTATTTTATTATATCTTTTCATGTGACAACACTGAAGAAATGACACTTTGCTACAATGTAAAGTAGTGAGTGTACAGCCTGTATAAGTGTAAATTTGCAGTTCCCTCTAAATAATTCAACACACAGCCATTAATGTCTAAACTATTGGCAACAAAAGTGAGTACACCCCTAAGTGGAAATGTCCAAATTGGGTCCAATTAGCCATTTTCCCTCTCTGGTGTCATGTGACTAGTTAGTGTTAAAAGGTCTCAGGTGTGAATGGGGAGCAGGTGTGTTAAATTTGTTGTTATCGCTCTCACACTCTCTTATACTGGTCACTGGAAGTTCAACATGGCACCTCATGGCAAAGAACTCTCTGAGGATCTAAAGAAAAGAATTGTTGCTCTACATAAAGATGGCCTAGGCTATAAGAAGATTGCCAAGACCCTGAAACTAAGCTGCAGCACAGTGGGCAAGACCATACAGCGTTTTCATAGGGCAGGTTCCACTCAGAACAGGCCTCACCATGGTCAACCAAAGAAGTTGAGTGCACGTGCTCAGCGTCATATCCAGAGGTTGTCTTTGGGAAAAATACGTATGAGTGCTGCCAGCATTGCTGCAGAGGTTGAAGGGGTGGGGTTCAGCCTGTCAGTGCTCAGATCATACGCCGCACATTGCATCAAATTGGTCTGCATGGCTGTCATCCCAGAAGGAAGCCTCTTCTAAAGATGATGCACAAGAAAGACGCAAACAGTTTGCTGAAGACAAGCAGACTAAGGACATGGATTACTGGAACCATGTCCTGTGGTCTGATGAGACCAAGATAAACATATTTGGTTCAGATGGTGTCAAGCATGTGTGGCAGCAACCAGGTGAGGAGTACAAAGATACATTCAAGCATGGTGGTGGCAGTGTCATGATCTGTGCCTGCATGAGTGCAGCCGGCACTTAGGAGCTACAGTTCATTGAGGGAACCATGAATGCAAACATGTACTGTGACATACTGAAGCAGAGCATGATCCCCTCTCTTTGGAGACTGGGCCGCAGGGCAGTATGCCAGCATGATAATGACCCTAAAACACATCCAAGATGGCTTCTGCCTTGCTAAAGAAGCTGAGGGTAAAGGTGATGGACTGGCAAAGCATGTCTCCAGACCTAAACCCTATTGAGCATCTGTGGGGCATTCTCAAACAGAAGAAGGAGGAGCGCAAGGTCTCTAACATCCACCAGCTCTGCGATATTATCATCAAGGAGTGGAAAAGGACTCCAGTGGCAACCTGTGAAGCTCTGGTTATTTCCATGCCCAAGAGGGTTAAGGCAGTGCTGGAAAATAATGGTGGTCACACAAAATATTGACACTTTGGGCCCAATTTCGACATTTCCACTTAGGGGTGTACTCAGATTTGTTGCCAACGGTTTAGACATTAATGGCTGTGTGTTGAGTTATTTTGAGGGGACAGCAAATTACACTGTTATACAGGCTGTATACTCAATACTTAACATTGTAGCAAAGTGTAATTTCTTCAGTGTGTCACATGAAAAGATATAATAAAATATTTACAAAAATGTGAGGGGTGTACTCAATTTTGTGAGATACTGTAGATACCAAATGCCCCTCTGAATAGTACACAAAACTGATATTCCTACAGATGTAATATGTGTTACAACCTACAATCCCTAGTTGACTCCTCTATGTAAAACTGAAAATAGGCCTATGGGATAAAAATGTTGAGAAAAAACCCTACTAAATCTGAAGTGAATAGACATGGTGATAATGCCTATCAAAATGAGCCTATGAGAAAAATTATTGAGAAGAAAAATAATTAATTAGATGGCCTGTTTTGTCTAATAGATTTGTATAGCTGAACTGAAGCATCTCCAGAGCCAGAATTCTTATAGGTTATACTAATATATGGTTGGCTGACAGAACACTTTTTCCCCTTTAAGAGTATTTACCCTTTGAGAGTGTTTATAGTAATATGTAGATATGTATACAATATATAGCATTTTAATCTATTAATGAGCCAAACTAACCTCAAGAAAGAGAATCATAGTCGTGTTTAAAAATTGCGTATCGTACTACCTGTTCATCTACAGGGAAGAGGATTTACTCCCAATAATTGATTACATCATAAACACTATTGAACCCTTGAGGGATCCTAGTCCCCAGAGTAAAGATCCAATAGGCCTCACATTTGTGTACTAACTTAATTAGAGGAGCAACCATAGGGAACATTCTGTCACCCAGCGAATTAAGCATAAAAAACACAGGTAGTGCATGCTTGAAAATAGGGGTATGTACAGATGCGGATATAGACCCTGTATTCCTTGCAGCTACATTGAAAGAAAGGCAAACTTTGTGAGCTCCACAACGGCCAATGAATACTCTGTGACAACCTGTGTAAATTGCAGTAGCAAAAATGTAGTTTATCTTATTTGGTGTAGCTGCAACAACAAGCAATACGTAGGATGTACTACCCATGAAGTAAGAGAGAGGATCCGTCAGCATCTGTCAGATTTTAAAAGATCCAAACACAGTTCTGACTTAGCAAAACATTTTATTATTGACCATCACAATGATAATTCAGCATTTAAGTGGATGGTTATAGAGAATGTTAATATACCTAGACAAGGTGCTCCTCTAATTAAGTTAGTACCCAAACATGATCCCTCAAGGGTTCAATAGTGTTTATGATGTAATCAATTATTGGGAGTAAATCCTCTTCCCCATAGTTGAACAGGTAGTATGATATGCAATTTTTAAACATGACTATGATTCTCTTCCTTGAGGTTAGTTTGGCTCATTAATAGATTCAAATGCTATCTATTGTATACATATCTACATATTACTATAAACACTCCCAAAGGGTAAATACTCTAAAAAAAGGGAAAAAGTGTTCTGACAGCCAATCATATATTAGTATAACCTATAAGAATTCTGGCCCTGGAGATGCTTCAGTTCAACTATACAAATCCATTAGACAAAATAGGCCATCTTATTAATTATTTTTCTTCTCAAGATTTTTTCTCATAGGCCCATTTTGATAGGCTGAGTAAGGCATTATCACCATGTCTATTCACTTCAGATTTAGTAGGGTTTTTTCTCAACATTTTTATCTCATAGGCCCATTTTGATAGGCTGAGTTTTACATAGATGAGTTAAATAGGGATTGTAGGTTGTAACACATATTAAATCTGTAGGAATATCAGTTTTGTGTACTATTCATAGGGGCATTGGTTAATACAGATTAAATTGTTTTGAGTATATGTATGTCTCTCTTTTCTTTATCACATTCTGTAGAGACTGATGGCAGTTTATTTACCTTTGTTTAAAATTAACGGTTGTGAGGTTTGCCTAATATACCCTAATGATTAATGCCCTTATGAATATAAATACTAATATAAATACCTATTACTTTGGTATCTATGTTGAGATATATTTATCGTATGTTTTTCAGCTTATCTTACTTATTATGTGCAGCAATTGCTTTATTTGTATATTTTTTTCTATATATTTGTGTAGCACTATTTTGTAAATTTGTATGTATGGGGTTTAGTGGGAACAGTCTTGATTCCAAGTCACATGTGTATCTCTAATGACCAATAGGCTTACAGTGATGTTTTTAAATAACAGGTGTTCATTTCAATCAGGCACATCTATGATTAAGGCTACCAAGCCGAAACATGTCAGACGTGCTCTGGCTGTTGTACATGAGGAATTTTTAATGTGACCAATAAAGAGTTTTGTTTTAAACTATACTTCTCTTTTATATATATATATATATATATATATATATATATATATATATATATATATATACATACATATACACACATTAGTAATAGTGTGTGTGTGAGTGTACATATGTTTGCACTTTAGAATTTGGGTGAGGGGGTACATTTTGGAATTTTGCCCTGGTAGACTTTTATTTCTTTTTAACTGTCTTTATTTTTGTGACCATTTTAAAGTGGACTGTTTTATAAAGAAAGTGTTTTTGTTTTGTTTTTATTTATTTAAAGGATATGTAGACATTTTTTGTGATGCTAGTATCCTAGAGTAGAACTCACTCTATTTGCCAAAAATTGAACAGTTATAAGACAGATGCAGCTGCATTTATAACAATGAAACTTAATCCCCAACTCATGGATGTGGTGAAGGATGGATACATTTCTTTATGAATTCCACAAAATATTATTTTAACAACAAGTTTTATGGAATGAAGATTTTGAAAAAGCAAAGTTGTATTAATGCAAAAAAGCAAAGGGATGGATGGCAGTTTATGATCTATATTTTCCTACTAGGATCGTTTTAAGGTCCAAAGTATCAAATTTTCCATTGTTATATATTTTATTTTGTTTTGTCTTGTACTTTAAAGTAGGACAGGTTATGTAATGGTCCACCCAAACTGAATGGATATTCTGGCTAATATACTATGATATATTGATTTGTAATGTTTGTGGGGCATTAAATTAACAAATTCACCTAGAATAGTTTAACTGTACTTGAACATATAAATTTGATACTAATTTAAACAATACACCAAAACCAAACCAACTATGCCAACCTAACAACCTATGGTGGAAATATACAAAAATGTCAGTGTCCTTTTAAAAATATGAGGGCAATAAAACTGGATTAGATTCACAGTGACATTTCTGTGTCTTCAATCTCTACGGTTACTATATTATTCTTTGCAGCCTATTGCCTAAAACCCCTCCCTTATCTCACCATTTTTTTTTTCTTCAAAAAACTTTATTGGAAATTGGAATCAATACAAAGTAGCATACTGTATGGAAACAACATTATGTAGTTACCCACAGCCCTTCCAGATGAGATTGTCCATTAAGGGTCCATAATATCAATCTGTTGCAATGTTACTGGATTTAACCAAAAATGGAAGCATTGGCCAAAGGTTCCATGGGATAAAGCTTAACAAAAGAAGTGGCCTAAGGCCCCTCTCTCTTCTGGTTTAGAAGTTCTTTCCAGATATTACCAGTTGCGTAACTGAAGATAAGTGAGTTTATACATTTCCAATTCCAGCATGCATAATATTATAACAATGTGTGATAATGCGTTGCAAACAACTTATACCATACTTTTCTTTAATATGTCCTACTTGATTCTCCATATGGGGGGGGGGGGGGGCGGTCTGGTCGGAAGAATTATTCGGGTAGGTCGGAGCTTCCCATGTCCCTTGGGGTGTGGGACAGGGACTTCCAATAAAACTGGACTTTGTGAAAGAAGGCCAGATTGCCGTTTCTATAAAAGGAATATTCCTCCATTGACAGGAGTTCTGATGTATAGAGGGTCCACTCCTTTATCGTAGGAATACTTGCAGATTTCCATTTCCGGGTAATAAGTGCCTTCACACTGTTTAAACTAATTTGTAGTAATTTCCATCTGATTTTACAGACTTTATCCTGTTCATAATTTAGGAGTGCAGTAAGGGGTGATAGCCTAAATGTTGTACCCATTAGTTCTGTGAGGACTACTTCCACACTCCTCCAGAAAGGGAGTAGCAGGTGGCAGTGCCACCATATATGTAGCATTGTTCTTACGGCCCCGCATCCCCTCCAACAGGTGGCGCCTGCTCCCGGCTAAATTTGTTTAATTATTTTGGGTGTAAGGTACCAGCGGAATAGGACCTTGTGATTTCATTCTAGGATTCTAGGTAGGGACGAGGATTTGGAAGTATGAAGGAGGATGTTCTGCCACCGCTCCTCAGGAATCTCCATCCCCATCTCCGCCTGCCAATGCAACCTATAGGAGGGGGACGATGGTGCAAGGGCAGTATCTAACATTTTTTTTGCTAATGATAGGGAACCATGGGGTGATGTGCCCGATAAGCATAGTTTCTCGAAGTGGGTTAATTCCCTGAGTTGGCTGTCTTTATGGGGTGAGATTTTTATCAGATGTGTCAGTTGGGCATGTTTAAGCCAAGAGGAGAAACTCCCTCCTGAAACTTCTGACATATGTGAGCGTGTTTTTAATCTGTGATTAGAGACCAGGTTGGCGAACGGTATTGTGTTTTCTATGCCCCTAGGATACAATTTCTCTGCTAATATACCTCCCAAGAACTCAGCATTGTGTGAGATTGGTGTCATTTTGGAGACGGGAGAGGAGATCCCCTTTGTTTTAGCTCAGATTATGTCCCAGGTTTTAAAGAGGTGGGCATATAGTAGAGATGTTTTTGCGAGGGCTTATCTCACCATTTTGTAATAAATTTAGATATTTTTCCAAGTGTCCTTCAAAAAAGATTTAAAAAAATATGGCTTCATTTTAATTGGTCTTTGTAAATAACAATGTTTTTATTTTTTTTGCTGCTCAAGTAAAAAAAAACAACATGTCACTAGCTATGTTCAAATATCTTCCTTTTGACCTTTTTCTATTTTGAAACTGTAAAACCATTTTTCAAAACAATAAACCTGTTTAATCAAACAACATTATTAGAACACAGCCTTTTTTTCATACAGCAACACTATTTTGCTTTCAGTTCATATGCCTGCCTTTAAATTGTATATTTAACCTTTATGTATTTTATGGTAACAGGCAAAAGACCTTTTTGTTAAGTCTTCTTTTTTCGAGTCTGATGCTACTTAATGACAGAACTCCCGCAATATCCCATATGGCAGTTGATTCCCATTAATAGCAAAACATAATGAATACAAACGGAAAATTGCACACTTGCAGAGTTTTATTGTCTGTTAATGTAATGACTAACCTTTGAGAGGAATATTTAACTTCCACAGAAGTGCTTAGTATCCTCAGTGGAACCTGTATGTATACTTCTGGTTTGAAACCTTAGAGAAATGAAAAAAGTTACATGGACATAAAATATAATCTGAAATTAGAGCGCACTTACGGAACAGTAAAAAAAAAAAATGATAACTTACCCATTTGCTGCCAGAGTGAAGCAATTTCTTAAAATTCTTTAAAATATAAAAAACGGCAACCACTGCAGCAATACGTTAATCATCATATTTGTAGATAATGTGTTCATATTAGTGATACATAATGAAGTAATGGGTTAATGTATTCTTAAAAGCACAGTGGCAATAATTGCTCTATTTCTAAAGTAATTACTGCTGTATATCTGAAGTACAGCCTGCATTTTCGTGGTGTTATTTTGAGCTTTATCCTAATCAAGCAATGATGATAGCATATGTTTCATTTATATTTTGTAATGAAGTGCAAGATGGTGGTAATATAAAATAGTGACATGAAAGTCAACATTTAAACTTTAATAGTGCAGACAGAATGTACAATTTAAAAAAAAATCCAATTTATCCCTCTCTTTAAATTTGTATCCTTTGCTGAAAATTAGATCCTTTCCATGAGAGCATTTGGAGGGCAGACTTAGGAGCGTGCACATGGATCTATGGCAGCAGTGTCTCTAGGAAAGTTTGTAACAATGTAATGCAGACAGTACTCAACACACATGTATGTTCCTGAGTCTACACTCAGTATACGTTTAGGGAAAAGAGTAGGGAAAAATGTGCTACACTGGACCCTGTTGTAACATTGCTTTCTATAAATAAGAGCCACCAGGAAGTACAAAATGCGTCAGCCATAACTTTTTTATGTGCCCTTTTATGTGAGTATTTTTAGTAATATAAATAAACTATGTTTTTATATTCCACAATTTTAGAGTGTTACCCTCATTGGTGTATGTTTCTTTCTTTCTTTCTTTCTTTCTTTCTTTCTTTCTTTCTTTCTTTCTTTCTTTCTTTCTTTCTTTCTTTCATGTAGTTTTTTACAACAATGTTATAGATTTTTGTGTAGATGCAGTCATCAAGAAAGTGTGAGCATGTCCTTATGATCCTAACTTCCTGCCCAATTCATAAAAGTGAGACTAAAATTATTCATTATTTATTAGGCTAGGACAAAACATAAAAGGTCTTATCATCCTGAACTTCTTCCAGCTGTTCTAGAGAACAAGATAAGGATCATTACTTTAGGACAGGGCTTTTCAAAGTCTTAATCAGTGGACCTCCCCTCTGACGAAATTTAAAAGAAAGTCCCCCCCCCCTATAAAATATATTACTTTATTTTTTCTCTTTAGAGAAAAATTTAATATTTATTGTTAGTTTTAATTTAAGGAATTTACATCTGATTCATGGTTCACACACAGCTCTCAATTGTGTTTTAAATTGCACTTTGTTACTGTGTTAAATGCAAGTTACTGAGCAAGACAATAAATGTATTGCAGTGTCTGGGCAATTTCGACCTCAGAGCCTTTATTCCACCTGCCCTTTGCCTTATTCCACAACAACATAGCACATGTCAATGTTGGTTCTTTAAAAATGTTCTGTTTTACCAAATTCACTGCTGCTTGTGGTTTTCATAAGAAATTCCAAAATTGTCACTACCCTGCGTCTCCCTATATATATGCTCTGGTGCCCCCTTGGGGAGGACCGTCTGACAAACCCCTACATTAGGACCACCAAAACTATAACTCTAGGACAACATTTGGGTTTCCAAGGATTAAAATGAGTGGCCCTCAGTACCAATGAGCAGCAAAAAAGCAGTTCCATGCTTCTCAATGGGTAATTAAGCATGTCACTTTGCACCAAATGTTGTAATATGAGGAGTATATGCAGTTAAATTAAACTTAATATTAGCAAATCATTTCCTATATAATTTTTTTTACAAAAATGTGATTATAATCTAATTTTATCATGAGGCATTGGGGTACATTTATCAAGCAGCAGATGCTTGCCGGAAACAGGATTGGCCGCTAATATGCAGGGGTGGTATTGCACACGCATTTCTTGTGAAATGCTTGTGCAGTGATAAATGCAGACAGTGTATACTGTCGGCATTTAGCAATGTCGGGTGGACATGATTCGCTACAGTAAATTGGAAATTTTTAAAAACGTATGCTCTGTCTGAATCACAAAATACATTTTGTAGGTTTCATACCTTTTTAAATCTTTCGAACACTAAGTTCAAAATTATTCAGCAGAATTTAAACTGTTAAAATGACAAACCAGTCACAATAATAAGAGAAAAAAATATTCACAGTAAATTACATTAAGTAAAATGATTCACTGTGAAGTATTATTTTTTTAAAACCCAGGCGAGCTAGGAGACTTAGGTTCACTAAGAATTCCACAAAGTAAAGTATTTCTGCTACAATAAGAGATTTTGGATATAGATATGCAAATTAACTTCACCTTTTTGCTTCTTAAAACTACTTTCAACAAAAAAAAATCATCTCCCTTATTTTTTCAACTATGTATCGGAGAGAGAATAAAATTAAACCAGCCACATATAGTTTTGTCTATAACGACCCGCGTAGCTAACGCTGGCTTTTTTTCCCCCACACCTTTTAAATACCGCTGGTATTTAGAGTTCACAGAAGGGCTGCGTTAGGCTCCAAAAAAGGAGCGTAGAGCATAATTTACCGCCACTGCAACTCTAAACACCAGCGGTGCTTAATGACGTGGCCAGCTTCAAAAACATGCTCATGCACGATTCCCCCATAGAAAACAATGGGGCAGTTTGAGCTGAAAAAAAACCTTACACCTGCAAAAAAGCAGCGTTCAGCTCCTAACGCAGCCCCATTGTTTCCTATGGGGAAACACTTCCTAAGTCTGCACCTAACACTCTAACATGTACCCCGAATCTAAACACCCCTAGCCTTACACTAATTAACCTCTAATCTGCCACCCCCGCTATCGCTGACACCTGCATATTTTTTTTAACCCCTAATCTGCCGCTCCGTACACCGCCGCAACCTACGTTATACCTATGTACCCCTAATCTGCTGCCCCTAACACCGCCGACCCCTATATTATATTTATTAACCCCTAATCTGCCCCCCACAACGTTGCCACCAGCTACCTACAATAATTAACCCCTAATCTGCCGACCGGACCTCACCGCTACTATAATAAAGTTATTAACCCCTAATCCGCCTCACTAACCCTATAATAAATAGTATTAACCCCTAATCTGCCCTCCCTAACATCACCAACACCTAACTTCAAGTATTAACCCCTAATCTGCCGACCGGACCTCACCGCTACTCTATTAAATTTATTAACCCCTAAAGCTAAGTCTAACCCTAACCCTAACACCCCCCTAAGTTAAATATAATTTTTATCTTACGAAATAAATTAACTCTTATTAAATAAATTAATCCTAATTAAAGCTAAATACTTACCTGTAAAATAAACCCTAATATAGCTACAATATAAATAATATTTACATTGTAGCTATTTTAGGATTTATATTTATTTTACAGGCAACTTTGTATTTATTTTAACCAGGTACAATAGCTATTAAATAGTTAAGAACTATTTAATAGCTACCTAGTTAAAATAATTACTAAATTACCTGTAAAATAAATCCTAACCTAAGTTACAATTAAACCTAACACTACACTATCAATAAATAAATTAAATAAAATACCTACAAATAAATACAATGAAATAAACTAACTAAAGTACAAAAAATAAAAAAAGCTAAGATACAAAAAATAAAAAAAATATTTACAAACATTAGAAAAATATTACAACAATTTTAAGCTAATTACACCTACTCTAAGCCCCCTAATAAAATAACAAAGCCCCCCAAAATAAAAAAATGCCCTACCCTATTCTAAAATTAAAATAGAAAAGCTCTTTTACCTTACCAGCCCTTAAAAGGGCCTTTTGCGGGGCATGCCCCAAAGAAAACAGCTCTTTTGCCTGTAAAAAATAACATACAATACCCCCCCAACATTACAACCCACCACCCACATACCCCTAATCTAACCCAAACCCCCCTTAAATAAACCTAACACTAAGCCCCTGAAGATCATCCTACTTTATCTTCACCACACCGGGTATCACCGATCGGTCCAGGCTCCGACGTCTTCATCCAAGCCCAAGCGGGGGCTGAAGAGGTCCATGATCCGGCTGAAGTCTTGGCCCAAGCGGGGGCTGAAGAGGTCCATGATCCGGCTGAAGTCTTCATCCAAGCGGGAGCTGAAGAGGTCCATGATCCGGATGAAGTCTTCATCCAAGCGGGAGCTGAAGAGGTCCATGATCCGGCTGAAGTCTTCCATCAAGCAGCATCTTCAATCTTCTTTCTTCCGGATCCATCTTCATCCCACCGACGCGGAACATCCATCTTCACCGACGACTTCCCGACGAATGACGGTTCCTTTAAGGGACATCATCCAAGATGGCGTCCCTTGAATTCCGATTGGCTGATAGGATTCTATCAGCCAATCGGAATTAAGGTAGGAAAATTCCATCAGCCAATCAGAATTTTCCTACCTTAATTCCGATAGAAAGATCCCATTGAAAATATAGGATACGCAAATGGCGTAGGGGGATCTGTGGTATGGAAAAGTCGCGGCTGCAAAGTGAGCGTTAGACCCTTTCCTGACTGACTCTAAATACCAGCGGTAGCCCAAAACCAGCGTTAGGAGCCTCTAACCCTGGTTTTGACGGCTAACGCCAAACTCTAAATCTAGGCGATAGCTTTTGTTTGCATAAAAAAAGATTGTTTCTATCGCTATTGCTAGAAGGAAGTTCATACTGTTGTACAAAGGATACAGGTAAGATGTTAGGCTGGTCCTCATCCCTCTGCTAAGTACAAGGGATTCCCTCTAGTAACGATCCCAAAAGAATGATAGGTTTCGGCAAAGTGGTGAATTTTACAAGCACTATTCACAAGGAATAGCTGGGGGATTCCTCCAGGTGGTCTAAGAGTATAATAATGTAATAAGAAGCCAGCACTATATATGCTTAACATTAAATCTATACACAGAGGTTATACGTATATAAATTTATTGTCTGATATAAACTATAAAATACAATATTAATAATTAGACATGTGTGATTCATTTCGGATTGATTCGGAAATTCAGAAAATTCTGAAAATTCGGAGATTCGGATCGATTAGAATTTCCGAATTAAAATACTGCCGAATATACCGAATGAATCCAAATTAGCTGCCGAATCTACCGAATAAATCCGAATTAGCTCGGTAAATTCGGCATTCCCCCATAGGAAACAATGGGGCAGTTTTGGCTGAAAAAAACCTAACACCTGCAAAAAAGCAGCGTTCAGCTCTTAACGCAGCCCCATTGTTTCCTATGGGGAAACACCAACGGCTAAATTTAGAGTTCTGTGTTAGCCGTCAAAAGCAGCGTTAAGAGGTCCTAACGCTGCTTTTGGCTGGCCGCTGGTATTTAGAGTCAGGCAGGAAAGGGTCTAACGCTCACTTTCAAGTCGCAACTTTTCCATACTGCAGATCCCCTTACGCCAATTGCGTATCCTATCTTTTCAATGGGATCTGCCTAATGCTGGTATTTAGAGTCTTGGCTGAAGTGAGCGGGAGAGCCTCTACCGACAAGACTCAAGCCGCAGAAAAAAGTCAGTAGTTAAGAGCTCTTAACTACTGTGCTATAAAGTACACTAACACCCATAAACTACCTATGTACCCCTAAACCGAGGCCCCCCCACATCGCTTGCGTTCTATTGGCTGTTCCGATCAGCCAATAGAATGCGAGCTCAATCTGATTCGCTGATTGAATCAGCCAATCAGATTTTCCCTACCTTAATTACGATTGGCTGATAGAATCCTATCAGCCAATCGGAATTCAAGAGAGGCCATCTTGGATGATGTCATTTAAAGGAACCTTCATTCGGCGAGTAGGCGTCGTGGAAGAAGGATGGATCCGCGTCGGCTGGAAGAAGATGGCTCTGCTCCGCTCAGGATGGATGAAGATAGAAGATGCCACTTGGATGAAGATGTCTACCGGTCCGGATGTCCTCTTCTGCCCGGATAGGATGAAGACTTCTGCTGCTCTGGATGTCCTCTTTTCTCCATCGGTGCCCGGCTGGGTGAACACGACTCAAGGTAGGGAGATCTTCAGGGGGGTAGTGTTAAGTTTATTTAAGGGGGGTTTGGGTTAGAGTAGGGGTATGTGGGTGGTGGGTTGTAATGTTGGGGGGTGATATTGTGGGTTTTTTACAGGCAAAAAAGCTGATTTCTTTGGGGCATGCCCCGCAAAAAGCCCTTTTAAGGGTTGGTAATAGAGCTGTTAACTTTTTTAATTTAGATTAGGGTAGGGAAATTTTTTTTATTTTGGGGGCTTTGTTATTTTATTAGGGGGCTTAGAGTAGGTGTAATTAGCTTAAAATTCTTGTAATCTTTTTTTATTTTTTGTAATTTAGTGTTTGATTTTTTGTAATTTAGTTTAGTTTATTTAATTGTAGGTAATTGTAGGTACTTGTAGTTCATTGATTTAATTTATTTATTGATAGTGTAGTGTTAGGTTTAATTGTAACTTAGGTTAGGATTTATTTTACAGGTAATTTTTTAATTATTTTAACTAGATAGCTATTAAATAGTAAATAACTATTTAATAGCTATTGTACCTAGTTAAAATAAATACAAAGTTGCCTGTAAAATAAATATAAATCCTAAAATAGCTACAATATAATTATTCATTATATTGTAGCTATATTAGGGTTTATTTTACAGGCGGTATCCGCAGAGAAAGAAAGCCACTCATTACCAAAAATATGCTTAAACACTAGTAATGTGATTAATCTTTCTTCCTTTGAGTTGACAACCACACAAATTGAAGTATTGTCTTTGGGTTTAGGATTCTCTCCTACCTCACACTTTAAGTTATTTGACACCATTGTAGACCTGAATCATTTTGTAAGGTCCATTGTTTTGAAGAAACACTTTTTAGGGTCATCTACTCAGGGTGTGAGGGTCACTGAGAGTACTGGTAAAAGAAAATCTGTTTTTGTTTTTTCTGATGAATGTTCAATTTTGGATCTTTTAGCACTTGACAGAGAAAATCTTAATTTTAGTCCACAGGTCTTAGGGGAAGAACAGGATATTACAAAACTAAAGAAAAAATCAAAATTTTATCCTGTCCAGGCTAGATCAAGTGCTATTGAAGTTTTTCAAAAAACAGTTGAACAGGGGTTGAGAAAACTATCTGTCAGAGACTCCCCGTCTCAATTTGATAATCTATCTAAAGTGCAACATTTAGCCATTAAACAGCTAAGAGATAATCATGATTTGGTTATACGCAACTCTGATAAGGGGGGTAAAGTGGTTGTGTTGGACCGTGAGGCATATCTCACAGAGGCATTTAGGCAGCTACTCGATGCTACTGTATATGAGAAACTCAAATCTAACCCTGTTTTCTTTTATAAAGCTGAATTGCGAAAATTACTTGAGAAAGCTTTACAAGAGGGATTGATAAAACAATCCAATTTTGAGTTTCTATACAGTGAGCACCCTGTTATGGCCATATTTCATTATCTGCCGAAAGTTCACAAACACGCCACTAACCCCCCTGGCAGACCCATCGTGGCCGGGATTGGCTCTTTGAATGAGCCTCTCTCAGAATTGATTGATGGTTATCTTTTTTTTTTAGTTTTTTTTTTCATCCCAAACTGCCCCATTGTTTCAAATGAGGGAATCATGCACGAGCACGTTTTAGCTGCTTACTGCTACCGTAAGCAACGCTGGTATTGAGGGTTGAAGTGGCGGTACATTTCTCTCAACGCACCCTTTTTGGAGCCTAACGTAGCCCTTCAGACAACTCTCAATACCAGCGTTGTCTTAAGGGTGCGTTGGGAATAAAAGCGGCGTTAGCTACGCGGGTCTTTACCGACAAAACTCTAAATCTAGCCGCAAGTCTACACCTAACACCCTAACATGAACCCCGAGTCTAAACACCGCTAATCTAACACTTATTAACCCCTAATCTGCCGCCCCCGCTATCGCTGACACCTACATTATATTATTAACCCCTAATCTACCGATCCAGACACCGCCACCACCTACATTATCCCTATGAACCCCTAATCTGCTGCCCCCAACATCGCCGACACCTACATTATTATTAACCCCTAATCTGCCCCCCCAACGTCGCCGCAACCTAACAACAAGTATTAACCCCTAATCTGCCGACCGGACCTCACCGCCACTATAATAAATGTATTAACCCCTAAACCGCAGCACTCCCACCTCCTAAACACTATAATAAATTTTATTAACCCTAATCTGCCCCCCCAACGTCGCCGCAACCTAACTACAAGTATTAACCCCTAATCTGCCGACCGGACACCGCCGCCACCTACATTATAGCTATGAACCCCTAATCTGCTGTCCCTAACATCGCCAACACCTATATTATATTTATTAACCCCTAATCTGCCCCCCCATGTCGCCGCAACCTAACTACAAGCATTAACCCCTAATCTGCCGACCGGACATCGCCGCCACTATAATAAATGTATTAACCCCCTAAACCGCCGCACTCCTGCCTCGCAAACAATATAATAAATTTCATTAACCCCTAATCTGCCCCCCCCAACGTCACCGCAACCTAACTACAAGTATTAACCCCTAATCTGCCGACCGGACATCGCCGCCACGATAATAAATGTATTAACCCCTAAACCGCCGCACTCCTGCCTCACAAACACTATAATATATTTTATAAACCCTTTATCTGTCCTCCCTAACATCGCCACCACCTACCTACAATTATTAACCCCTAATCTCCCGACCCCAACATCGCTGCTACTATAATAAAGTTATTAACCCCTAAACCTAAGTTTAACCCTAACCCTAACACCCCCCTAAATTAAATATAATTTAAATAAAATTAAATAATATTACTATAATTAAATAAATTAATCATATTTAAAACTAAATACTTACCTGTAAAATAAACCCTAATATAGCTACAATATAACTAATAGTTACATTATAGCTATTTTAGGATTTATATTTATTTTACAGGCAACTTTTTATTTATTTTAACTAGGTACAATAGTTATTAAATAGTTATTAACTATTTAATAACTACCTAGCTAAAATAAATACAAATTTACCTGTAAAATAAATCCTAACCTAAGTTACAATTACACCTAACACTACACTATCATTAAATTAATTAAATAAATTAATCCTATTTAAAACTAATTGCTTACCTGTAAAATAAACCCTAATATAGCTACAATATAACTAATAGTTACATTGTAGCTATTTTAGGATTTATATTTATTTTACAGGCAACTTTGTATTTATTTTAACTAGGTACAATAGCTATTAAATAGTTAATAACTATTTAATAGCTACCTAGTTAAAATAATTACAAAATTACATGTAAAATAAATCCTAACCTAAGTTACAATTAAAAAACTTAACACTACACTATCATTAAATAAATTAAATAAATTAACTACAAGTACCTACAATTAAATACAATTAAATAAACTAAACTAAAGTACAAAAACAAACAAACACTAAATTACAAAAAATAAAAAAAATTACAAGAATTTTAATCTAATTACACCTAATCTAAGCCCCCTAATAAAATAAAAAAGTCCCCCAAAATAATAAAAGTCCCTACCCTATTCTAAAATACAAAGTAATCAGCTCTTTTACCAGCCCTTAAAAGGGCTTTTTGCGGGGCATTGCCCCAAAGTAATCAGCTCTTTTACCTGTAAAGAAAAATACAATACCCCCCAACATTAAAACCCACCACCAACATACCCCTACTCTAACCCACCCAAACCCCCCTTTTTATGATAGTGTTTGTGATGTGGGGGGGCCTTGGTTTAGGGGTTCATAGGTAGTTTATGGGTGTACTTTGTAGCACTGTAGTTAAGAGCTTTATATTCCGGCGTTAGCCCATAAAGCTCTTAACTACTGACTTTATTTGGTAGATTTGGATGGCCGTGTATTACACTAGTTAATCTAGAGTATATTAGGTTATATCACTCTGCTATGGGTTACACCTAATATACAGTACATAATACTAGTCTAATCCACAGCATATCCCACCTAACACATACCGAAATTCCGACACTACACCCCCTCGGCTTAAATTCTGAACTTGATGTTATCCTGAATTTATAGGGGATAGACTAACTATGAATCCTGCATTTATCTATAAAAGATCCCAGAATCTGAAAATGTTGCTGGGCCCAAGCGAGTTTAAAAACACAAATAAAAACGGTAGACAATTAGACTTGAAAGGTAAAGAAGTAAAAGGCTTCTTCCCCTGCTTCTGTTGTAAATCTTGTCATTTCAGTAAAAAAGTTAAACATTTTACATTAAGCCAAACGGGGAGACTTTTGAAATAAAGGACACTATAAGACGCACAGACAAGGGGGTGGCTTACATAATTGAATGCAGCTGCAAAAAACAGTATTTAGGTGAAACCACCAGAACCCTCAGAGAATGCATTCAAGAACATCTGTGCATCATAGAAAAGGGTAATAAGGATACACAATTATATAAACACTTCTCAGAAGTTCACAAAAATAGATTAAAGGACTTCACTTTTTGGGGGGCAGTAAAGGTAAAACCAAACTGGAGGGGGGGGGGATTTTGAAAACAAGCTTCTAAGAATAGAAGCAGAACTAATATATAAAATGAAGACACTACGAAGACACTACACCCCCTCGGCTTAAATTCTGAACTTGATGTTATCCCCTTTATGTATAACTAAAAAGCAAGCACTATATAAATATAAAAACCGCATAAGACTATTATAACAACCACTAATAACCTGAATAGCTCCTCCCCTCTTTGAACAATCCGCCAATGGAAGGAGAGGAAGGCCTATAAAGGAAGGATCAGATTCACTCCAAACACATCTTAAAAAAGCCCTTGTATGGGGCGAAACCGTTCAATGTGATTGTGAAACGATTGCTCATAAACAGAGGATCACTACAATATCTACGTGGAATAAAGGCACAACTACCCATCAAAACTGTGCAATACACCTGTGCAGTTAAGAGGAGTCTGAAGGAAGTGTCTACAACCAGCACAGACACGTAAGCTGTCAGCATTTTCAGAAAAGAGAAAAACAGAGGATCCCAGGAGCCTCACTCTCACACAAGTAGAGTGGAATAGCTTGGATCAAACACAGCTGCTACAAATGGATAAAAGCTGGGAAGTCTACACAAAAGACTAAAGCAAGAATAAAAGACCCAGGGAGGCTGAATAACTAGAATGGAGACTTGCAGCCGAAACGCCAAGTTACGTGGTAACATAACTCCACCCACAGAGGTCGGACGCCACATAAAGAGACTGACAGGGAGCTCCGAACGGAGTAACCAGAAAACAGAGAGCCAATAGTCCGGACGCAGATTAAAGGTAAGCCTAAGACCTAAGAGGCAACACTGCAGAGGCCACATAGATGCAAAGACATTGCAATATCTAGAGAGTGCTGCGGAACACAACTGTGAGATATACACCGCTCTAAAATTGAATCATTGAAGGAACACAAAGTATCTTAAATAAGAAATACAGTGTGATATATACCGCTGTGAAATCGAATCACAAAGTATCTTAAAAAGAAAGACAGTGCCCTGAGACTTTTTTATAATCAGATAAATTGGACGTCCAGTTTTTAAAGTTTTTATGTAAATGTGTCGGCACATGTATTATTAATATTGTATTTTATAGTTTATATCAGACAATACATTTATATACTTATAACCTCTGTGTATAGATTTAATTTTAAGCATATATAGTGCTGGCTTCTTATTACGTTATTATACTCTTAGACCACCTGGAGGAATCCCCCAGCTATTCCTTGTGAATAGCGCTTGTACAATTCACCACTTTGCCGTTGTACAATGGTTACTCAAGTATTAATCCCTCACTGGGTGGCAAAGATAGCAGTTTTTGCTCTATTAAATTTAGTCTGCTCAAGTAAAAATGTGCTTATATTTTAAAATATCCTTTATGGATGCAACAAAGAATGAACTACTTTGGTATCTTAAAATTAAAGGGACAATCTAGTCAAAATTAAACTTGATTCAGATAGGGAATACAATTTTAAACAAATGTACTTTTTTTTTAATCAAATTTGCTTAGTTTTTTTGGTGTTCTTTGATGAAAGCTAACCCTGTGTACTGTAGGCTCATGTACTAATTTCTAAGCCCATGAAGTCTGCCTCTTATCTCAAAGCATTTTGATAGTTTTTCACAGTTAGATAGCACTAGATCATGTGTGCCATATAGATAACATTGTGCTCACTCACGTGGAATTACTTAGAAGTCAGCACCGATTGGCTACAATGCATGTCTGTCAAAAGAACTGAGATAAGGGGGCAGTCTGCAGAGGCTTAGATATAAGGTAATCACAGAGGTAAAAAATAAATTAATATAAGAGTGTTGGAGAATGGGTAATAAAGGAATTATCTATCAAAGATATTTAAACAACAGATATGTGCATTTGTGCATTTAGAGCCGTAAGCCTTAACACAATTTATCATAAGATTTATTCTTGTGAATGTTCAGCACACTGAGATCTGCACTTTCACAAGATTAAGGCCGGCTTTCGAAAATAGCCAAAATACGGCTTGCGGCCACCTTCTTCCGCATTCTTTAGCACCCAAAGTGCACAAATGCATATATCTATTACACAGCATAAATAATAAATTCAACAATACAGACTGGGTTGCAATCATGCATAGAATAAGAGGCATGAGTACAAATCATTAACATATATAGAGATATTACATTTGAAAGAAATAAGTTAAGTAAGCAGATTAGTTAGCACTAGGGATGGGTGAATGTGCTGAGAGTGTAATGCATTCATTCATCTATTTAATAAACAGTTAAAGGGATAGGAAAGTCAAAATTAAAGGGACACTGAACGCAATTTTTTTCTTTTGTGATTCAGATAGAGCATGTAATTTTAAGCAACTTTCTAATTTACTCCTATTATCAATTTAAATTTCTTTTGGTGGATGAATGTATCCACCAATCAGCAAGGAGAACCCAGGTTGTTCACAAAAAAATGGGCCGGCATCTAAACGTACATTCTAGCATTTCAAATAAAGATACCAAGAGAATTAAGAAAATTTGATAATAGGAGTAAATTAGAAAGTTGCTTAAAATGTTATGCTCTATCTGAATCCCAAAATAAATTTTTTGGGTTCAGTGTCCCTTTAAACTTGCATGATTCGGATAGAGCATGTCATTTTAAGACACTTTTAAATTCACTTCTATTTTTAAACATGCTTTGTTCTCTTGGTATCCCTTGTTAATAAAAAAGAATATGCACATATCCTACACTAGAAGGAGCTGCTGCTAATTGGTGCCTGACCACTTCTGTCTTTTGTGATTGGCTGACTAGATGTGTTCATCTTGCTGCCAGTAGTGCAATGCTGTTCCTTCAAGAGAATGAAGCAAATTTGATAATGGAAGTAAATTGGAAAGTTGTTAAAAATTGTATGTTTTATCCAAATCATGAAATAAATTGTTGGGGTTTCTGTCCATTTAACTATGTGATTAACTTTTGTGTGGGGGTATTACAGAATCACTAGTGTTAATATTACATGCTCTGATGGATTAGACATGCATGTAATTTGAAAATGAATATGCACATATCCTGCACTAGTGGGAGCTGCTGCTGATTGGTGCCTGCACACATTTTTCTCTTGTGATTGGCTAACTAGATGTGATCATCTAGCTGCCATTTGTGCAATGCTGCTCCTTCAGCAAAGGATAACAAGAGAAAGAAGCAAATTTGTATGTTCTATCCAAATCAGGAAATACAATTTTGGGGTTTCCTATACCTTTAAAGGACCACTAAACACAGTAGAACAACATCATCAATAAATGCATAATAAAAACACAATGAAATTGGACTTAGTCTGAATTTCAAATGAGTAGTAGATTTTTTCTGACACATTTTAAAGTTAGTTTACTTCCCATTGCATCATGTGACAGCCATCAACCAATCACAAAATGCATGTACGTATATTATGTGAATTCTTGCATATGCTTAGTAGAAGTTGGTGCCTCAGAATGTGTGTGTATAAAAAGATTGTACACATTTAGATAATGGAATTGAATAGAAAGGTTGTTTAAAATTGTGTGCTCTATCTATGTCAGGATAGTGTTATTTTGTCTCCAGAGTCCCTTTAGCCATACCTAGTCAAAAATAGTAGGTGTGCAAGTGTCTTACCCATCTAAGCAAAACAAACTGTGATTGGGAATCTGGAGAATTTGGATCTATAAATATTTAGTTCCTACAAAAAAGATAAAAAAAAAAAAAAGAGTTAGATAAACTGAAGGGAAAAACCCTCTGGCTTTCACCCCTATAATAATCCTCTAATGGAGACCCTGGCAGTGATTTGCCAGCTTGGTTTTTAAGTTTCGAGTTCAACATATCCCATGGCTCACAAATCTCACAGTATAGAGCAGATTTCCCCATAGTTTGAAAAACATATGCCTCCTTTGTTTTTATATAATTAATCATTTCTATGACTTTCCTCCGTGTTTGGTGCAGATTACTAGTCCCAGCATCTAGCTATTGATAATCTCACAGTCATTAGACTGTATAAAAGCAGAACTTTTTTTTTTTTTTGCTGACACACACAATAAGTATTTGACATAAAGGACATTAAAACATATCTGAATCACAAAAGGAAAGGGTTATTAGAGAAAAAAAAATAAACATAGATAGAAAGCTGAAATTATTTTGACTTAATTAAATGTGCTTAATATTTTCCATGGCTCAACATGGCCTTAAAGGGAAGGGTGTATATCTTTTGCAGCTTGTCACTCTGATAATGACATTTCTGCTGAGCTTTCAGACTGTAATGTTGCTGCTCCAATAAACTATTCACCTTTTCTGCCCTCTTCTAAATATCCTCTTCGAGACTTGTGGAGCCAAACAGTTCAATCTGCTGCCCATTCCTCTATGGGCCATATTATTTTCTGCAATATCTCTATACTGAGAATGACCTTACACCTTTCTTGAAATTCTCTAATTTCCTCTTCCAGTGAATACATTTTTTAGCTTATCCTACCACATTCTTTGCAAAAGAAACATGACTTATCCATGGCTTGAACTCAACAGTTTTGAACAAAAGCTGTCATCCTGCACATACATCTCAAACAATCCATGATCACATACTTTTATTACATATAATAACTAACACTGCATGAAAAACATATTTTTTTTCTTTTAAAGATGAGATAAAAGAGATATAACTAAATAAATATAGGGTTGTGTAAACGGAAAAAACCTCCATCATTGCTCATCCTGTTTGAAACCTGGTGTCAGTTTGATTGCTTTTTCAAGGAATCCTACAGTTCATACTATTTAAAAAAAAAAAAAAAAAAATCAAGCATATTATGTTTCAAAACATTATTTTTTTTTTTTTGGATGCTGAGATGATAAAACACTTAAGAAAAGTGTATTTATTTTGCTAAGCATCAGGATCAAATTTGAAATATATTTAAATGCAGGCTTATACACATCCAATTTATTTTGTGTTATAATTATTTTATAAAGGTAACAATTTCTTCCTGAAGAATTACTTGCAAGGCTCAAAAAAAGTCAGATACAATAGGTTTTTTAAAAGTATTTTTTAAAATGCTCTTCTGTTCCTGGCATTTTTAATCGGAGTGGTAAAGGGTCAATCACCACTATTACTGTAAAAGTCAGATTCCGTACTCTTTCACTTCTGGAGTCATTTGATGATCATCAAACTAATGCCTAGATTATGAGTTTTGCGCTAAACAGGGTGCAAAACTAACACCAAAAAAAAATGCGTTATTTCACTCTCCTTAGCACTGCCATTGCGAGTTACTGAAAAGCCTCCTTGTGCTGTGCGATATGGTGCATTAAAGGGACGTTAAACACTTTGCTATGGTAATATAAAATAATAAATTGTATAAATAAAACAACTCTGCAATATACGTTCATTATTTATTTTGTTCTCTTTGCCTGTAATTCCATTCTGAAATTGTGAACTTTTCAGTTCCTGTTAGAAATGGAAGTGCAGAACACTGTTAAATTCAGCACAACCATTGGCTGCACACTCTAGTGACCTATTTATAACTGACCCTAATTGGCCACAGCAGAAAAGTTAACACAAGTTACAACATGGCAGCTCCCAGTGTTTTATAGACACTAAAACTTTACACTTATTCTGTCACTTTTTAAACAACTAATGAAACTTTAAAAAAATACATCTACATGTTAGTCATGGACTAATCTTTTATTTGAATGTATCATTCTATCTAGCATGTATTTAGTGTTTAATGTCCCTTTAAAGTGACCATCCCTAACCTAAAAACAAAAACACCCCAAAAAAATAAAAAAAAACTAACACTAACCCCATAAAATCTACTCATGGTTCCTGAAGTCCAGACATCCATCTTCATCCAGGCGGCGACACCTTCATCAATCTCAGGGACGTCTTCTATCTTCATCCCAGTGGTGCGGAGCTATCCTGGAAGACATCCTGTGCGGAGCGTCCTCTTCACATGGTCACCATCGTACACTGAAGTTGAATGCAAGGTAACCGTTTCAAAATGGCGTACCTTGCATTCCTATTGGCTGATTTGATTCTTCAAATTCAAATCAGCCAAGAGGTTGAGAGCTTCTGAAATCCAATTGGCTGTTCAAAACAGCCAATTGGATGAGAGCTACTGAAATCCTACTGACTTTTCAAATCAGCAAATAGGATTTCAGGAGCTCTCATCTAATTTAAATATAGTTATATTGTGATTTAAATTTAAATTTAGGGGGGGGTGTTAAATTTAGGGGCTAAAAGTTTAATTTAGTGTTTTGCGATGTGGGGGAGGCAGCGGTCTAGGGGTTACTAGGTTTAGTTTAGTAGTTACGATGTGGGGGGTTGGAGATTTTGGGGTTAATACTTTATTATAGTGTTGGCGATGTGGGGGGCCGGTGGTTTAGGGGTTATTAGGTTTATTTAGATGTCGGCGATATCTGGGAGCGGCAGATTAGGGGTTAACAACTTGTATTAGTGCCAGCGATGTTGGGGAGCAGCGGTTTAGGGGTTAATATATTTAAACAGTGTTGGCGATGTGGGTGGGTGGGCGGCATATTAGGGGTTAATAACTTTATTTAATAGGTAGTTTATGGGTGTTAGTGTACTCTGTAACAGTTTACTTATGAGTTTTGTGAAACATTTTTGTTTCGCAAAATCCATAACTACTGCTCTCAGATTGCAGTATGGATGGTGTCAGTATAGGCTATAATGCAAGCATTTTAGCTTGACCGCACAACCTGTAATACCGGAGCTATAAAAATCACACACAAAAACGTCATTTTTTAAATGTGCGGAATGGACGTTGCGTTACAGGCTAAAATGCTTGTATAACTATACTGCCGTGACTCGTAATATGTGTTCCTGGTCATTAAAGTGTAATGGCCAATTTTTTCAGTGTTAAAAGCCATACCGCACTGTGACGCAAAACTTGTAATATAGCCGTAAATTAGAAGTCATTTGCACATTATCAGACATAATCAGCTAAGGTAAAAAAAAGTCTGGTTGATGACTTCAGAATGATTAGCAGATCACCTTGCTGATTACTTCACAAACATGAACAGCCAGTGAATGACTCTAGATTCATCTCATTTAAATATTTTGGCCTATGGGCATATTTCAGGATTCTGATGACTAGCCTGGAGTCGTCAATTACTTCAGAATGACTCCAGGAAGACTATGGATTTTGAATAGGGGAGACATCAAAATACACAAGAAATGAAAGGGTTAAATTACTGCTGCACTTTTACATGTAATAAAGTTGATACTGCTTCTAGCATGCTAGTAATCAGCAACTATTCAGTCTCTTAATGTGATCTTGGTAATCAAGGTTTAAATAATTTGTTTATATAATGTTATTGGCAATATTGAATTTAAAGCCTTAATACTGGTCATATATTAAACAAAATCCAACAACAAATAAGAACTGCAGTTTACTAGTATTACACTTTATAAATAACACAGAGATTCTAATGGTCTTGTGATTCCCTAGGGCAGCCTTTTACCCAATAGTTTTCCAATCCATTGTTGGATAGTAGATCCCAAGGCAGGGGTGGCAAACCTGTGTGGCCCACGTAACACAATTGCTGGCACTCTTCTTCTGGGGTACCATAATACTGCTTAGTTTTATTGGCTGCAAATGTAGTGCTCAATAAACATTTTTTTTCTTATGAATCCATGCTATATATCAGCAATTAAAGGGACAGTGAACTGTTACATTTTCTCCCTGTTAATGTGTTTGCAAGGATCCGTTTTACCTGCTGTAGTGGATTACATTTCTTACAGATTTGTTTACCTCTATTTTGTCATTTGAAAAAGTAGTTTTTTTCTGTTGAAACCTCTACCTATACTAAAAAATGCAAATACCTCAGTATTAGCCAAAGAAAAGCTATCCAAACAGAGGCCTTTAGAAAAAAATACCCCCCCACAGTGAGAGATCCAGCCATTTTAAAGGGTTCTCCTAAAATAAGCTTTAAATGGACATAAAACCCCCAATATTTCTTTCATTATTCAGATATAACATACAATTTAAAACATCTTTCTAATTTATCTCTACTATTAAATTTTCTTTGTTTTTGTTATCTTTTGTTGAAAAGCAAGAAGGTAAGCTCAGCAGTGTGCACGTGTCTGCAGCACTATAAGGCAGCAGTTTTACAAAAATGTTATACATTAGCAAGAGAACTAAATGGCAGCACTATTTCCTGTCATGTAGTGCTCCAGAAATGTGCACACTGCCTATCTAAATATCTCAACATGAGAACAAAGTTCATTTGATAATAGAAGTAAATTGGAAACTTTCTTTTAAAATTGTATTCTCTATCTGAAACATGAAAGAAAAAAATGTTGGTTTCATGTCCCTTTAAATATAACAAACTCTTATCTGCTACCTGTCTGTGAGTACTGTCGCTTTAAGCTTTAATACAATATGAATTCTAAAAGAAATACAATAAATCTTTGAATAATAAATCTATTTAAATTAATACGAAAGAAAGATTTTTTTTTCCAACTTGGTAATACACAGAAAGGTTTGACACCACGGCCCTAAGGACCTAAATAAGCCTTCTTAGTTTTACATTAAAGGGACAGTCAATAGATACCAGAATTTTTGTTGTTTAAAAAGAAAGATAGTCCCTTTATTACCCATTCCCCAGTTTTGCATAACCAACACAGTTATAATAGTATACATTTTACCTCTGTGATTACCTTGTATCTAAGCTTCTGCAAACTGGCCCCTTATTTCAGTTCTTTTGACAGACTTGCATTTTAGCCAATCAGTGCTCACTCCTAGATCACTTCACGTGCATGAGCTCAATGTTATCTATATGAAACACATGAATTAATGCCCTCTAGTGGTCAAAATGCATTCAGATTAGAGGAAGTCATCAAGGTCTAAGAAATTAGCATATGAACCTCCTAGGTTTAGCTTTTAACTAAGAATACCAAGAGAACAAAGCAAAATTAGTGATAAAAGTAAATTGGGAAGTTGTTTAAAATTACATTCCATATTTAAATCATGAACGTTTTTTGGGACTTGACTGTCCCTTTAAATCTTTTAAGGTCATACGCTGCTTCATACATGGAGCCCTATGTCTCATAATGCATATTTATTATTTAATACCTTCTAAATCACATTACCAAATCATTTTACTGATTTGTCTTAATTTATTCTCCCTTATACTAAATGGGTTTCAGTCTAATTTGCTATCTCCATCTAATTCGCTAGACCCTGTCATTTTAACACTGTTGACAATGTAATGCTGTTTTGCTCAGGACAGGCAATGCTCTGCAGGCCCCAAGTGTGACTTTAAAGGGATAGGAAAGTCAAAATTAAACTTGCATGATTCAAATAGAGTATGTAATTTTTTTTTAAAAAAACTTTTAAATTCACTTCTATTTTCAAACATGCTTTGTTCTTGGTATCCCTTGTTAATAAAAAGAATATGCACTTATCCTACACTAGAGGGAGCTGCTGCTAATTGGTGCCTGACCACTTCTATCTTTTGCGATTGGCTGACTAGATGTGTTCATCTTGCTGCCAGTAGTGCAATGCTGTTCCTTCAAGAGAATGAAGCAAATTTGATAATGGAAGTAAATTGGAAAGTTGTTTAAAATTGTATGTTTTATCCAAATCATGAAATAAATTGTTGGGGTTTCTGTCCCTTTAACTATGTGATTAACTTTTGTGTGGGGGTATTACAGGATCACTAGTGTTAATATTACATGCTCTGATGGATTATACATGCATGCAATTTTAAAACTATTAAAGACCCTTAAAGGACTGCAATTAATTCTTCCAAAATGTATTAAAACCCTCTTTGACATTTAAGGGTTTAAATGTTATGAATTTTTGCAGCTTGTAAAGTTTAAGCAGATGATGGGTTCACATACTAGAAAATAGAAAACAATACATTTTCAGGTAGTGATCTTGTTTAATGAGGAAAACATATTTAATACAACTATCTACACAAATATTGCAAGATTCCACTGGAAAAAAATATTTGTAAGATCTGCATAAAAAAAAACTTTGATGTCAGAGTTTTAGGACTTATGCACATATACATTACATTTAAACAATTAAGCTTTTTCATTCAAAAATATGTTTAACATGTTTAACTTGTATTCATTCATATAGTATGACAGAAAAAAAAAAAAGAATATGTCCCTTTAAGAAAAAAAAAGAGTGTGGAGGCTCAGAAAGGAGGAACAGGAAGTGAGCACAGGTAGCAGACAACAGTCCTTCCTTCCTGTACCATGGAGATGAGTAGAGAGAGAGAGGCAATGTAATACAAACAACTAAATACCTGCCTCACATATTCAGATTATACACTGAAGTTATAGATGTTTATTATTTTGTACAATATTTACATCTAATGCACATAATATGGAAGCTTGTCACATTGATTGTGCAGTAAAAAAGTAAACTTTAAGGAATCTGATTACAGACTTTTTCTTTGTTATTGTGTGTTGTAATTATATGTATCTAGATTATGAGAAAGGCAGCTAGCAGTTTGTGATAGTTTGGCTTTGTATCAGCTTTAGATACAACCCTCCCCCCCCACCACACATATATGAACAGCAGTGTTTGTGGTCTGTTTGCCATGTCACATTGTGTACAGGCATTTTTTTTTTTACACAAAGACTGAAAGACATGATGACTATTATAGTTTGTCTAGCTTTTGAAAGTTTAAAAAAATAGACATTTGAACCCCATGAAAAAAACTAAGCTACTAAGCCCTAAACTGAATTGATCTCATACTTATATCTAGGGATCACATTCCCCCTTAGACTTTTAAGGGAGTAACTACAATAGAGATTGTATTTTAAGGATGAAAAACAAGTTTAAAACTGCTTTATTTTATGTTCTGATTTAAAACATTAACTCCTAAACTACTGAATAAAAATGGTAATAATTCTGACCATGATGTGAATCTTAATCACACTCTGCCATAATATTTCTTCAGGGGTTTAAGCATTTCAGAATTATTTTTGTGCAAGTTGATTTTAGGTAAATGGATCTGCTGGGTGTAACCCCAGGACCCTTACAATACTGCTAGCAGCTTTGAGGTGTCATTGAATGTTGTTATAGATCTACAGAAAAAAAGGATTTTTATAAAACTGTATTAATCTAATCCCTGTAAAAAGGGACATTCCTGTTAAAAAAAGGGACTCATTGGCACCTTAGGCTAATCACCAAAAAAGTCAGGTGTTGTTCTGTGTTATCACAAATATTCATTGATCAGTGACAAGTATAAATTTTGTCATTCCATTTCTTAGGTGTTATCCGGGCAGCCTAAGTGCCTGATATTAACCTGTCACTTGATATGAAGAGTAGATAAAGTCTGATAATTCTTTAAATTATAAAACAAAATGTGTTGTATGACATTAATTCAATGATTTATGGTCAAACATTAAGAAAAATAAATTTATGCAAACTAAATATTAAGAGCCAAGGTTTTTGGTGGCATCATCTGAAATGCAAATTAGCACAGATAATGAAATATTATGTTGGCTTGTCTGGAACAGTGATTTGTGAATAAAAATGGGAAACTGCTGTTACATTGTCATCATGCATAATTTCTTTATATCACCCTTGAATATTTATAAAGTTGTGAAAATGAAAAAACAAGGAGCAACACTTGAGCAATGAAAATAGATACATATTCTGCAAGATAATTTCTAACATTACACAACTTCAGCCCAAGTTTTTGGGAAACATTTTTGTAATTTTCTAAAAACAAGTTATTTTTGAATGCATGATGCACACATGCATTCTCTAACCTAGTAAATTAATGGTCAATGTTTGTACTGATAATCCTATTTCTGCCTGCAATCTATGATTAACTCTTTAGCTGTAAAAACTGAAAACTTGGCATCATGAATCATTTCCCCATCCATTTTGGAACACATGACCATGGTTAGATATAGGTCATAAGGCAGGGAAGGCAAACATTTGTCAAATGTAACAAATTTGCTGGCACTCTTCACCTGTAGTGCTTAATAAATGATTGCTTAATAAATTATTTTTCTTATAAATCTATGCTATATATGAATAATTAAAGGGACAGTGTACTGTAAAATGTACTTACCTTTGTGTTCACAAAGATCAATTTTATTTGCTGGAATGCATTGAACTGATAACAAATAGCTCCTTTACCTTTATTTTATCATTTCAAATAGCTGATTTTCCTGTTTAAACCTCCACCTATACTAAAAAGATTAATACTGCAGAACTGGCTACAGAAAATCTTTGTTAACAGGAGCTTTTCAGGACCCCGCCCCCCCAAAAAAAAACCACAGCAACAAAAAAACCTTCTTGTGAGAGAGACAGCTATTTTTAAAGGATGCTCTTAACTACTCGCACTTAACTGACAACCATCAGGGTGCAGGCAAAAACTTGAAATAAAGGAAAAAGACTTGCACTCACTGGATTTATAAAAAATGGTGGATTCCACCTGAAGTAGACGTTGATTTCTGTCACCCCCTCTCTTGAGGGGCGGTACATGATCTATTAATATAAACCTTAAATCACTGACTTCTTACTTCGCAGCCAATTCCTCTGATAGCAGTGCTCCGGATCTGTTAACATGAGTTGATCTCTCTGAGAACTTCCCTTCCTAAAAGCAATCATAGTTGGGCCATACTCCTTAAACGGTAGAGTCGAATCCGTCTTGACCACCATCCAATTTTTACTCAGGCTCTCTGAAAAGTGTCGTTTATCAAGAGACTAGTCAGTGGTAAATAACAGTCTCTTAGAGTCTCCATCCATGTCCTTATGTACTTTCTGTGTGGATAAGACTTCTGATTGTGTCATGCTTTGCATCTCACTGCAGAGTTTCTTTATTTTATTGCTAGGATATCCCCTACGAATAAAGCGTTGCCCCATTTTGTCCAACTGAGTTAATTTGTTGTTCGGGTCAGTGTTGTTCCGTATAGTTCTCAACATCTGTGCCTTAGGAATTGATTTAATCAAACCTGATTTACAGCTGATGTAAACACTTGGTTTGTTCACTGTTCACTTGGTCTGATGAAGGGGTGATTGATCCCCGAAACATCACTGATTTTTTGATGTGCCAATAAAAGCACAATTTTTCATAAATCCAGTGAGTGCAAGCCTTTTTTCCTTTATATATATATATATATACATATACATATATATATATATATATATATATATATATATATATATATATATATATATATATACATACAGCAGTGCTATCTTTGTGGCACATTGTTTAAAGTCTGTTTGCCAGGTCACATTTTATATAGGCATTTTTGTCTAGATTTTGGATAGAAAAGGAAAAAAAAAGACATTTGAAAAGCATGAAATACATAAGCTAGTAGCCCTAAACTGAAACTCATCTTCTACTTTACTCTAGGGGTCAACTTTCTCCTCAGACTTTTAAAAGAACAACTACAATATAAAATGTATTTTAAAGATGGAAAAACTAAAACTACTTTACTTTGTTTTATAAGCAAAAGGTTCTGATTTAAGCAATTAACTACTGTATACAATATTTGACCCTGATCTAAATCTTAAAGGTACAGTTTTCCCAAAAAATGTTCTTTCCTTTAAATTGTTCCCAGTGACCCATTTTACATGCTGGGGTGTATTAAATTGTTTACAAGTAGCTAGTTTACCCTTATTTTGGTAATTGAAATAGCTGATTTAGCCTGTGGAATCCCAACCTACACTGAAAGTTTCTATACTAAAGTCTAGGCTATTGGTAAGCCTAAGTAAACACATCCAGCAGAAGAAATTACACTCTCAGCGGGGTGCAGGATAATTGAGCAATTAAATGTTAATTTTTCATTGTTCTCTTTAAGTATTGAGCTTTGTTTTACAAACAGATAAGGAAGACAGTGTGTGTACACAAAGTGATAACATAGTGCTATGTGATATTACCTCCAAGCACAACCCATTTTAATAGGCTGTGGTTTAAAAGCACAAAACAAGCTAATTCATATACTCACATAAACCTGAAAATGCAATTACTTATACATTTTATACTCTGCAGCTGGTATAACAAGTCATTCAAAATACATTATGGTAAAAACAACTTTACAGTATACTGTTCCTTTAATGACACATAGGCCCACATTATAAGTGAAGCGTTACTGATACCGCAGGGTCTGCTATCAATATCTCAGGACCGCACTAAGAATAACATGCAATCTGGTATTACATGGCCTACTAAACATTGCTCAAATTACAAGTGGTAAGTTATTTGTTAAGCTTGAGCGCAACACAACAGTTCTAAAAAAGTTATTGTCAATAGAGACCTGAAGTAAAATGTTAGGGATACATAAGGACTGAATAGCCTACTCCGGGATACCAGTAATATGACACACACTTACTCAAACTTTATTACCCCCCCTTTATTTCCCGAAATAAGGACATGACAACAGAGTTGGGAGGAAGACCCTAAGGTTGCATTTATTTAAACGGCTAGTGTGCATGATCACACTAGCAGGTTACTTAGTAACCAACAGCATATGCAAATATGCCGGCGTGCATGAGTCCCTATCCATAACTCCTACTTTGTGAGGTAGAGGCCCAATTTCGGTTCGGGATATGACAGAGTCCCCCGGATGACTCCGCCCTATCAGATGTTAGTCAAGGGGGTTAAGATGATTTTTCCGGTCTGCCTACTTGCGAATAAAAGGCAGCCTAGGCTAGAACCTAGTGACGTAGCCTTTCCTCCAGCCTGACCAATCACTCCACCACAAGGCTTCAAATTTAGGCCACTACCTCTCGCCGCTAGAGCAAACTATAACTCCTGCCCTTAAGGGGCCCAGTTCTTGACAGCCAAAAGAGCCGAATAAGAGGCTGGTGAAGGCCCAAAAATTACAAACATGGGCTTACCCAAGGCTAGCTCGACTAAACCTACCCCCGCCGTGTTAACTAGAGCCGAAAACACAGCCGCTACTCATGATACCCACTATGTAACTTTTCTAGGGAAGGGAGGTTGGGCAACTCCAACTTCTTAAAGAAACACCAGAGGAAAGAGACAGAACTCTCCAGAACGTCTGTTCTTAAACCTCAAGGTGAGTCACTCCCCTTAAACTGCAATTGTTGCATCTCCATCTTTCCTTCACATTCCTATCCCTGCCAGGCTACAGCCCTTAATACGTTTCATTCCCACTAGGCGTCACTACACTATCAGTAAAAGCATATACAAACATGTAAAACATATTAAATAAAGTATTTCACTCATATTTATATATATTAAAACTCAAATATATGCTGTTCATTAAAATATGTTGGACTGTGTGTGTGTAAATATATATGTGTATGCTTTTATGTGTATGTGTGCTTACATACATACATACACATATGTACACACAGACAACCTACATACACAATCAGAAAGGTAATAGTTGTTGTTATAAAAAATATAGACTTTCTTTTGCATTTTTTAGAATGCAAAGACCAAAAAAAGAGAATATTGTGACTTAGTGTTAAGCAAAAATGGTCATTTTAATAATTGATGATTTCTATCTGTATGTATGTATGTATCTATCTATCTATCTATCTATCTATCTATCTATCTATCTATCCACACACACATATATATATATAAATATAATTTATATTTTTAATGCACATTTTTGTAGTGTGCCATAAAAGTCTATTAGGTTTGCTCTAGTGCTAAAATTTTACATTGTAATATGAGCCCTAGAATAAAAGAGCTATGGATTTAACTTAATAGTGTTAGCTTTCAAAAACCTAAGTATTTTTGTGCTCTACTTGTAAACTAGGCCACAATATTTAATAAAAAAATTGAGATTTGAATATTTCAGAATATTATTTTTGCCTAAGCTATAAGCACTTTAGGAAACTTGAGCTTTACAGTACTGAAGTACCTTTGTTGTGTTAATGAATATTTTTACAGATCTTAAAAAGAAAGAAATTTAGTTTGATATAGCCGGTGTCAAGATGCATGTATACAGAGAACAAAGGATTCCACAGTCAAAAGTTGGGGGACAATGCAATAATGGCAGTTTTGGTCCAGTTGTCAGGTACAACCCTGTGGCTTAGGTTCAGCAACCCACCCCTTTTAAAATAGTATATTTGATATTGTGTGAAATAAACAGACTGCTGAAGCAAAACACATACATTTGATGGGATTTCAGATTTCTTAATGCTACTTTGCATCAGTAGCAGCTCCTTGGTTATCATGTGGCTCCATATATATGAGGGTGAATCAAAAATCATGCCTCCTCAGTCACCACAACTTTATCCAAGCAAAAGTTACATAGCTTATAGCCTGAAGTCTCCTGTACACAAAGCTACTGATTGATGGCACTTCCTAATCTTGTTCCTACCCCCTTTTGTCATTGTCTTTCATACCACCTTTAAAAACCTTCTTCTGTGAGTGACTACATCTATTTAATTCTTCCTCACCACTGCTATGGCTTCTACTGGTATCGCTATCTCTCAAGTTTTTTCTTTTGCCCTTGTCTCCAGTTAGAGCCACCCTCACCCTGACTTACAAGTCATTTATGGACTTTCTATTTAGTATAATCAGCATTAACCTTGGCAAATGTCTTCTTGAGTGCTTTAAAATCTTTCTTAAATTAATTAACCCTTTGTAGTTAATTTCTCTAACCAATTTGTGGATTTATCCTCTCTTAATATTGTCAAGTTAGTAGGTTCAAACTTTTGTTTTCTTTTCCTAATCACTGACAGTACACTCCCAACTGTTTTGACCACCATTAACAAAAGATGTAACAAGCATTTGTTTAAAACAGCACACTGGCTGTGACAGACAAAATTTTGGGCTACTCCTGCCAATCGTAGGCACATTTTTGTTTTTGTTTAATTTCAACTTTTTTCATCTTTTGCCCAAATTTAAGAATAAATGACAAATTCAAGTTGTGCATAGTGTAGAAAGATATCACAGCAAAACATCATTTAGTATCCATGTATATAACAAGTACAATTTAAACGTTACAAAAATGTTTCCAAATCATCTATAAAGTTACCACATCTACAAAGTTAACAGCATATCTCGATTCCAAAGATACATTTTAGGCAAGTAGGACATAATAATTACTTGTGTCTGACCATATCATGCAATACTAGGCATATTTTAGGTTGGGTTTAAATGTAGTCAAAAAAGGTAGGGAATGAATGGAGATAAGAATAACTAATATTAATATAAGATTGGCTATTAAGTTTAGTATTTCAAGATATATGAAGATTGCAGTTCTGTTATTGAGGCAAAGTATGTGTGATAGAATCTGAATAATTGCTTATTATTGGACCATTATTTACTATCTGTTCAGTTTTGCTGGTCTGATGGGGTCCACACTACTAGGATCATCTTATAAATATAAATTTGTCCAGATCTGAGATAATGATACTTCTCTAGTGAGACAGCATGATTTACTTGGTTTTTCCATTCAGTGATGGAAGGTACTCAAAAAATTGGGAATCAACATTTTAGCTCTGTTAACCATTAAATGAAACAGGCACTTTTTTAGTTTACAATTTAGTTTTGTGGGAAGATTGTTGATAAAGAAGGTAAAGTTGTTAGGGACATTGCTATTTAGTACTGTATTAATTTAAATGAACACTTCCTTCCAGAAGGTCTGTATACTAATATGGGTCCACCAAATATAGAATATTGAGCCTATTTCTCCACATTCCCTCCAACATAGATCAGTGACTTCAGGAAAAATATACTTTAAATGTTGTAGGGTTTTATACCACATAATTAGCATCTTATAGTTGGTCTCTATTATATTCAAAGAAACTTGAGGATATAGTTGTTAAATAAAATAATTTATTCCATTGTTAAACATAAAGCATGTAAGGGAACTCTTTATGCCACTCGCTAACATGGCTTGGAAGTCCTTCAGAAGATGAGCTGAATAATAACTGGTATGTCAAAGAAAGCGTGTGCCTAACAGGAGACATTGTACAAGATAGTCATTCAAAACATGTTAGGTTCCTAATCAGGAGTACTTTATTTTTATTTGTAAAGATATAAGGGTTTAATTGAAAGTATCTAAATCAGGAACTGAGGTAATTATCACCAAGTGTGTCTATGTGATCTTTTGTTTTCAATTTAGAATTTTCCACTACTAAGTACATTGGAATTAGCGAAAGGATACTTGAGATGTCTTGTGGTGTATGTTCAAGACCTGGTATTTAACTAGGTTTATGAAAGACTGGTGTTAAAAGGGAAGATGAGGTTGTGATAGTGTAGTGTGACCTTAGTATCCCCATCCAGACTCTGAATGTTTCTTGTATTATTGGATAAAAATGTATAGAGGAAGATTTGAGGCATGACAGGAGCCAACAATGGCTACTGAGCTTGACAATAGTAGTTAAAGGGACAGTCAAGTCCAAAAAAACCTTTCATGATTTAAATAGGGCATGTAATTTTAAACAATTTCCCAATTTACTTTTATCACCAATTTTGCTTTGTTCTCTTGGTATTCTTAGTTGAAAGCTAAACCTAGGAAGTTCATATGCTAATTTATTAGACCTTAGAGGGCATTAGTTCATGTACTTCATATAGATAACATTAAGCTCATGCACGTGAAGTGACCTAGGAGTGAGCACTGATTGGCTAAAATGCAAGTCTGTCAAAAGAAATGAAATAAGGGGGCATTTAGCAGAAGCTTATATACAAGGTAATTACAGAGGTAAAATGTGTATTATTATAACCGTGTTGGTTATGCAAAACTGGGGAATTGGTAATAAAGGGATTACCTTTCTTTTTTTTTATTGAGGAAAGTTTACATACAACAACAAACATGTACAGCATATTGTTGGCATGTATTATAGATAGTACATGCATATATGCTTGAGTTACTTTCCCATCTTTGTACTTTAATTAAACTTATGTAAACAATAACAATGTTCACTTTTGACTGAAACTTATTTGTACGAATGAGTCCGACTGAAGTGTCTTAACCTCCACATGGGGAATTGTATATGTCCATGCAAGCGTCCCTGTATCAGTTCTAAAGATTAATTTTAGGATGCAAACTTCAACGTCCATGTAACAATAAAACTAATGAGTGGACATCAAACTAGTACAACATATTCGTATAAGGACTATAACATATAATTTGGTAAGAGGCAGGAGGAAGGAAGTTAAAGGGGAGGGAGGGGGGGAAGGAGACCGATCCGCTTTGGTGTTATTGGTACAAAAGTTTATTTTATTAGCACATTATGTTATATACAGTGTAAAGATTTCTCCCATAATAATTTAAGCTCAGAGAATGGGGTGTCCGTATTTTTCTAAATCCAAGAGTTCATTCGCTCTATCTTTCCACATTGTAATAGTGGGTGTTAATGTAGTTTTCCAGTCTCTAGTTATTAGTGATTTTGTTGCATTAAGGCATATTTGCATGAGGCGGAGTCTTAGTCTACAATTGATATTAGGGAGGTCATTGAGTAAAGTGAGTCTTGGCGGGTGCCATTGCTTATTTGGGAGGGGTCAGAAAGTATATTGTTAACTTTAACTTTGGCAGAAGGAGTAGAGTAGAGGCCGAATATTTTAGCTATAATTTTTACGCCAAATCCAAAAGATTCCAAGGTAGCCCTGAGAAAGTTCCAACTAATGCGATTGAAAGCCTTCTCTGCATCAATTGCAATGAAGACCGACCTTATCTTGTGTAATTTGGCATACAAAGCCAACAGTAACGCTCTTATGGTGTTGTCCCGTGCATTTTGAGGCGGCACAAAACCAACTTGATCTGTATGAATGAGATCTTTTATTATAGTGTTTATTATTTTGGATAGAATCTTGCCTAGTATTTTCAAGTCAGAATTTAATAACGAGATTGGTCTGTAGCTACTAGTGTCCTCAGGTTGCTTGTCACATTTTAATAAAACTGATATGTGAGCTTCTTGCATCACTGAGGACAATGAGAGATTTTCATCTAGGGAATGAAAAAACTTAAATAGATTAGGTGCTATCAGCAATTTGTGCCAGTGAACAAGGGCTGAGACTTGGCCCGAAACATGTTTGGCGTTCAGTTCTAAACCTTGTTGCAGGCCTGCAACTGGTTTATGCATTTTTCATGTTTTTACATGTTACTTACATGATTTATAGCTATTTTTTTGATGAATAAAGTTTTGCTTTTTAAGAAAATATTTTTACAGTCTTTCTTTGGAGTTGCGGGATGACAGAGTGTGTCTACTAAGTTTTATAGTAGGCATTCATAAGACCATCAGGTCCAGAGCTTTTCCCTTGTGGTAGGTCGTTGATGGCTTTTAATATTTATATTAAAGATATTGGTTCTTCTAATTTGTCTTTTTGAGCAGGGCTCATCACATTCAACTGTGCTCCCTTAATGTAATTTCTCATTTGGATAATATGAGTGGGAGAGGTGTCTTCTGGGAGGTTATATAGTTGTATGTAATAATTGCTAAATTGGTCTGCTATTTTTTTGCTGTCATGTACTAGCGTCCCGTCACCTTTCTTCAGTTTATAAATGTGTGTTTTGGCTGTCTTCTGTCTAAGGGCTCTCACCAATAACGAGCCTGCACTATTGCCCTCATAAAATAACACTGTTCTTAAATAAATGGTCCTTCCTCTGGGCTTCCTTTGTTAGTAGGGAATTTCTTTCTTTCCTGATTTTAGATAATTCTGACTGGATTTGGGTATCCTTTGGTGTTTGTTTGTGTTGTAATTCTAAAGTATTAAGCCTAGTTGTGCCATTTTGTATAGCCTTGTTAAAGATTTTCCTTAATCTAGCTCTTTGCTTGATGTTCTCTCCTCTAACTACTGTATTGTGCGCGTACCATAGTGTAAGGGGTGTAATTTCCAGTAGAGTATTATGCTGGAAATAGTCTTGTATTGTTTGGGTAATTTTGTGGTGTGTAGGGGTATGTCTTAGCAGTGTTTTGGCTAATCTCCATATGTATGGAGCTGGGGAGTCTTCTAACCAATCTATAGATAAAGTGATAAGCCTCACCAAGCTGTTGAGCAGATGTCGGAAACTCTCACCTGGCTCATGCTAAGTTGGTCAATGAGTATGTAATCAATGCAAGTGTATTCGGACCATGGATTGGAGTAGAATAAATAGTTACGTTGTGTAGGGTGTTGAATCCTCTAGATATCTACTACACCTGTATGTTTAACGAAATCGAAAACTATGTTAGGGGGTCTAGAGAATGGGTTTGGTTTTGTGAAAGTGGAGTCTAATTTTGGATCGAATATGACATTAAAGTCCCCTCCTATGACCAGAGATCCCTTTCTATGCTCAGCGATTAGGGATATTAGTTTTTTGAAAAAGGGTACTCTTTTAGTGTTAGGTGCGTATACGTTTACTAAGGTTACAGGTATTTGAAAAATTAGGCCTACCAAAATCAAGAACCTACCCTAATTGTCTGTTATTTTGTTAATCAGTTGGAACATTATGTCTTTGTGTATCAGTGTCCCTACTCCATTCTTTTATGTGCTGAATTAAAAAACCTGATGGGGTGAAATTTAGAGGTAAATTTGGGTTCCGATGAGTTTAGAAAATAGGTCTCTTGTAGAAAGACTATGAAGTTTTTATGTTTTTCAAACCATTTTAAAGATATAGATCATTTCAGCTGGGAATTTAACCCTTTAGTGTTTTGTGAAAGAAAATTCAACGTTCTATGTGACATATTTGGAGTATGTGTTAGGTCACATACCAAAATGGAATCTTTTATCCATTTTTATCAATCTGCAGGACATTATGGATCTCATTCCCCCTCAGGAAAGGGGATATGGAAAGTTGTACAAAAGGCAGGTCTGGGAATCACAAAGAGTTATATGCAATCTGTGTGAACAAATAAACATTAAAACATAGCAAAATACAGTCAAAACAATAACAAAGAAAAATAAAAAAAATGTTTCCTATTGAGAATATTTAGGTCTCCATTTCAGGAGAGGACATTACGTAAATTTAGTTTTCCAAAAGTGTCAGCCCCACTCATGGAGGCTTGTCCTTGGCTCAGGTAGTTGTTGCTCTGATAGGTGGTTGGACTTTCCATTTCCTGGAAATTGTGGTCCATTTAGATTCCTGGGGTTTAGGCTTTTGTGTATCAGTTGATCTCTTGTCTTCTGATAAGGAAAGTAGTGAGGGCATAGGTATGTTTAGATTTGGGCAGAAATCTTCTATGTCGTTTTGAAAAAAAACTTTGTATGTGTAGGTTCTATTGTCTTTGACAACTTTTAGGAAGAACGGCAAACCCTAACGGTAGAGGTAACTGAGATCTTTGAGGTGAAGAGTTAAGTATCTGGCTTCTTTCCTTTTGAAGAACGTTGTTGGGCTAAGGTCAGCATATATTTGAATTTCATTACCCTCAAAGTTGATTGGAGATTGTTTTCTAGATGCAGATAGTATAATTTATTTAGCTGTATACTTGTGGAACTTTTTTATTATGTCCCGTGGTGGTTCTTTTGGAGATGGCTGAGGTTTGAGAGCCCTGTGCGCTCTATCTAGCAAGATGGAAGTAGGATCTTTGTTCTTTAATTTGTGATTAAAGAGGTGTTGGAGGTAGGTATTTAACTGTGAAGATGAGATGGTTTAGGGAGCACCTCTAATTCTCAAGTTTTCTCTTCTGTTTCTGTTGTCTAAGTCCTCCATTTGAAACTAGTTGGAGAATAGTTGTGTTTTGTTGTTCTATTGTGATCACTGTGGTGCTTGTTTCTGAAGATATTTCTTCCGTCTGTTCTTCAGCCTGCAGGACTCTCTGGCCTAGATCTACCGCATCTCTTTTAACTTCTGTGAGGCTGTCTTTTATAATCTGGCTAAATTGGACCATAAAGGATTTGAAATCTTCTTTTGAAGGTAATAGTAATAGGTCCGCTCTTGTGATGGGACAGTCTTCAGTCTATTGCAGGTGTGTTTCAGTGCTATCCTCTGGGTCTGTGGATGCTATAGAATGGGGTGATGAGGCTGCTGCCTCTATTGCTTTGAATTATGTGTCCATTTTTGCCCCTTTTGTGTTTGTCACTTTTGTTAGTTTGTCCGATTTAGTCACTCTTCTGGAGGTCATTATGAGAGGGTTATGTCTTTTGCTTATAAGTATTTGTCCTTTATGCAATTGGGTCACCAGTGCAGTATACAGTAGATAACACTTATTCAGTGAGCTTGCTATCTGGGTATAGTGCACAGTTCTATTTATGTTGTCACAGTGTAGGTACCATAGGCTTAATGTGACAATAGTTTGTTCTATGATGAGCTGGAAGCGATATCTCTCAGTAAGTGATTACTCCAGGCTTAAAGCATGTTTCCAGTGTCAACTTCTCACAATATAGGCTTATTATGAGTGTGCTCCTAACTAATTATGGCGTTAGCATGTGGTGTTTGTGCCGGAAATCTTTCAAAAAAACTTAGAGAGCTCCAGATCATCTGTTTGTTGTGAGGGTCTGGGTGTTGATCTGTTAACAGTATCAGGTTGAGTGTTTACATCCTCTTTATCTTGCCGGGTAGCGGTAGCGTGATGGCAGTTAAAATTGTTCATCTGGTTTTGCAAGTTGTTCTCTGTTGCATGGGTGTTCGGGTATCCTTGATTTGCAGAATTTTAACTCCTTTTGGCCAGTTCTCCCCGGAGTGTGTGTCAGAGCATTATCTCTGTGCGGCCATCTTCACTGACGGCTGGGTCCGCCCCATCTTTTTTTTTTAAAAAACAAAAATTCTGGTGTTGACTGTCCCTTTAATTTGTGTTCCATTTGCACTGATCTTTTATGTCCCTGAGTGCACTATTCAATAAAATGTTGAAGAAAAGAAGCTGTTCTATATTGTATTAAAGGGCCACTAAACCCAAAATCTTTCTTTCATGATTCAGATAGAGAATACAAATTTAAACAACATTACAATTTACTTCTATTATGTATTTTGCTTCATTTTTTAGATATCCTTAGTTAAAGAAAAAGCAATGCACATGGGTGAGCCAATCACACGAGGCTTCTATGTGCAGCAACCAATCAACAGCTACTGAGCATATCTAGATATGCTTTTCAGCAAAGAATATCAAGAGAATAAAACAAATTAGATAATAGAAGTAAATTAGAAAGATGTTTAAAATTACATTCTCTTTCTAAATCATGAAAGAAAAAATGTGGGTTTCATGTCCCTTTAAGTTTGGCGTTCCTAGTCCTTCAATGGAAGTAGGCAAATAAAGAGTATGTTTTGTAGGCACCTCTGGGGATTCTCTTAAGACAGTGTTATCCCGTGTAATTCCAGCTCAACTTCCCTTTTCTTCAACTTTAAGTCATTAAATATATCTCTGGGGTGATTAGAACCAACACGGCCAGTTAAAGAGTCTGTAAAAAAAATATGTTCTGTATCTTCATAAATCAGAGATAAAGTCCACAGTAGCACCAGATTTAACAAGAAAATATTTTATGCTAAGGTTAATATATCAGGAAGTTTATATACATTCCCAATATTAACAGGTGGGTGTGCTAAAGGAAATCAAAATAACACAGTTCCACTTACCCCTGCACACCCTTCATGTCTTCTTGACCAGTACAGGGTCTGTGGTAGTACAGGAAATTGGTTAGCTCACACATAGCAATGTCACAGAGATAACATTATATTGCATAGTATAATCCCAATATTTCAGTCCTTGAACTGGACTTTTGTCAGGGGCACATAAATATTCAACAAACATATGTACCTCCACAGCCACTATTATTATTTCAAGTGACCCTTCCACATCAGACAAAACCTTAAGCAATTATGAAGTCTAAGTTGCCCCCAAGTGATCATACTTATATTCAATTCCCTCCTCTAGGGAAAAAGCCTAGTGTATGTTTAAAACATGTGGATTTGTTTTTGTCAGGGCATTGCTATGGTTACCGGATATAAGTCCTGATGTATACAGATGACTTTGGAGAGTAATGATGTTGCTGCTGTTCAGAAAGAGTTTTTTGACCTAGGCAATAATTTAGAGCATATGGCATCAACTGTATAATTTTCTGCTATTTAACCTGTGTATGAGCAGGAAGTAGGAAAGATGGAGCGGATAATAAAATGTTATTCTTGGTTAAATAAATGGTGCAAGGAAAGATGATTTGGGTTTTATTGGCAATTATAGCTCTGTTTGGTAAGATACTAGCTTATTTAAGAGATATAGCTTGCATTTGGATACTATAAGAACAGAGTATATGGGAGGTTTAATAGAAGTAATTTAGTGCTTTAATAGAAGTAATTTAAACTAGTAAATTGGGGCAGCATTAATATATCCATATCCTCCTGCCACCCACAGCCTGTCAAAACAGTTAGTCCAAGCTACAGTTCTAGAAATTCTACTAGAAATGTTCTTTGTGCCATGTGCACAAATACTTGCATCTTAGGAAATTAATTACGTAAACTGACTTCAATAATGACTAGAAATAACTTGGATTTAGTAACTATAACAGAATAATGGTACAATGATTCTCATGAATTGGACATAATCATACCTGGATACAGGTTATTTAAAAAGAACAGAGTAGCAAAGAAAGGTGGAGGAGGTGCACTTAAAACTGGGGATAAAAAAATGTGTTTAGAATAGGGTTTGTATATAAGCCTCCCTTATAGGATAAAATACTGGATAATCTGTTTATAGAAGAAATAACCAAAATGAACATGAAGGGTAAGGGTATAGTAGTGGGGGACTTTAATTTGCAAGATATAGTTTTGCAAGATCAGCTAGAATTATGTATATTCTTGATTCCTTGCAAGGGGAATTACTTGAGCAGTTGGTTAAAGAACCAAATGGAATGGAAGCTATATTAGATTTAATACTTAAAACAGTGATACAGTATCAAATGTGTCTGTAGGTGAGAACCAGTGACCATGAATCTATCTGGTTTAGTATTTATGTGTAGGCACTGTCTACCCAGACTAAAAGTTTTAGACTTTAGGAATGCTGATTTTTCATACATGGAAGAAACCTGAGCAACTCTTTAAAAGGGTGAAATAGAAGCACAAGAATAGTGGAGATTTTTTTTTCCCAAATCTGTTTTATTGAAAGATTAAAAAAAAACCAAAAAACAAGGATAAACATAATCATCACATTCAATTATGAACATTTGATAAACATAAGAAAGCAGGAAAATATATCACATGCGATATAAAGTAATAATCACAACGTTATATAAACTTTTCATGTAATGGTAGGTTGGTACAGGTTTCGTTTGCGTTATACATAGAAGCAGTAAGAACATTTGGTATGTCACATTATCAAAAAATAAATTTGGTAACATAATCTTCATTAGGGTCATCCATTAGCTACCTTAACAACAGAAAGTCTAAGTGGATGATTTGTGTTCATAATAAATGGTGAACTGGTTGGTAGATGTCTGTGCTCAGGCCAGAGAGGATCGAGCATAGGTTGGGCAATGAATAGGGTAGAAAAGAGGTTAGGGAATAGAAAAAAAGGGGGGGGGGAAAGGGGGGGGAAGAATATGTCTGCAAACATGTAAATACATAAATGCACAAATGTGTATATATATATGTATGTATCTCCCTATTTATGTAGCCAGGCATCCCATATTAGCCAGTAGATGTCCATCTGATCAATCGAGTTGTAAAAGTGTCTCTCCATGTTTGCCATATAGTCAATTACACCTTTGATTTCTGAGAGGCTTGGGGGTTCAGGGGGTTTCCAGGATCTTGCTATGCATAGCTTGGTTGCCGTGAAAATATATATCAACAATCTCTTCGACATCTGTGTCATATCGCCCCCTAATATATGTAGTAGGGCGCTAGGTGGTGTTATCCAATTTATTAAATGCAGGGATTTACACATGTCTTCAACTTCTCTCCAAAGCGGAGATCATTTCGGGCATTCCCACCAGATATGAAGGTCAGTTCCTTCATCTCCACATTCTCGCCAACACAAGGATGAGGATTCTGGGTACATTTTGGCAAGTTTAACAGGGGTTCTATGCCATTTTAGCAATACCTTGATATATACTTCTAACATAGTGATGCAATGTATGGTCTTTTTTGTAAGAGAAATAGCTTTGTCCCAATCTTGATCAGGAATGTTGGTACCTACTTCCTGGATCCATGCCTTATATTGCCATGTTATCCCTTAAGTGAGATCTGAAAGGAGTAGATTATAGTACGATGTAAGAGGTTTAGGTTGTTTACAACCTCTATTCCATCCGACTTCCCATGGAGTGGGTTTTCTAGTGGAAGCAGCGAGATATCCCCAAGTTCTCAGGAAGCTGAGAACTCTTATGGATTCAAATGGAAACCAAGGTGGGGCTGGGTTAAACCTGGTCTGTATCGATATAAGGTCTAGGGTTTGATGCTGATTGAAAAAATCTCCAATGGCGTAGTATCCTTTCAGTACCCAGTTGCCTGAATGAATATTCTTAAGGTCCCAAAATAGCCCAGCTGTGCTATGCATTGGTGAAGGATGGGGGGCAATTAGTAGTCGATTTCTTAGAGATTCCCAAATGCTTAGATTATGCTTCACTACAACATTCTGTTAGTATGGTTTTAGTTTGTTCCTGTTAGGGACCCAAATTAGATCTATCAGATCCAGGTCTTCCGGCATCCCCGAGGCCTCCAGGAGATACCAGCCTGGTCTATCTTCCTTGATGCCCCACTCAGAGACGTGAGATAATCTTGCTGCTTCGTAATAAGTGAAAACATTAGGCACTGCTATTCCCCCCCGGGGGAATGATCTATGTAGTGTGTTAAAGGCTATTCTAGAGGCTTTATTTTGCCATATGTAGTTAGCAAAAAGTTTATGAATATGGAATAAGGTGGGTTTTGGGACAGTGAGCGGGATACATTTAAAAATATATAAAACCTTCGGAATCGGGGACATTTTAACCACAGCTACTCTGCCTAGCCAGGGCAGCTCTTTAAAGTCCCATTTTTCTATTAATTCTTGGAGATTACGGAGCAACAAACTGTAATTGTCTCAAATTATCTGTTCGGGATCTGTACTCAGGAGGATACCTAAATGTTTCAGATTTTGTATAGACCATGAGAATGAGTAAAGGGACTGTAAACGTGCCAGAGTGGGTTGGTCTATCTGTATGGGGAATCCTTTTTATGGAGATTTTTTTGAAGGATGTTATTTTAGAACCACACGCTGTTTTAGGCATGTCTTTAAAAGAAAGAGGAAACCAATATGGTTTTCCAAAGAAGGTAGCACATGCTGTAAAGACAAAAACGATAGCTAATAAAAATTACAGACAAACACAGTCAGATGATAATATTCAAATATGGAGACTCCAAAAAAAAATAAAAAAATAGACTAAGCAGTTGAATAGTAAGGCTAAATATTACACAGAAGAGAATATAGCAGTCAGTGATACATGGGGACAAAGCGTTTTCTAAATATAACAGTGAAAGGAGTTGGTAGAATAGTAGGAGATCAACAAATTGCAAACTTTCTCAATCATTACTTTTGTCTTCACCAAAAAATTGTGAAGATAGAATGGCTACATTAAGGGCTGCTACTAAAAATGGAAATCTGCTGAGCACTAATTCTTCTTGCAGAGGTTGAGTTTTTTATTGGCATTATTAAAAATAAATATAAAAACATCAATGGGTCCTGATAATAATCATCCAAGGATTGGATAATTCTATGCTAGCCACTACAGTCACTATTAACAGGAGTTGTTCCAGATGATTGGAGGATAGCGAATGTAGTACCTAAAAAAAGGGCAGTGGGGAAGAATCTTGTAACTACAGGCCAGTCCGTTTAACTTCAGTAGTATGGAAATTAATAAAAAATCTCTTAAAATAAAGAATTATGACTTGTATAAAGACAAACAATTTAGAGGAACAAAATCAACATGGTTTTACTTAAGGAAGATCATGTCAGACTAATTTAACTGACTTCTTTCATTATTTAACTAATGTATTAGACCAGGGTGTAGTAGCTGATTTATCGTATCTAGATTTCAGCAAAGCATTTGACACCGTCACACACAACAAATTAATTAATCAACTGTATCTTCTTAGTCTAGACTCAAAAATTGTGAACTGGATAGAATACTGGCTTAAGGATAGTAAATGAAGTGTGTTGTGAATATAATTATTAATATTTCTTCAGTAGTGTACCTGCAAAGTGTGTTATGTGTTTAGACACAATAAATATTGTGGAACCTCTATATCATGCTGTTAATGTCACTCAATATATATAAAATAGTGGTTACCAACTTTGCAGGGGCAATGTGTGCAATTCAATAACACTCTGAATTATATTATTTGCAAAGAATAATGCATATAAAACCTGAATCCTTTTAGTTCTGAAGTTGTCTATTAATTAAACTGAGACCAGATCAATAAACAAACTGTTTATTAAAAGAATTATTATAAATAATAAGCACTATTTGAATAAAGCAAATGAATAAACATACATCTTTACAATGATTTAATGATTATCAAGTTGAAACTAATGAACACAATCACTAAATTATTTTATTTGCAGTAGCTTGCGTGTATACAGTATATATATTCAGCAAATGGGGCAGTTACTACTATTGTTTCTCAGGAGTTCTGTTTTATTTATCAGGGATATCAGCAAAGGTCTACAGGGGTAAGTATATCTCCTTGCAAAGGATACAAAAATAGTAGAAGATTTTCCAAGAGGGGTGGACCAGATGAGAAGAGAGATTTAAAAAAAATGGAGGATTGAACAAATCACTGGGATCTAAAGTTTAACATAGTTAAAGCAAAGTGCAAAATTATGCATTTAGGAAAGACAAATCCAAATGTTAATTACAGACTCAATAACACTGACCGTTGCAAAAGAGGAATGGGACTTGGGAATTATTATTTCAAATTATTTAAAATGTAGTAAACAATGTGGTGTTGCAGCAAGTATGGCCAGTAGAATGGATGTATTGGTAGAGATGTTTTCAGCAGAAATAGCAAGGTTCTTATGCCACTTTACAGATCACTAGATAGGCCTCGTCTTGACTATTGTGTGCAGTTCTGGAGGCCATATCTCCAGAAGGATTTAATTAAAGTTTTATGACCTAAATATGTATAGCTTAGAGAAGAGAATGGAAAAGGGGATATAACTTAGAGGAGAGAAGGAATAGAGGCTGTAATTATTTTTCATAACAAAATCAAGAAGAAAGGGTCATGATTTCAAACTGAAGGGTAGTAGGTTTAGGAGTTATTTGCAGAAACACTTCTTCAAAGAAAGGGTGGTTAATTCATGGAATACATTTCTATTAGAGGTGCTAATAAAAAAATACTCTGGTGGACATCAAAAATGCTTGGGATAAGCATACAAACTAGATAAGTTTACCATTTTAGGACATTTTGGACAGACTTTTTGGACCTGTGTATCTACCATCAAACTGTATGTTTTTAAAAAAGTCACAGAACTATTTTTATAACAGTCTCCCCAAAACTCTACTGCTAAAACTATGGGAAAGAGTTCTATTAAGGTCAAGTTCATAAGAAGACCTTTGTTCATCCGAACACTCAGCCATGGGCCTGCACTATATTTTCCTCAAAAATAAACTCCATAACCATGAAAAGCTGCTGTGTCTGTGTGATAATCCTTTACCTTATCTTGGGATCTGTAGCAAAGCAAAGATCAGTGTAGTCCACTGTAGAAAAAAACACTCCTGACTAAGCTGCTAGATTTCTAATTGGTAGTGAATGTGTGTTGCAATACCTGGGATTTTGGTTGCTGAATAGCTGCCTCCCCTAATCGCTTGCAATATTAGGATAACTATCTGATCAGTATACCTTGAATGTCGACTGTCTTAGCTACAAGTCAGTAAATACAAATAAATATATCCAAGGAGAGTGCAATTTACTAAACTGAAAATAAAGAAAGACTATGATACTGAGTAACCTCTAAGCAGCATAACAATTAGTAACATTGGGGATCACATAGTTTGATACAACGGAAAACAGTATTTTAGATCAGGAAGTGCACACATAGTATCTTAATTCCGAATGTACATTGCTCAGAACGGCTTACTTGCTTAGATAGTGCAACCAGCAGGTTACTCAGCTGTTCACACTGGTGTCTGAGGATTTCCTATGGCTGAATGCAGAGTAGCAGCTGCTGAGGAGGCGGATATTGAAACTTCTGTTTTGGAGACACAGTGAGAGGTTGCGACTTCCAAAACTGACACTAACAGGAAGAGAAATGTTAGTTAAATTGGAGTTTCTGTTCAGAAAGTGGAATAGAATCAGAAGCATCGATGTCCGCATTCACAAGACTTAGAATAAGATGAGATCTGCTCACTCACTAAAATTACTAAGCAACTAGGTAACTGCAGGACCACCCTTTTATGAGCATTAAGAGAACAGGTCGAGTGAGACTTAAAGGAACAGAGCAGAAAATGTCCCAGTCTGTGTATAAATTAGAGTCAAGTACACTCACTTAATCAGCCAACATCCACTGGGGTGCTATGTGTAATAGAATACACATAAAAACATCAATGAGATCAAAAGCCTATATCCATATTAAGAAGCTATAGTGATTAAAAACCAATATATTTACATATAACAATATTTACAATATTCAAACAACATATAAAATATACAGATAATCAATACAAGATAAGAGAACTGCTATCTACTTCATGCAACCAATAGTATGGTAGAAAATTAAGGCGTTAGTATAGGACAGCACTATATTGGACCAGTTTGGCATAATCATATGATAGAACAGTCTATCCACAATTAAATATTAGGGTGCTTTACAGGAAAACACTGAAGTCCTGCATTGCATTAAGTCCTTTTTGGGCTACAGTATCAAGCTGGTAGATCCACTGCATCTTAGTCTGTAACAATTTGTTGTGTCTATCTCCTCCCCTCTTAAGTGGGGGTACAAAATAAATTAACATAGTTCGTAGACTGGCAGCTGTGTGCCCAGCCTGTACAAAATGGCGAGCCACTGGCTGATCCGAGGTACCATGTTTGATGGCCTCCCTAATGGCACAGTGGTTATTTGCCATCCTCTCTCTAAAAGATTTAGTTGTCTTCCTGACATAGACCAATGAACAAGGACAGGACAAAGTATATATCACTAGTAGTACAAGACAGCCTATGTCAGATTTTATAATGTTTGCCATTAAAAGGATGATGAAAGATTGAGCCGGTGATCATACTGTTGCACGTTGTGCAATCACCACATTTGTAGCAACCCAACTTCCTTCTCTTATCAAGCCAAGATCCTTTTTGGTAACATCTTATTGGATCATTGTGTACTAGAATGTCCCTCAGATTAGGCGCCCTTTTGTAAACCATATGGGGTGCCCTCATATGTGTGAATGGTAATGTCTTATCTGTCCGTACAATCTCCCAGTTGAAACTGATGGACTGCTCCATAACCCTATGCAGGGAAGTGAATGTAGTAACAAAGTTCAGTGTATCCATGGTTGGCTTATAAGGTACCTCTTTATTCACTAAGGATGTTTGATTATAGTGTTAAAGTTTAGTAGATGTTTTTTCAATGTTTACTGTCCTGTAGCCCCTGTCTTTAAGCTTCTCCTTTATAGCCTTTTATTGAATGGTCCTGGTGCTGTCCAAAGTATTGTTACGTGCCACCCTTGTGAGCTGAGAGGAAATAACATCCCTTTTTGTGTTGGGTTAAAACTATTAGCTGACAATAAAGAATTTCTGTCTGTGGGTTTCGAGTATAGCGAGGTTCCAATCCTCCAGATGCCATCACAATCAATCTTGGAGATATTTAAATCCAGAAAAGGAATGGATACTATGCTATATGTCTACATCTATAGTAACCAAAATATCATCATGTTCCAACCATGTAATATCTCCTAATCTTCTCAAAAGTGTTGTTGAATCTAGCAGATAGAAAAAAGTGATCTTAACTACCAGTTGCAAATTAAAGTAAATTAACTCAGCCACATGAGAGCATAAAGACCCCCTGGCAGACACAATCGGTCTACCCGGGGGATCCGTCATAGATTTATGAACCTTAGGGAGAAGGTACAACACTGGTAACTGGATAATCTGTAATCATGTAACCAAGTTCATCAATAGCAGCAGCCTCAACACCACGTCTCAGAATACCATCTATGAATTTTTTAAAAACCATAGTAGGATTACCATTTAATTTGAAATATACTGAGTCATCAGTTGATTGCCTAAGAGCCTCCCTTCTATAATCAGAAAAATTCTGAATAACTATGGAACCACCCTTATCTGCTGCTTGAATAATGATGGAAGTATCATCTTGTAAATCCTGTCAAGTTATTTTCTCACCCTTAGTCAAATTCAAAAATAAGGTTTAACATTAGCCTGTTCACAGTCATTAGGTAGCATGTGTGAAAAACTAGGTATCGAAGGATTATAATTTGGGGGATCACACCTAGAAGATGTTATGAAGTTGTTAAATTTAGTCTTTGCCTTGTCCTTAAAAAAATCCTTCAACTTCAGTTGTCGCTGCAACTTAAAAATATCAACAATGACCTGAAACGTGTCTTGTAGGGACAAAGGACAACCCCTTATACAACACATTCTTTTCCTCATCACTCAGTAAACGATCACTCAAATTGTATAAAATATAGTTTTCCTTCTAGGTTTTTTTTCTTTGTACCTTCCCCTTCAGGTATGGGGCCTCCTTCGTTTCTTTTGGGCAGAGGTGTAGGTGGTTTTCCTAATGATCTTGTAGTTATCCCCCTTAAAGGGATCTCAGTATTATTTCCTTCAGAATTAACCACATTTTCTCCCTCTAAGGAGTCACCCCCACTACTATCAACTGCATCCATGTTACGTCTAACCCTAGGTTGTCTCCTTCATCTAAACTGGAATTGGATGTCATCCTTACTATATAGCCACCTGTAGCTTTGAATTTCATGATAGTCTGATTCTACCATGATTCATTTATTATTTTTAAAAGTAAGTAACTGATTCCTGCATTTAGCTACCTGGGCCTCTAGTTTCTTAACTCAGTTCTCACTAGTATCTTCAACAATTACATGATAACTCTGTTGTGTTACTTCATTGATCTCAACTTAAATTCAATTATATAATCTGTTGGTTTCCTCAATTACCAAAAGAATAAGGTCATAGAAACATTTATTTAAAATAGAACACAATTTCCTACAAAATTCAGAATTGGACCTACCAGAGCCCTCCAGTGGCTCAAGGGAATAAATCAAAGTCCAGAGACTGGAGGTTCCAAGGCATAAGTGGTGAAAATGGAGATAGATCAACACATAAGCAAAGATGAAAACAGATTTGTTATAAATTTTCGTATTGATACATTTCTGGCAGCAATCTATGATTAAATCTTTAAAAACATGACATCATTAATCATTTTCTCTTCTTTTTTGGAACACATGAAACAGTGAAGGTTATTTAAAATATTAATCATACTTTCAGAAGAGAGTACACTATACATTAGACTAGTGCATTCACATTCAAATTCATGCAAAAAAAAGCACAAATTCTGATGTATTAGTGAATAAAAAAGTGAACAAAATGCATGACACAAAAAATGCCAACAACTTTATAATCAGAGGCCCCTGTAAACAACAAGAAAAGGCAGCAAGCATAATAAATAAGAACAACAATCAATATATCTTAACAAAAAAAAAACACAGTTGTAAAAACATAATGAAAAATGAGGAGCTCTAAAGGCAGAGTATCTCAAAATTCATGTGTATATGTGTATATTAGCACAAGTATATCAAACAAACAGATGACTACTCACAAGTGTTGTATACTTTGAAGTGCTGTTCGTGCAGTCTAGGGAAATTTGCAGCTTTACAGCTAGCTGTAACCTCTGTCTCTACAAGACATCATGCATATAAATATGATTAAAAACAAAGCTATGTAAATAATAAAAAACCCTCAAACTTACTCAAATCCTATTTAATAGCTCACAAGTAACATCATCTCTCTGTGCCTCGTTTATAATAAATGTGTCTCAAGCACCACATAGATACAGCCACATGATTATATAAAACCCTTAACAGACATTGTAATCCGGGACTAAACTAAAAAAGCAAAACAGAATCTCCATATCATGGGGGCATAACGAAGTATTAAAAAATATAAATATATAAATATATAACTACAATAAGTATTACAAAAATGTGTAATAAAATACTAGATCAGTCACTGTATTGCCATGGGATTAGAGATTCCTTCAGTACATATCACTATACATTATTAAAAATGTATCAAGAATGCAGGCGGGCAACTTCTCAAGTAGAGAACCTGTCCGCTTGCAATCAACAATTGTAATTTAACATTGCACAAGAGTTCTCTTGTGCAATCCTACCCCCTGCTAGTTGCAGTTGAGTAGGACATGTCACATTGAACAAGAAAATGTTGGGATGATTTATCTCAGTGGTGGATAGTCAAAATAAATAGTTCCTGTGTCTTAAATTTGTGGTTGCAGGGTCATCGAGCCTACAGCGCAAAGACATAAAGGCTGTGAATGCACCTTTATAAATGTTCCCATTTATATTTCTTATGTGTTTTCTCCATCTAGCCTGGGTATGTCTGCTAGTTCTATGTTGCAAACCACAGACAAACTCAACAAGATATAAAAGACACAAATTATTACATAACTTATGTAGGCACTGAAACCTTAACTCCCACCTTCTAAGGGAGGTAAGGAGAAATATTATTTTTAGGAGCATTACTCATCATCCTATTCATTACTTACTAGATACCATCTTATTAGGGGCTAAACATTTTTTATTGTACGTGCCCTCTTAAAAACACACATAGTTCTCCTATGAACTAATATGAACTCCTTTAGAATAGAGCAATTTCTCAGTATTTGCTAATGTTTACTTAATATCTCATTAAATTGAGTTATAGGGGCCGAATTATCAAGCACCGAATGGAGCTTGATGCAGCAGTTATGAAGCAGTGGTCTAAAGACTGCTGCTCCATAACGTATCCACCTGCTCTGAAGCTGGGGACATCAATACGCCTGATCCTACATGACTGGGCTAATTCACACCCACTGCTAGCGGCTGATTGCCTGCAAATCTGCAGGGGGCGGCATTGTGCAAGCAGTTCACAAGAACTGCTTTTGCAATGTTAAATGCCGACATTGTATGTTGTCGGCATTTATCGATGTGCGGCAGACTATACGCTACATCGTATCATGTCCGCTCGCACTTTCATAAATTGGCCCCATAAACTTGAGGCTTCCTTGAAAGGTATTAAACTTATGCTTTGTAGACTTTGGTGTCCATTGAACAACCCCTGAGTGGACATCTCCACACCTGTCCTCTGGCAATACGCTGCCCACATTTATCATTGCACAAGCACGTTTTCTTAGGTCCTTTTATTTAGTGTGGACTAAAGCTTGGATCCTGAAATAATTTGGGGTAGTTTACTCTTAAACTGATTTCAATGGACTAGAAAAAAAAGTTTAATTATAAAATTCATAATTCTCAAAGTTAAACAGCTTGTTCGGAAAGAATGTGTATAGACCTCCATGTTTTCTATGAGCGACCTAGTGCTATTAGTCTTGATTTGGAAAAGGTGGGTTCGTATTTTAGTGTAAAATCTCCTCTACGGCCCATATTCTCCACCAGCTACCACAACAGAGTAACACTTTTACATTGCCACCTAACATGTGCCATGTGACCCACCTCTCAACAGATTCTATACCAGAGTCATGTCACTCCTGGTTAGATACACTTTAAATAAGCAGCCGTAAGATACCATTGGAGGGTAAACAAATAAAAACAAACAGTTTGCTCAAATGGCAAATAGTTTGCGAACAGCAAGTTATGTTACATATTACAGCATGGTGTATTAATAAGAGAGCAAACCTCCACACCTCCCTCATTTTTTTGTTTTCCCCCTCCTAAAACAGCAGAGGCCGCTTTTGGGCCTAGATTAAACTCTCTAGTTTGGGGATTTTAAGATAAATAGGCCGCTCTTGGGCCAATACACTACAGTCATGACTCTTGTGTCATTCAGGACCGCGTAGGGTCCATAGAGTATATAGTCTAATAGGAGAGCAATGAAGTTAACACAATTAACAAAGACAAAATAAAAGAAGCTACTAGGCCATTTGTTGGCCTATGGGATAAATAGTAGGATGTGCTCTCAAAGAACCTCTACATATCAATTACGTTACACTAAGGATTAGATATTGTGCATAAATTAAAAAAAGTTTGCCTTTATACAAGCAGCGTTAGGTTATATGGTTCGGGATAAACAGATACACTGTATAAATGCTTGTTGACTATGGAATAGGGGATAACCAGCGTAGTCTGACTAACACTATCTGCTTCCAAGAAATGTTAAATGTCAAATGATATCTTAGTCATCTAGTGTGTACGTTAGTCTGGTAAATACAAATCCCAGTGAGCTACAAAGATGCCGCAACATCTAGGGTCCCCAATTATTACAGTAAGACACACACATTCCCCAAATCAATAAACATGTTGAAGTACTGAGAAATATCTACTGGCTGGAACTCTCATAATATCCAAAATAGTTCACCAAAACTTCATAGCATACATGGTACCCACATTGAAGGTCATTTACACATTACTTATTATCTCAAAGAGAAACATGCACCCTATTAACACAGTATTTACTATCACATATCTTAGAAACAGTAATTGTCAAGGGTGATTTCCCAATACATGTACAGGACCTACAAACTAACTATGCACAGCTATTCTTACCACTATATATTCCCCATAGAACCAAATATTGGGCATTTCTGAGGTTAGAAGAAGATCCCTGCTGGTTTACTTATAGAGAAAAAGAGCTTGCATAGGGTAAATAGGGCATTCGGTACCCTCGTAACAGTACCATACTAGGCAGTCCAAATCTTAAACGCTAAATATTTCCCAGATCAAGCCAAAGAAAACAATCGGCATTGTGTATACTTCAGGAATCATAATATAAGGCATGTAGAATGTTCCTTTAAGCAAAACGTTGTTGATGCACTAATATAAATGTAGGGCTGAGTTAAATAAAACATCAGATACCTCTATCGGATCATCATGGTGGTCAGTCCAAATAATCAAATAATGAAAAAGTTCTGGGAGCGTAAAACAGGGCAATGCACCTATCCCACTCCAACTCTTGCGACCAGGCTATCTCCAAGCAGTAATCCGGTTGCGATCCGAGAGAGCATAGAACCTCTTATGGCAGTGGCTGGGTCTTTCCAAAGCAAGCGACCCTCTGTTACTTTGATATGCTGCAGGCTGGTTGCCATTACATTTTGAGATAGTTCGAAGCTCCCACCACAATCCGGATGGTTAGCTGCAGCCCTTCCAACAGCAGTTGAAAGCGGGAACTGGTTCTGCTTTATCGACGCAGATAACATAAGCTCTCGGCCCATTATGGCCACCTCACAGTGTTGTGTGCTGGTTACCTCAACAGGAACATTAGTGGGAGACCTCACTTGCTGCGACACGTTATCCGGCGATATCCAGGAGGCAGCCCGTGCAATTGAGTAGCCTATGTTGGCGCATGGGGGTAGGCCTTCACAATTTCTCCGCCATTTGGCGCAATCTGTAGGCGGCTGCCGGTGTCTTACTGACAGAAAGCTCCGGTTAGATAGCTTCACAGGTAGTGATGTGCCAGGGAGCGTTTTAGGTCTCGCTCTATCTGATCCCCAGCGAGCTCTCTCTCCCTCCACCAAATAGATGAGGGTATCGAGCCGTTGTCAAATGTTGCTCTCAAATTCAACAAGGAGGTCCCGGAACACAAAATAAGTTCCATCCATGATGAGTAGGTTCTAAATTCAACAGATCCCAAATAGTAGCAGAGGAGAATATACTTAATTCTCCTAGTACCTGGTTCCCCGGGGGGGTTGCTGAGATTTCTTCACCACGAGGGCCTTCCAAAACCTCAGCTGTCCAGTCTGTGGGGCTCCATGACATACAATAATAGCCTTGCCAGAATCAGTGAAGCTTACTCTCTTACATATCTTAAAACTCTGTGTTGGCTGGTACCTATTAATTTAGTTATGTCGGCTCAAAGTGAATGTCCCATATGGAGCTGCCAGAATAGCAGCCATCTTCGGCCAGAGCCTGGACACGCCCCCATTGAGCAAGATTTTAAAGATGCATTCCAGAATTTGTAGGGATATTAAGAGCTTGTGAGTGTTATGGAATATTTTAGAACGAGCTAAGGCAGGTGTCTACTTAGTTCCCTATGACAATTTTAAATTATGGGGACGTAATCTATTTGTGTGGTAGTTATCACACTATGGCCAGTATACCCTTTAAAAGGCACTTTGGCTAGGCAACATTGTTAGAAAGCCATAAGCAATCTAAAAAAAGTTTTAAAAAGTGTAGGAAATTAGCATATTTAATCCATGTTAAGAACACTGCCCCAGTCACCTACCAAATCTGCTCCCAAGTCTCCTTTCCACTATGAGTTTAGCTATAGGGATTGAATAGCCTAATTCCCTTCCACAATTCACTTTCCTAGTAACTCATTGAATTATATTTGGGATAAAAGAGGCCTCAAAGAACAGATCCCTTTGTTGAGTTTAATTAGGGAGTCCCAAGACAAGAAAATGTGTCTGAGTCCCATCATTTCAGGCGCAGGGGGTGGCATTGCACAAGCATTTTACAAGCAGACCGCATTTAGCAATGTCAAGCGGAGATGATTCACTGTAGTGAATCATGACCGCTCAACAGTTCATAAATGTACCCCTAAGTGTTGATCATGGGAATGATAGGGACAACTGTACATCACCCCCAAACATAGCTATTTTGTATTAATTGGGCCCTATCCTAATCCACTCAATGTTGTTATTCTGATATAAGCTGCTAATACTTCAATGTTACTGTGAATACAATGGGAGAAAGGGAGCAACAGTGGTTACTACTGTTTCAAATGGAAAAACTGTGGGGTTAGAATAGATCATTACAACTTTGGGTATTATTATGGGATCATTAATATAGAGAATAAAAATTGACAGTTGACATTAAATGCTTTTTCAATGTCTTTCGTGAATATTAAGCCCCATTTATTAATGGCTGGATGGACAAGGTTTGCTGCTATAAACCATTTTGCTTGTGGCCCTGTGGTGAGCGGGCAGCTATGCTGCCTGTATTTAACATTGCACAAGCCACTGCTTGTGCAATGCCGCCCTCCTGCTCACGAGTAACCAAACATGTGTGAGCAGGGGCTGTCAATTATCCCACTCGGATTCGGATGATTTTACTCCTCCACACTTTAGATGGCAGAGAGGTAAAGTAGTAGTGGTCTTAAGACTGGTGCTACTTAACTATTGTTCCAATTTACGCTAAAACGCTGCGACATCAAAGCTGCTTTTGAAGCTTCATAAATGGGGCCCTTTGTGTTAATTAATAAGTTTGGTATGATCTATTAACTTTATAACACACTGTCACTGATACCAGGCAGCCAAGGCTACCTCCTCCCATACTGTGGATTGCTGTCTTTCCCCAGCTCCCCCTATTCATTGTTACTATGATTTCACCTTGTCCAGAAAGAGCTAATCGCTGCTCGCAGGCCCCTTCTTGACTTGACGAGACCTAGCCGGGATCTTATGGAACTACTCGCCTGCTGGGCTCGCTAGGGATCTCCACAGAACTTTGACCTAGGTCGCTCCGGAGATCACTTTTCCCGCTCTACAGGTTCCAGGCTAAATAAGGATCCTATGGCGGAGATACCTAGTCGAGGTATCCGGAGTCCGTCACACACATATGTTGTTATCCTTCACCCTGCCTGGTCCACATAGCCTATGAATGGTATGATTTTCGCTTCATTTAAGTTTAAGCTTCTGTACAGCTGATCCTCTGCTACATTCTCATGGAAAATAGAGAACAAATAGATTTTCGTTAACAAATTCCATATATATATATTTGTGATTATTGATTTGTCTGATACTAATGGATACACATCCCAGGCCACTGACAAAGCTCACAGAACAGTGTGCTCACCTGGCACTTTTAAAAAGCATGATTTAAATCTGATCACTCAGACAATTAACACCAGATATGCCTGACTGCAAAGTCCAATAATGTAAGGATCACACAAAAATTTAAAAAAACAACACACATGATAGTCAGCACTCACTGAAATGCAAAAAATATAAAGAACTAGCTACAGCATTTAGCAAACTGATGAAAGGCACAGGTTTGTACCCATTCTGGTTTGAGAGTTCAGTCCACCTCTGTGTTTTTATGTGTCAATGGAGGGTTACAAATATCTGTGACACCCATGTGTGCATTTTAGTATGTTTGATTGGAAGCTACCTTATAAGGCTGTAGGATAGTGACCCAGGTAAGAAGAGCCGTTGACATGGTAACTGTGCATATAACCATTTGGCAAATGCTGTAACATTTTTATGCTTTTACTTTGTGTGCAATTATTTGCTGTTAATTATATACATTGCAAGGATAACTGTAGTATTAAGCAAATGTTTTTTTTTTTGTTTTGTTTTTTTAAATATATTTTTATTGAAACAAACACAAAATAGGAACAAAAATACGAACCCACATGGGTATGTGCATTTGATTTACGTATGTAAAAGAAAAACAATGAACAATGATCTAATACAATGACAGTAATCATTATCTTTTGGTTAACGCACACATGATTTTATATTTAGAGGTGAGTGTAGAATTGGGGATTCTCATAGGTTAATGGAGGGTCTCTGTTTTATGTTATAAGGAGTATTGCAAATATTATTTTACATATTTATATCGATTTGTGAGGAGTTGGACTAAATAGTCTACTCTTTACTAACTGAGATGGTTATTTGATAAGTATATTGTTCTGGGTTAGAGGAAACACTCGGGCAGAGGAAAATGTGTGTCAGTCCAGAGGTGAGGGGGGGGGGGGCGGGAGGGGGAGGAGGGAAAAGGGAAGGATTCCAGGTTAGGAGAGTTCCGTAATATTGGGAGTTAATCTGGGAAAGTAGCGAGCCATGGGTACCAGATTGAGATATGAAGGTCTGTTTTATCTAGTACTCTGGAGTACTGTTCCATTAGTCTAATATATTGCACCAAGGAAAAGACTTGGGCGAAGGATGGTGGTTTTTTGCTTTTCCAATTTCTGGCTATAGCTAGCTTAGTAGTCATAAAGAGGTAAATAATTAGTGCTTCTGTGGGGGCGTCTAGATGGGGGATTTGCATGTGGAGAAGAGTAATCTCTGGGAGATAAGGAGGCCGAAGATTGAGGTCATTGAGGGTGTTGTAGAGCTTCCTCCAGAGAGGTTGGATTTTAGGGCAGGACCACCAAATATGTAAGTGGGTTCCTGGGAGACCGCAGAGTCTCCAGCATAAAGGGGAGTGAGAACTGTAGATTTTGTGTATAGCGGATGGGACCAAGTGCCATCTAACAGTGATTTTATAATACAATTCCCATAGGGTAGCACAGTGTAATAATTTTCTGGTTACCATAATTCTTTTGTACCAGGTGCTGGTGTCTACCGTGAATCCTATTTCTGTCTCCCAAGCACGATGTTGAGAGATTTTTTGAAGTGGTTGTGCATTACAAAGTAGGTCGTAGTGGAGAGAGAGGGGATGTTTAATAGTTTGAGCTTTGTTCCATATTTGCTCCCATAGGGATGGTTTCCGAGGGGCCTGTCTGGGGTAGCCCCAAGCACGTAACCAGGAACTAATACTGAAGGCTTTAAACTGCAGCCTTGGGGGTATTTGGAATTTAATGCAAAGTTGTGGGTGTGGGATCCATGTGCCAGATTCATAGAAGTCAGTGACAGTTTTAATCTCTAAAGTCTGCCATAAGTCTGGGTGTGCATCAGGTAAGGAGAACAGAGCTGCAGCTAAGGTGAGGGTGGGGGATGGATGGGGGGCAATGGTGGGATTATGTTTTATGTGATCCCAGAATTGAAAGGCTTCTTGTAGGATGGGGTGTAATTCCCCTAACTTCTGTCTATGATGGGATGGGATCCAAAGGAGGTCGGGAAGTGCAAGATTTGAAGGTAGTAGGGAGGACTCCACATGGTACCAGCCTAGAGTACAGTTTTTATTATTCCAGCCGAGTAAATGAGACAGCCTGGCAGCATTGTAGTACGTTATAAGGTTGGGTAAGGCTAATCCTCCCTGTCTATGTGGTCTCTCTAGAGTGTGTCTAGCTGTTCTAGGGCGTCTGTCTTTCCAGACATAAGTGGTAATGAGACTCTGTATCTTATTTAATGTAGGCCTGTGGAGATTATATGGGATACATCTAAACAGGTAGGTAATCTTTGGGGATAAAGGACATCTTAATGGCTGCTATTCTTCCTGTCCAAGAGATTTCTCTGAATTCCCAACTGTTGAGAAGTCTACGGAATTCAGGGAGCCTGTCTGTGAAGTTTTTGGAGATAGTGGTTGCGGTGTCTGGGGTTAAAAGAACTCCCAGCACCTTAAGAGAGCTGGAATTCCATTGGAAATTGTATGATTTTTGTAGGAGTTTCAATTTCACCGGAGGTATATTGATAGGGAGAGCCTCAGTCTTAGTAATGTTTAGCTTGTAGAAGCTAATGGCGCTGAAAGTCTCAATAGTCCTAAACACATCCGGGAAAGAGGTCATCGGGGAGGTCAGGAAAAGGGTTATATCATCCGCATATAAGAAGATTTTGTGGGAGTGACTACCAGCTGACACGCCTCCTATGAGCGGGTCCATTCTTATTGCTTGGGCCAATGGTTCTATAGCTAAGGCAAAAAGGAGAGGTGATAGGGGACAGCCCTTCCTTGTGCCCTTAGTTATAGGAAATGCTGCAGAATGGAAGCCATCTCCCTTTATGCAAGCTGTGGGGAAGAAATATATAAGTCTTGTATTGCTTTAATAAGAGACAATGGGAGATTAAAATTCCCCATTGTCGCCTATAAATAGTCCCACCTGACCCTGTCAAAGGCCTTCTCTGTGTCCAAAGACAGGGCCAGGAAGGGATCTCTACCTCCAGAGGCTAAACTAAGTATGTCCAAAATGCGTCTAGTGGCGTCTGGGCCCTCTCTGTTAGGGATAAATCCCACCTGGTCAGTATGTACTATTAAGGGGATGACTTTCGAGAGTCTGTTAGCTAGTAATTTAGCGTACATTTTGGTATCAAGATTGAGGAGGGGAAATAGGTCGGTAACTGCTACATTGTTCAGGGTCTTTCCCTGGTTTAAGTATCGTCACTACTGTAGCCTCAAGGAACTCTGAGCTAAATGAACCCTTTTGGATTACCTCTTGGAAGGTTCTACAAAGGATAGGAGCTAGAGTAATTTGGTAGTTTTTATAAAATTGAGCCAAATAGCCATTTGGGCCTGGAGATTTCCCTAATTTTAGTGATTTAATTACATTGAGAACTTCCTGCATTGTGATTTGGGCGGTTAAGGTAGTGGCTAACTCCGTATCCAGGGTAGGTAATCGTAAAGTGTTGAGATAATTGGAGATAACTGTCGGGGAGGGGTATCCAAGTCTGTCTCTATGTTGTAAAGTGTCTGGTAATAGTTCCTAAAATCTTGGCCTATGTCTCTTGGGGAATAAAACAAATGACCTTCTGCCTTGATAGCTAGGATTCTGGATTGAGCAGTGTGGTGGCATAGTTTCTTTACTAGGAGTGATGAGTCCTTGTTACCAAAATGGTAATATCATTTTTTTTATTTTTCTAAGGTAGCATGAGCTCTTTGTAGTTCTGCTTCTTGTATCCATTTAGTTATTTCTAATAGTTGGTCATTTAGTGTAATAGAATATTTGTTGTTGAGTTGTTGCCTCAAGTTCCTGGATTGGATTATAAGTGTGGAGAGGGTAGAACCATTCGCATTTTGTGGTGTCTATCTCAATTAAATGTCCTCTCAGGACAGCTTTGAGTGTGTCCCATAGGTTCTCTGTGGGAGTCTGAAGGTCATCATTAAGTTCTAGAAAACTTGTAAGTTTCTCCTGTATACCTAGTTTTATGGTAGGGTCTATCAGCATCCAGTCTTTTAGTTGCCATAGAGGGGGAGGGGTGTGTGAGAAGTGTGGGTTAAGAGACAGGGACAGGCCATCGTGATCTGACCAAGAGAACTATTTTAATGTATGATATTTTGTCTAATAGCCTAGAGGTCATAAAGAAGTAGTCAATTCTAGTGTGTGATTTGTGCGGTGAAGAGTAAAAGGTGTAGTCTTTCTCCTGTGGATGAAAGGATCTCCACGAGTCATATAGTTCATACTGACGAATAAGTGACTTAAAAGCTTTGGAAAGAGAATGTATAGATCTGTCCGGTGTGGAGATCTTGGGGCCCATTCTGTCCATGGAGTGATCCCAAATGAGATTAAAATCTCCTCCTATAATCAGTTCTCTCTGTTTCACTTCCGATACTAAACTCAGTACCTTGCCTAGAAAACGTAGTTGTCTAATACTGGGTGCGTATATGTTTACCAGGGTGACTAGTTGGGAATTCAGTTTACAAACTATTCTAACAAATCTAGCTTGGGGGTCAATTTCCACATATATGGGTTCATAGTTTACATCTTTACTAAGGAGAACAGCCACTCCCCTAGAAAAAGAAGCTTCTACAGAGACTGGAAATCTCCAAGTTGTATGGGGGATGAGTGGTGTAAGCATCCAATGAGTCTCTTGCAGGAAAGCAGTGTCTATTTTATTCTTCTGAAGATGGTTGTGGAGGAAGCTGCGTTTTGTAGGGGAGTTGAGACCTTGCGTGTTAAGGGATAATATACGGAGGTTTTCCATATTTTAAAGAAGCAATAAGTGTAGGGAGATGCTGGGGAAAGGGGGAGGGGAATTCCACCTCTGGGGATTGGGAAATCAAGGAACCAAGTGTATCTCTTTAATTGTTTAATGAACCTGTATAAATTAGAAGATATAACTTAACAAATAAAATGTGAGAGAGGATAAAGACCCGCTTAGGTCAAAGGAAAGTGGGTAAAGAACCCGTGATGGGGGGGCGGAGCCACAGTGGATTAAGGAAAAGGAAATGGAGTCGGTTTAAGAGGGAGGCAGTGTACCTATACCGCACTCTGGGATTCTAATTGGAGTGTAAAGAAAGGGAGTGAAGGTAAAAATAGGGTGCTAGGATGTGGCATCCCTCCAGGTGAGATTTAAGATAGTATGGGGTTAAGGAAATCATGAGAGTGGTCATTTTCACTGGGGGGGAGATATGTTGTCTGAGCGGAGTGTAGGGTTATAGAAATGAGTCTTTCAGGTAGGGAGAGGGAGCCAGGGACATAGGAGAGATGATCTAGTGTGTTGGTCATAGTAGTTATGTTGGAGCGTATCATCATTAAGGGATATATTGGTATAAGGGGCTAGAGATATTTGTATTGGATGTGCTGTAGCCAGCTTAAGGAGAATGGGTATTATAGCAAGATAAAGTAAACAATTATATATAACAACAAACATTAGCATGCACATTATCTAACAGTTAGCCACCTCTACTGCATCATGGGTGTGAAGGTCCTTATGTAAGAGATGTGAAAGGTTGTATAATGCATCTCACTACAGGAGAAAGAGGGATTAACTAGGCATAATCGACATGTATGAGGAAAGAAATCCCTTAAGACAATGGGTTAAGGGTAAAGCATAATTTGATCACTAAGAAACAGGAGCGTATAGAGGAGGGTAAGTAACTTTACCACATCTGGGTCAGATGTTCTCAAGAAGAGTCTATGTATTTGGGTAAAATGAGGAAGGGGGTATCTAAGAATACAAAAGGGGGGGAGGCATGAAATATGTGAAACCCCTGAAGAGGTATTACAACAACTGGATGTAGAGGTGGCAACATATTATCCTAACTGTAAGATACATGGGAACATTTTGGTTAAACATCAAACCTAGAAACAAACGGTACAAAGCAACTGTTAATAATATTATAGTAAATGTTAAACTATTTGTCTTCTCTATCTCAGAATATAAGTAAGCAGTTCCTTTATGGTGGATGTAGACTAATCTACGTAATTAGTTAGATATGAGAGAGTGAAAGTGCTCCCTATAAAGGTGGAATGTCTTGATGAAGTGATGAGAATAAATTTAACATTACCTGTCAGAGGGAATCATGGTGGTTCGTGGATGTCAGAGGTTAAAGGCTGAAGATGCCCAACATCCACCAAGAGAAGAGTATGGCTGTTAAGACCATAGGAGGATGTCTGTTGCACCATGTGGGGGAATGTATAAGAGCTAGGTAAGGGTAAGTCAAGTACCCGTCTGTGAGCTCCAGTAATTCCTGCATGATGAAGTTCCTGTTCTTTTCAACCGGAAGGTGTTGGTATATGTTCTTAGTTATAGAACATCAGATTAATTTATTCTTGTCTCTTCGAATGTTGTTCAGCTGAAGAAGAATGTGGGCTCCAGGCCGGAGCTGAAGCGTTGACAGATTCAGTCGTGTCTTTAGGTTTATGGTTTGGTTCCTGCGGAGAAGAGAGACCTAGTGTGTGAAGAAGTTTCATGCCTTGTTCATCAGAAGAGATGACATAAGAATGATCCTGATGTTGTAGAAAGATTTTCACAGGGAATCCCCATCTGTATTTGATGTTGTTATGGCGGAGGGTTCGGGTAAATTGTTGGAAAGTTTTTCTCTTAGCAAGAGTATGTTGAGATAGGTCCGGGAATATCTGTGCATTTTGGTACGGGTCATTAAGAGATTTGTTAGCAAAGGATGCTCTGAGCACTTTGTCCTTGGTTGCATAGTAGTGAAGTCTCACTACTACATGCCTTGTTCATCAGAAGAGATGACATAAGAATGATCCTGATGTTGTAGAAAGATTTTCACAGGGAATCCCCATCTGTATTTGATGTTGTTATGGCGGAGGGTTCGGGTAAATTGTTGGAAAGTTTTTCTCTTAGCAAGAGTATGTTGAGATAGGTCCGGGAATATCTGTGCATTTTGGTACGGGTCATTAAGAGATTTGTTAGCAAAGGATGCTCTGAGCACTTTGTCCTTGGTTGCATAGTAGTGAAGTCTCAGAATAACATCTCTGGGGGTATCCGTGGAAGAATTTCAGGGGCGTAGGGCTCTGCGCTCTGTCAATCAATAAATCTTGTGACTGGGGCGTACCTAGTAGCTCTTTAAACAGCCCGTTAAGATAATCCATGAGCTCTGTTGTATCAACTGACTCCAGGATTCCTCGTATTCTCAAGTTGTTGCAGCGTGACCTGTCCTCGAGGTCTTCTAGCTTGCTCTCCAAATCTGTGATATGTATTGCGAGTTTTTGGGAGCAGGCTAGGAGATTGGAGTGATCCACAGAGAGATCTTCGTGTTTCCTCTCTAAAGTTTTGGTACGTTCTCCTACAGACGAAATGTCTCGCTTTAATTCAGCAACTGACTGTCTGAACTCCTGACGGAGGGAAGTATAATGAGTGTCCATCTTATCAGACAGGGCTTGGATAGTATCCAAAAACGTTGACTGAGAGAGAGCAGTGCGGTCCTTGTGTGAGGTGTCTGTCTTTGTGTTTCTGTTGAAGGATGTGGTTGAATCTCTGGAGTCATCCTCTGAGAGTTCCAGGTCTGAGGCATGTTTACTATGAAAGTGGTCCGTTAAGGTTCTCTTGGGGTTTTCCTGGGGTTTTTGTTTTCTCCTCATTGTATTTGCCATTATGCTGTAGTTGTTGGAGGACTTCAGGACTAAGTGATGCAATGCGTGGTAAGTATGTAGATAGCTTATAGTAGTTTCCTTAATTAGAATGGGACCCATAGGGGGCACTTCTGCACCTCTATTTACGGGCCTTTAGCCCTGCATTGTTTCTGGTTCTAGAGCAAACAGGAGCAGCTACTAGAAAACTTTAGTGTCGAGGAGGTGTAATGTGTTCCTAGAGTTATATGGGAGATTGCTGGGAAGTAGTAAGGAAGTCCCAAAAATTTACTTCTAAGAGAAGGCGAAGTGGGGAAAAGGGAAGTGGTTATGACCCGCTTACTACACGGAGCAGCGGGAAAGGGAGGAGGGGGTCACTGTTTCTAAAGTACAATCAGACTATGAGTCTGGGAGTCAAAGTTGTAGTGAGGACTCTTAGGACATAATATATTGGAGAGAGTAGACTAGCACCTCCAATTAGGTTTGGCAGAATAGGATGTAGGCGGGCTAAGGCTCTGAGTTTAAGGGGGTCTAAGGTTTCCCCCTGAGTTGCAGGCGAGTATATTGGGTACTAACGGTGAGGGCAAATAGGAATGTCAGATGAGAGAATCAGAAGAGGACAAATTGCCTTCTCGCCATCCTCTAAGTGTGTATATTATAGGGGATATTTCCAGTGTATTGCTAGTGCTGTTGCCCTTTATATTGTTGCGTCTGATAGGAGGACAATAGCTTGGGAACTTATAGAGGGGTTAACTGACCTCACTAAGTGTTGGAGCGGGATAGTAATTATATGCCCTGTATGATGTTATTGATGCATAGAGCTCCCCCAAAATTAAAGGGCTGTAGGCCTCTGTGGGGGTTGTCAAGGGTTGAATGTCAATTATTTCCTCTTGATTGGGAAATATGGGCTCTTTCTATAAGGTAGGGTTTTCTATAAATCACCAGCAGTCTCTTAAATCCCCTATATCAATTAGTCCCAGGAGCCTAGAGGGTTATAGGGGACACAGCGCTCGGTGCGGGTTTGTATTAAGTGTATTGCGCACTTACTTTATGTATATAAGGTGTTTGAAATATGTCTGCAGTCTTTATGGCTGCTGTCTGTGCAGGATCACAGGAATCGTGTACTATGATCTTCTTTTTAGGCACTGTGAGGATGGGATATACTCTCCTCCGTAACTCTCCTCCGTAACGAGGGATGTGTTCACTGCAAGCAGCATGGGTATGGCTGCGTGTCCCTCCTTTAATGGCTCTCAGCTGAATGAGTGCGGTCCAGGGATTGCCACCTGTATGTTGCAAGGCTATCGGCTTCTGTATTGCTATAGCGAGGAAAAAGCTTCTTTTGTGTAGGTGTCCCCTTGTGTTGCCAGAGTTACCCGGTATGATGCTGAAGAGCGGGCAGAACTAAGAGGCGGCCCAGGTAAGTCAGGCAGCGATTACAGTCCACACAGCCCTCTGTGTTGCCTATGAAGCTGAGAGGCAAGATGTCGGCTTTTTGCGGGCTTCCCCACGGACCCAGAGCTGTCTATTGGGTTAGATTAAAAGAAACCTCCCTAGGTACTACATATAAGTCCTCAGTTCTTAAGGCGTCTGTATTGGAGGATAAAGTTAGCGGAGTTCATAGGGGATTTCCAAGGGATCCGGGATCAGCCCCACAGAGCTGTAAAGCCAGTTATTGTAACAATTTTTTATTTGGAGATGAGTATTTCCTACAAATACAGGGTACTGCAATGGGGTCCAACGTCGCCCCAAACTATGCTAACATTTTTATGAATGTATTCGAGGAGAAATTTATCTTTTCCAATCCTAGGTTTCATCGGTATGGCGCCTGTTGGTGGCGCTATATCGATGATATCTTTGGGATATGGTGGGGCGACGTTGGATCCCTATTGAAGTTTGTGGAAGACATAAATGGAGCATCTGGTCATATAAAATTCAAGTTGACTTGGAGTGAAAGTGACATTACTTTTTTGACACTAGGATTATTAAAAATGGAAGAGAGCTGAAGGTAGATCTGTTTAGGAAGGAGACAGATAGAAACAGTTTATTGCACTTTGATAGTGCTCATCCTGGATCTCTCCTTAAGGCCCTCCCCCGTAGTCAATTTTTACGAGCCCGCAGAATTATTACTGATGATAATCTATTAAAAACAAGAATGATAGAAATGGCTGACAGATTTACTAAGAGAGGATACCCATCAGATATATTAGAAGCTGAAATTAATTACGCGCTATCAGTCCCTAGAGAAAGTTTATTGATAAATTAATAAAGAGGAGCGCCTAATATTTGTATCTGAATTTAATTCCCAGTCTAACCAAATCCAACGCATTATGAGGAAACATTGGTCAATATTATCAGAATGTAACCCCCAAATTAAGGAATTTAAAAATTTACCTATGCCAGCTTATAAGCAAAGTTTTAATTTAAAACAACAACTAGTTAGAGCAGACATTGGGACAAACATCAAATTAAAACAAAAATACATCAAAGGTAAGAATGAGGGTTGTTTTCCCTGTTTGGGATGCTCATGCTGCAATAACATGACCAAAGGGCCCATATTTGTTCAACCACTGGAAAAAAGTTTAAAATTAATGGCTTTCACACTTGCTTAACCACCTATGTAGTTTACTTAATTAAATGCCCATGTGGGCGGGGCTATGTCGGTGAGACGACTAGAACTATCAAAGATAGGATAATTGAACATAAAAGCTCCATTAGAACTAAGAACTTAAAAGCACCAGTAGCACAGCATTTTGTGGAAAAGGGCCATTCAATTGGGCAATTGCGTTTTCAAATTATTGAGAAAATATTAATGCCAAGAAAGTTAGGTAATAGAGAACTCCTCCTTAAACAGAGAGAGTGCTTTTGGATTTGGAAACTAGGCACTATGGAACCAAATGGGTTAAATAAGGATCTAGATATGTCTGTTTTCCTATAAGCTGTTATCTATCTGTATATAAGTCTGTTATTGAGATTGTAATATGATTCTATGAATACATTGTATTATATGTGTTATTATGATTGTAACTAGATCCTAATGAATACATTGTATTATTGTTTTTAATTGTTTGGAAATATAACAAATTTTGTATATAAAGGGTTAATAGGAAGCTGCATGTGCAGCGCCACCTAGTGGTGTTAAGGTATAAATAGAATCAATTGAGTATGATGTTTAGCATGAATAAGGTAGCAATACCGAAACGTTGCTGACAATGTTGTGTTGTGTCTAATAAACACAAATTTTTGCTGCTACTCCTTTTGGATTTCTTTGGATTGATATTTCAGAGACTGGAGTGGGTCTCTTGAGTGGCTGGCATAAGGGGTCGTTGTGTGCTGGGTCATTGACTTTGAATTTTGAAGCCAGTTGAAATGCCTCCAGTCATTGCTGGAGTTGCGTAATCTCCTTAGTCGAGTTGGCTGATGTTTTTAACTTCAGATTAATACTGAGGTGGGGTAAATGCAGGTATGTGCTGCCAAATATAGGATCTATTTGGGGTATTGGGGTCTATAAGGGTCTTATTTTTCAAATGTGAGACAGGAGCTAAGTTTCCCTGCAACCAGTCGACTCCCTTGCTGGCTCCGCCCAGCCCCCCCCCGCAAATGTTTTTTTTATTTTTTTATTACCAACACAAGGTACAATGGTGAAATAAATCCAACAATACACCTCGCAGGGTGTTTGAAGGGTCTACAAGATTGATAGATACATTATCAGATACATTAGAATGTGATAATCACATTTACAGTGAGAACTGTAAGCATTTTCAACAGATTTAAGTGACATCCATATGATATGCATATGCACCTTGACGTTGGGAGTTTTGTTATTTTATAAACTAAGACAACTAAACATCATAAATAACAATAAAATAACAAAATAAAAATAAACCTAACTCTAAAACTAACATTACTAAATCAAATTAAGTTAAATGAAATTGAATTGAATGGGGAAATGTGCATAGTACCAGAAGGATTATTGTAGTATTTCCTATGCCAAGGCATATGTACAAATAAGTTGGGGAGAAATAGTGGTTCTTATAGAATGTATAATTTGCTCTATACTTCAAGTGATGAGACCAGTGCACTAATGTATTAGTTAGTAAGGACTTAATGAGAATAGATTAACCAACCTCAGATCCATGCAGACAGAAGTGAGGATGAAATGCAGTAAAACCCTGTCTCTTAACGGGATAATAATAGTAGCTTTTGATAGAGACAAGACATGGTTACAGGGATTTTAGAAATCCTACAAAGGTATACGTGGGCCAAAGGGGATGACCATATCTAACAGAGCCTTGGTGTGCCTGAGCATCAGAGATAACCATGATCCCAATGCTTTTAAGTAAGGAGCACAAAAAACAAACCAAAACAAACAAAAACATCCTTTCAGAAGTGCATTCATTCAGAAGAGGGTGTAACACACTAACAGTTTGGAAATATGTGCCAATTCGACAGACCTGCAGCAAGAGTTAATTGTGAGATTTCTCCCATTGCAAGTACCATCCCAATGAGACTTAGAGTGAAAGTTAGTGCAAATATAATGTACGCTTATGTTATAAAAGTCAGAAGCTGCCATGGGGATGTCCAGCATTATCTAAACCATACAGGTTAGAAGAGTCCATATGGTTGAGTTATATCCGAAAGCATTCAGTCAAAGAGTGTGAGACATATTGACAATTTAGAAATATGTGCCATTTTGACAGACATGCAGCAAAAGTTAATTGTGATATTTCTCCCATGGCAAGTACCATCCCAATGGGACTTAGAGAGTGAAAGTTAAATATAATGTGCGCTTATGCCATAAGAATTAGAAGCTGCCATGAGGATGCCTAGGACTATCTATGCCCTACAAATTCATATTATTTGCAGGGGATTCTTGGGGTTGTGGTGTGAGTCAAGGTTTTCCTTTTCCCCTTAAAAAGGATGTTACAACATAATAAAACAAAACAAAACCAGTGGCCAACAGGGCCGGAATTGAGAACCCACACTACCCAATAACAGCACATAGCAGTAGATATACTGGTTGGAGACCGATCATTTACTGCCAGGCGTTTGCCAAAGGGAGTTATAGTCTCTATATCTACAGTTCCATTTAAACAAATCTCCTAAGGCTGAGATAGCGTCTGGTATTTGTGAGCGAGGGTTCACATCGAGGCCCCCACGTAAACTGCTGGGGCAGATGTTCATTCATCCCACAGTAGTTGGAGACGACAGAACCTGCAGTGTTGCTGCTAATGTAGTAGTTCATATTAAGAGTCCCTTGCTGTTATAATCAAAAGTGTCGTTTTGTGGGTCTGCGGGAAATGTGTGAGACAGAGCTTTTTATAACTAAGGCAGGCATATATATCCCAGGTTTTGGTAAAATATATGGAAATAAACATATTATGATAAATGTCAAGTGAATTGTAATTGATTGTTAGCATGGTGTTTCTATACGGCCCCAAAGCATGCATTTGTCGGTATTGTCATAAGTGTTCATCTCAGCCAATTCCACATGTTAACATATTTGGTGTAGTTGGGCAATTATATTTGGATAGTCAAAGATGCTGGGTATATTGCCGTAACATAGAGGTTGAGCGAGGGAGTCAGTTCTTAAGGTTGTTTTGACCTATAGTCAGCTGAGACATAAGCAAGAAACCGATTACCCGACTCCAGCCCGGGGTGTTGCCTGATACCCTTGTCCCAGAAAACAACAGCTTTTTTGCGGCGGTAGGGGGACCCGCCTCACAGCCTGAGTCAAGAACAGCAGTATACTTAAAGGGCAATTGCCCCCTCCCGAGACCGGTCGTGGGGTTTGCAGTGCGGTGGTATGTTGTGGTGAGTCATTTAACCATGATCCTGAAGGGCAACTGTCCCATCTTGAGTCCAGCTTCCGGGCCCATAGAAGAGGGGTAACTTGCGGTAAAGCAAATGTAGTTGTAGTTTGACCAATCTGCTGTGCAGTGTGGGTCCCAGTATCGCCGTATGTGACAGTAGTCTCTGAGATTGCGCTGCTGTTCCTCTCCCCCTGGCCAAGGCATTGTTCGGCTCTGACAACTTGGCTCAGTGACACGTGGCCGGCATAAGAGTAGTACCGGGGTTGATTCGGGGTACCGGTGACAAAGCAGCTAGCGTCCGCATTTTCACTGAGTGCCAAGAATCCTGTGATCCGGTGTTTGTCAGGCATAGCCCGGTACTTCCTCTGGAGTAGAAGGTCAGGGATGCTTGTTTCCTGCACCAGTGTTATAGTGTCCGTTTCCAGGGTGGCTGCTTCACAATCGGCAAGTGAAATCTGGCGCAGCTCAGTTGAACAGATAGGAGTCGTTACCTTAACCTGTTCAGGAACACAACACTCTCTCACTTCACAGAGAAGTTCCCCCATAGCTGCCGTTAGGGAGTCCAGTAGTGGTGCAAAAACATCAATTAGGGCTTCAGTAATGTGCGCCATCTTGTTAAGCGGAGCAGGCACATCTGCATGCTTAACGGCTAAGTTTAACTTTTAAGTGCCTTCTCGGAGGCCAGGAGTTGTGATACCCTGATCCTGTGGTTTTCCCGGACACAATAATTGCCCAGGGAGGTATGGATGGCTGTAGATCTAGCCACTTTGCATTCACAAGCGCACGGAGCGTTGTGGAGCTGTGGCCATCTTGTTAAGCCGCCTACCGGAAGTCCCCACAAATGTTTTTTTAATGCATTTGACTGCTTTAAATATCCCCTGTACCTTGCATTGGGTTTATAGTGCTGTGGAATCTTTGGGCGCCCTACAAATAACCGATAATAATAATAATAATTGGGGCAATTTGACACCTGAATTTTGGCTTTCCAGATTTTTGAACCTTTCAAATTCTAGATTTTAGATATGTAGAAAAGTGTGCCTAATTTATGTTGATTCAGATAGAGCATGCAATTTTAAGCAACTTTCTAATTTACTCCTATTATCAATTTTTCTTTGTTCTCTTGCTATCTTTATTTGACAAAGAAGGCATCTAAGCTAAGGAGCCAGACAATTTTTGGTTCCGCACCCTGGAAAGCACTTGTTTATTGGTGGGTGAATTTATCCATCAATCAGCAAGAACATCCCAGGTTGTTCACCCAAAATGGGCCGGCATCTAAACTTACATTCTTGCTTTTCAAATAAAGATATCAAGAGAATGAAGAAAATTTGATAATAGGAGTAAATTAGAAAGTTAAAATTGCATGCTCTATCTGAATCATGAAAGATAACATTTGGGTTCAGTGTCCCTTTAACATTATTATGCATGATCATTTCACGTTAATAAACAACATTGTCCTTGGTTTTATTATAAAGTCAATTGTATAGTTGAAATCATTTTTTTAAATAACAAAACTTGCATAAACCCAAGGAAACAGATAAAGTAGAACCAGAAACAGACACAGAGACAAAAGAAGATCACACTTGCAGACATAAGAAGATCTCACACTTGTAGGTTGGTTAAATCCTGAACTCTGATATACTTCAGACATTAGTAGTAGCATGATTTCATTCAAAACACAAGCCAAGGGACAAACTATATTTAACCCAGAAGGTAACCTCAAACCTATAGACAGAACCAGTCCTCCATAACCAAAGCAAAGTCAAAGAGCTAGCTTAGGGTCAGAAATAGTAATCAAACACAATCAGGTACCCAGCAGCAAACAGAAGAATCCAGAATCAGGCAGGAGTTTGGAACACAGCGTTAATCGGAAACATGCAGCCACTTAAATAGAGATCACTTAAAATACTTTAGAGCCAAGTCTAATGAGGAAGTGAATTGATGCAAATAGAATGAACATGATTACACAACAATTAATAATTAATTAATAATTGCAGAAATATCAAAACATGAGAAAAAACTATCTATCCTTTCTTTTTACCCCTTGTAATGTCATATAGAATTTAACAGTTTTAGGGGAGATCCCATGCACACAATCAAACCTGTGTTCCTTATTTTCATATAAATACAATTTACAGGATACAGCTACATTCCACTGTATTGAATTGTACACAAAGTAAAATGTGGAATATTTAAGTAAAAAACGTTAAGATGCAAATCTTTATTGTGTAACCAATTAACAATATTAATAAAAACTATTGGAAATAAAGAGATCTATGTTATGGGGAAATCAATTTCTATTTCTCCTCCCCTTGTAGCACTAGTTTCTATACTCCAAGAATTAAAAACTTGACCAAAGACTAGAAGTCAATTTAGAAGACAAATAGAAAAAACACAAAAACCCTAATCTGTTGCGCAAAGCCCATGACATATTCTCCTCGAACAGTGTACATGAAAATGTGAATATTTCAGATTCCATATTGTTTTTGCAATGGGATTTTGTTCTATTTATTTATTTTATTTTTATTTTATTTTTTTATTTTTTTTTATTCGAGGTTCATTTAAAGGCATACAACATTGCAAAAACAGATTCTCATGTCACATAAGGAAAAATAACAGTTTTACAAGGAGTACTGACAATACAAAATATGTGTACCGTATGGACAATATGTAAATAGGGTGCCTGTTACCTATAGTCCTTCTTAATGATCCTGTAGGTCTCTCTTGAACCTTCTAACATAAACAGAGATATTTGGGTAAAAGAAGGTGATTTCAAACCTGAGAGACCACTAATAGATCTCGAGTGATAAACCTCGATTTTATAATATTTTATATCATGCGCATCAAATAAACTTAGAGCCTTTATTCTGTAACTCAATAGGCCGCTATTGGGCCAAGCTGAAATATAAACTCAAGGTAGAGAAGGAATACTATTTTAGTATGTGTAATTTGTAGGAAATGTTGAAAGTTATACTAAGTAGGTAATATTGAAATTAAAAGTTATGGAGGTGCGGCATTGGCAAGATAAGCCGCGTATTTAGCCTTCCTATCTTAGGAAGTACATTAAAATGGGAGGGGGGGATGGGGGGAGTAGGTGATAGAGTGAAAATGATAGTCTAAGTACATGAGCAGGCCTCAAAGTCTGTGTTGAGAGTAGCGAGGGCTCATGGGTTATTAGAGGGTAAATAAGAGCAGGTTATTTATATGATAGGTCAATGCTATGTCCTGCATAAAGAAGCTTTGAGAGCTTAAGGTAATAGCTTCGACATTAGGTAGTTATATAGTTATACGGAATATATACTGGGCAATCCTATAAGGCCCAAGGGGGACACCAAGTTAAATGATATCGTAGTCTGCAAGTCTAACCCAAATAAAATTGTCAGAGAATTGTGCCTTTCCAAACTATATTCTGCTCAATGAATCCCACGAATTCAGGGTAATTTTTAATACCAGGGGTTATGTAGCTCTGTCAAATAAAATATAGGAGCAAGGAGCTAAATATCAAGGGATTAGCGCAGGTCCAGCCTGTACTAGAAGACAGGTCATCCTGTAGTGTTCGAGGTCTGCTTATCACACAAACTTGAATAGGAAACATAATTACTGTGCGCCTACCTAAAAATTCACATAGAGTTAGCATTTAAGTCGCTTGCTCCTGCTATGGCTATATAACCATTATAATTACAGCGGTAGAAACATGCCTAGAGAGACTATGACTGAAGCTTGTCTGTGGAGCTGTATTTTTGCGGATTATAGACAACAAGCTGCCCCGGCCGCTGGCAGCAATAAGTTGTAACTAAAAACAGCACCCAAACACCAAACATATGCGTAAAATGTAGAGATCAGCAATTATGAGAGCACCATGTAGGTTCAGTTTAGAGCATTATGAGTACCAGTAAACAGTAAGGAGCCTACAAAGATAAGAAAGTGCACACCTGTAACAGTTAATTCAAACACTAAAATATGTAAGACATGACCTGCCCACAGTATATAGCAACACATTTAGAATGAATCGGTGAGCATTGATAAGACAGTGTATAATAAGGAACCGTTTCTCAGACAGAGTAATAATAATAAAGGTCTGAATTATCAAAATGGTATTAGATGGGAAGAGCAGTAAAAAAGAACAAAACACAAAAAGGCACATATTTCCCTTGAGATTTGAAATATTATAAACAATCAATAACTATGGTGATGCCCACATATTACAGTCCTCTTTGTGATTAACCCATCACATCAAAATTGATGAGTGAAGACAGTCTCGTAGCAGTCATCCTAAGTATAGGTCCATGAACTCAGCTAAGCTAAATATGGCAACAGAGCCTGATAGAGTACTTATTATAAAAACTTTAGAGAGTATATACTTTTATAAATAAGAGTAACAATCCTCAACTGTAAAAACTTAGTGCATAGTTAACATCTAGACATAATGGTAAAACTAGTGTCCAGTACTCATCATGAGTTAGCTGCGGAGACCAGGGAGTATAACTAGACAGTTTTCTAGAATGAAGTGCAATAGGAGAGTTCAATGGTGTAGCGACACAGATTCGGGGCCAGGCTGCTCCATAATAAAGAAGGTTGAGCAGGACAACAAAGGCCAGCTTAGCCTATGCCCTGCCTGAAGCTAGAGGAAGCACGTAACCTTTCATCCCACCTTATATAGATGTTGCCGAGCGGTCTGTGAGACTCAAAGGAGCTCCGGTAAGATGGCTGGTAGTTAGGAGTCAGGCACAGTCCCCACGCCCACAACCAATCTTTAGCGCACTGAAGTGTGCCTGCCTGCGGTGATGCTCTTAGATGCTTGTGGAGTATATCCAGTTGCGGGCCACACAAGACAGCGCCTAACTCCCGTTTTACATCTGGGATAGTGGTTTCTTTTGCAGCCGCCGCCGGATCATAGCATGAGAGAGTAAGTGCCGGTTCAGGAGTCAAAGATGGCGGCTGCCGGGGACCTGATGTACCCTCCGTGTCATCACGCTCCTGCTCACAAGTAGTTAGGGTAGTTGATAGAGCGGCCTGAGCGGTAAGAAATTTAAAAGCTGCATCCACTGCATCAAGGAGGGCTTGGTTATGGTGTTGCAGTAAATCAGTTATCTGTCTCTATAAAAGTGCGGCCATGATTTTCGCGCCTTTGTTTCAGGCTGATACAAGCTGGAAAGACTGGGTTGCAGACCTTTAATAATTGTAGTGGAGTTCTCAGGTTGCAATAAAAAGTCAGTACTCCCCAAACACCTCCAACAAAAGATGATAATTGGTATTAAAGCCTTTATAAACGTTGTACAGAGCAGGAGCTCCTAAGATGTGCGTCTTGTCTTGGTGGTGGTTGGCTCCTCCCCCCGGATTTGTTCTATTTAATTCTAAATAAATATTTATCTATGTATGTGATGATTTTTAGACTGATATGTCTATTTATTGCGAGATAAGTATCTGAATTTATATATATATATATATATATATATATATATATATATATATATATATATATATCTAGATATCTCAAGATCTATATGCAAAAATCTCTTTGAAAATACATCTGAGATATTGTTTAATGTGCATAAGATTGTAATGTAAAATATTTTCATTATCTCCATAGTTAAACATATCTCTATACATATAAATCCATGTTTCTCTATGTATGTGTATGTATGTCAATGTAAAATCCCTGTGTCTGCTTTTTTTTCTAACACCCGAGATCTCGTATCTTTGAGCCCTTATAACTTTTGTGTGCAATATTTTTGTTATTAGACAGTGTTAATATGAGTGTAACTGTACTTTGTAATGTATTTTTTTAAGGGTTTTGTGAAACTTTTTTGTTGAGCAAAGCTGTTAACTACAGCTATTTGTGCGCCAAAAGGATTGTTGCGTGAAAGGCGATTGTGCGCTTGCAATCACAATTTTTTCAAGACTTGTAATACCAGCGCAATGGAAATTGATTGCGAAAAGACCACATCCCTCATGGAAAACTTATAACGCGCTTCTTGTAATCTTGCCCTTTGTGTGTGTTGATAGCAACTTTATTGAATTTGTTTTATTTCTGCAAAGATGGACATATTCTCTCTTACCCAAGCAGAGGAAGCAGCCTGTTTGTATTGCAGTCGTGAAACATGTTGCAATAATTTTAAATTCACTGCTTCTAAATCTTTTTAGTCTTTAACAAGAATTTATTTTTATTTTTTTTACAATTTTTTTGGAGGACGCATCTTTCATTGAAGTTTTGGAGCTAATTAGATGAGAAACTTTGAGGCATTTTACATCTCCAAATAGGGTTCCACTAATTGTGAGTATAAGTCCATCTATATCAAAGCAAGAAAATTCAATGATGATTCACTGAAACACTGTTTGATGCACTTTTTTTTATTTTGTTGCAAATCTATTACTTACAGACTAAAGCCACTGGACTCCATTTAAGATGGGCCGGACAGACAGAGACAGACATCTTTGTCCCTGTCCGCCCGTCATCACGGCTAGCGGGCAGCAATATGCTGTCAATTTCCCTGTCGATCATTGGGATCATAGACTATGTTATCTATTTTACATTATTGCTTATGGCAACTAACATTTAAAATCTTTGTACATTTGGTGATATGATTTTTTTGTACTCTGGCTTTTGTGGATGTTTAGTATTTTTAACTCTGATTAGTTGTAATATCATGCTTGTGGTGGGTGCACTTGCAATCAAAACTGCCACCTCCAACTAATTAATAGAACATGGATATCCATGAAAAAAGTTATATTATGTCTCTTTAATATTTTCTGTATATTTTATGAGATTTGTGGAGAATGTTAACATTTCAGAATGAAGGTCTTTGAGGACTGGAGAAAGCAATATTTTTTTAAGAAAATATTTTAAGAGCCTTAGTTATATTCAGCTCTGTAATAATTGTACTGTTACATTTGTAACTGGTGACTGTGGTAATATGTAAGTTGGGTTTTATTATATTTGAGTACTATAAAATGTCAAAATGTTTATTCAAACTGCAATGTCAATATATTCCTACCAACAGAATATATGTATCTTTTCAAAGTAAGTTGATTTTGATAAATAGGTTCATAATATATTACCTTTGCATGGGTCAACAACCTTGCACTTATATGTTTTCTTTTCCCGGAGGTGCAAGAAGGTAGAACGTAATTGTGTTCATCAGCACAATACAGCAAATCAGACAAGCAAGAATGTTGGTTGAGCACATATTGTACTTTTCAATCTATTTTTCAAATCTTTCAAGGCTTGTATAATGCCATTTAAAATCCAAGTATATTATAAAAAAAAAAAAAGACTTTTAACCTTTAAAATTGTTTTTATTTTTTCACTTTTTTTGCAATAGTTTTCCAATTGTTATTTTAAAAAAAGACAGTCTCCATGCCTGGTTTTATCCATTCATCCCTGACTATGATCAAAGCCTTTTCCCCAAAGTTTTCTCATAATTTCTTGTTCTGTTCAATAAGTCATTTATATATTTTTAATTGTCATCCATTTTGTGTTATAAAAGTCCTTGGATTAAAATCCTTGCACACATATATATGTTTAAAATGAAGAATGCAACTAAAATAACATTTTCTATAACCTTTATATAACGTTATATTACACATAATAGCTAAATAATTATTGTAGCAAAGGTCAGTAGTATTTAAACTCCTAATGCATTTTAAAGTAAGAAATTTAGTTCATGTAGTGTTTTGTCCTCATTTTCCCCTTGGTAACCATTAGGAATGCAAAGATTTGAAAAAATATATTTTTGCATAGTTGCAGAATATCAAAGTAAATGGCAGGAGGTATCTGCACACACACTGCTTAAGGGCTAACAAAAGCAGTTTAAAACGGCAAAGCTTTATTTGAACATTTAAAGCACAGACACATCCCACCCAATTTAAGGCCGGAGATGAAATGGGCAAATGACAGGCTATCCAGCTTGAATATTGTGGCACTTCATTAAAGTCTTATTACACTGGTAACAAAAAAAAAAAAAAAAAGTACAATTATATAAATGGCAAAGGAGAAAAGAGAGCGCCTCATGGTGTGAATAACTCTAAACAAGGTATAAAGCAGTGTAGCGGTGTCCGGTGAAAAGGTACTCACAAGGATGGTGGCACTTTTAGTCAAAAAAGTGCAAACAGGCAGGCTGACATTTAAACAGCAGTCAGTACGCTGGCAATCAATGCGATCTGGCTGTCAGGAAACCACAGGGGAAATCCCAGTTGTGGTAGAGCCGTGCTCCACAGGAATCAGGTCCTCACAGCAGAGCTCCGATTTTTTCTCTCCAAATGTATTGTCGGCAAGGAAATCGGGAGTAGAGATCCTGTGATAGATTGCCAAACTGAGCAAAGTCGCTCCGTAATGTTCCGATAGCCGTGTTATAATAAGAACGGCTCAAGGCTTCAAAGTTTGGTAAAAAGGAGTAGAGGGTGGTTTGGCAAGAATATAATATAAAAAGTTAAAAACAATCCAATTGCGATATGAAAGTGGTTTTATTTGAGCTAATAACGCGTTTCTCGGCCGCTAGCTCCTGGCCGTTTCATCAGATCAATTCTGTCACATTTTATCCATATAATACAGCAAAATGTCTTATTCCCATCAGATACCCTGTTTTTTGGGGGTATATACCCTATTTAACATTATCAGAAATATACCCTATTTTTCTCTATGTCTATTTAGATACACCCTCCTTCCAATTGATTCTTAATACATTTTTAACATTTTATATTTGTCCTCTCTTATTATTTATTTTATTTGACATATATTAGGCGCACCTTATTATTATACTTTTTGTATAAAATGTCCTAAATTATATAAATGGCTCTACAAATAAAAATCAGTTGATGACTATTACTTAAAGGGGTATTCAATACAAAGGCATCCAATTATCAAATTCTGGGCGGACAAGGTTAGCTCCCAGGAACCTGTTTATCAGGCATCTTGGCCATATGGACAATATCTACTGCCCACAGGTATTGTTGCACAAGAAAATGCTTGTTCAACCCTGCCCCCTGCTCTTGCACAGCCAATTGTGTGAGGCACGCCCATGCAATTCTGCATTGCTAGGGCTCAGAATCTGCAATGGCAGCTTGATAAATGGAACACAATATCTCTTTAATTTGTCCCTAATTAAAATTGATCAGAAGTCCTGTATTTATGCATATTTTGTACATTAAAAAACAATTAAATTCACTATAAAACCAACCACTATAAATAGCTTTTCAAATGCATTTGTGACCTATTAATAACAACCCTATATGTTGCATGGGGACGTAAAAAAAAAAGTGATAATGCAGTCTTTCAGAAATCAATTTTTGATAATTTTTTGCATGATTTTTAGACTATGGACAGCTTGAAAACCCTTTTTTTTTACCGTTTCTTATTTGTTTGTGCATTTATTTATTTGTTTAGATGCTAAAGTTTTTGTAAATTACCACTTTATATGTTTCTAAAAATAATCAATTCAGGTTTAAAAAATATGGTCATCAGAATATTGATAACAAAATCATATATTCTCACACATGTAATAAATTAAATTGTTACTGTACCTAAAAATTAAATTGATAAATCAGTCATTATTAGTCATATTCTTTGAAAAAATTGTCTATACTTTCCTGTTATATTGTTTATCTAATTTTTAGTGATTTTGCTTCTTATAGTGGCTCCTCCTGCAACAATGATGTGTAGCATATACTGTGTGTTGTTATTTTTGGCTCCTTATTGCTCCTTAGTGTTACAGCAAATGTTTACTTCTCTAAAACAATGGAATGGAAGAAGGTGTGTAATCACTTGGGAATTAATCGTATGTTTTTTGGTTTACTTGCCTACAAGCAAGACAATGGGACATATTTATCATAGTGAGAGCGGACATGATACGATATAGCGTATCATGTCCACTGCACACCGATAAATGGCGACAGCATACGCTGTTGGCATTTATCATTGCACCAGCAGTTCTTGTGAACTGCTGGTGCAATGCTGCCCTCTGCAGATTTGCAGCAAATCGGCAGCTAGCAGGGGGTGTCAATCAACCCGATCGTAATCAATCGGGTTGATTTCTGTCCGTGGCCTCTTTAGACCTCTGCTTCATAACTTCTGTTTCTGGTGAGATGGATAAATCGACCCCAATATGTTAACACCTTATTGTAAAAAAATGACTACAGCAATAGATATTCTTGGACATATGTACAGACAGGGACACCTATATACAAGTTGTTTCTCTAAAAATATAATGAATATATTATTCATACTATCCAAAGTAGATGAGGATAACATGTTACTAGTGTGGGACCAATAACCAAGTGTCTTACAATTGTTAAACAAACTACTCTCTGAATTATGGGAAGCTCATAATAAACTATTACACTGGGTAAGTAAATATTAGTCCCAAACATTACAACAAATTGGACCCATTAGTTCAAAAAACTGTAAAAAAAATTGCCACTTCTCCAACTCAGATATAAAACACTTAGGACTGCATTAATCTGTAGGTGGACAAGGTGTAAGACTTAAATCCCTTAATATGACCATGTGTGAAAGTACAACAATTTTGGAATACAGTAATGACCACTGGCACCAGGTTTGCCCCCAGTTTTGCTAATCTCTTTATGGGACATTTCGAGGAGAATTATATATATAACTCGAACTGGGAGGCAAACCTGGTGTTCTATGGCCGTTATATAAACGATTTGATTTTTATTTTTAGGGGGACAGTGGATGAGGCCAGATTATTTTGTTCTTATCTGAACAAAAACTCTATGGGTATACAGTTCACCTCTAATATACAACGAGAATCCATAGAATTTCTTGATCTAATCCTGGCATGGGACACTGAACACAACATAGCCACATCCACATTTTTTAAAACTGTGGATAGCAATAATTTCCTTCACTACAATAGCAACCATTACCATCAATGGAAAAATAGTATACCATATAGCCAATTTTGCAGAATTAGAAGAAATTGTAGTTCATTAGAGAGATTTTGTGAACAATCTAAGATTCTTATCCAGAGATTTGAGGAAAAAGGTTACCCTAGGGACATCATTATGAGTGGATATGAAAAAGCATATAAATTGGATAGACCCACTATGCTCCAAATGAAGAAAAAAATTACAATAGCAGATAATGAGGCTCTAGAGAAACCTCAGCAACCCTGTTTTGTGACCCAATATAACTCCAATGCTAAACATATAAAAAAAGTATTACAAAAACACTGGCCAATATTATTAAAAGACCCTATTTTGAAGAAAGATCTACATAGTGCACCAAACGTAATATACAAACGAGCACCTACGTTCAAACAATCCCTAGCTCCCAGTAAGGTGGTTATTTCGAAAAAAAGTAGAGGAAAATCAACACCAAATTATCAAACAGGTCAAAGGGGGTTTTTTAAATGTGGCAAAACTAGATGCCACATGTGTAAACACATTACACATAAGACCAAAACAATTAAATCACATACTACAGGGGAAATTTTTCCTATCAATAATCATCTAACATGCAGCTCCTCATATGTAGTCTATGTCTTATCATGTAGATGTGGACAACAGTATTTGGGGCGCACTATCCGAAATATCCGAAAAAGATGGAGTGAACATAGCCGAAACATAAAGAAAAAATCCATGAAACATAGTGTATCAAGACACTATGTTCATGAGCACAATGGAGAAACTTGTCCCTATACCATAACACCTCTAGAAAGTATCCCCAGTTCTTGTAGATACAACAGGTTTACCAAATTACGTCAAAGGGAAACGTACTGGATCTATAGGTTTGGTACACTTTTTCCTAATGGCCTTAATGAGGTAATAGACTCGGCCGCATTTTAGGTGACTCACCTCTATATAAAAAAAAAAAAAAAAAAAAAAAAAAAAAAAAAACCCTTGTCCGGTTAGGGAAACACAAAAGGGACATTAAGGGCTTCACACTTAGGAGACTTTGATTATGCTATCCACCTTGGTACCGGACCTAGCCTCACACAATTCATCTCCACTAGCATATATATCACATAAACTTTGTAATAATCGATGTCGAATTTGTTAACATATACGAGCACATAGTCACATATCAAGCCCTCACAACCATATATCAGTTTTCCATTATATGATGTAATTTATAACATAGTACACAACACAATTATATTAACACGTGACGTATATGCCAATAATGTTAAAAAATTTTAAAAAATTAATAATCACAAGTATGAATATGATGAATGGTTATAGACTATCCACTCAAATCACATATGTCCTAAATAATATTCACATCATTCACATTAAGTATTTATTAGCACACAATCACATCATATAACCATTAAAATAATACACATCACCATGACCTCACTAATCCATTACTAGATCGTCAGATCAGAGTATAATCATATAACCGTAATTAGTCACAATATTAGATGTATTAGTTAAGATTTAGGGAGTCACAGAACCAAGTGTTTTACCCACATGTAGAATCGTTAGGAGAACAAAGTGGAAATATCCACGTTGTAAGTATGAAAAATAGATTGGCAGTACAGTTTATAATACTGAATCACAAATATGTACTTTATATGGAAGTCATCAGAATATAGTCTGGGATTGGTTCGATACTGTATCTACTGAAGGGCGATCCAAAAAGAAGGGTCCCCGATATTAGACCAGTGGTGTTATTATAATTCACAATCAAGTGTTTATCCATATGTAGAACTGTTAGGAGACTACAGTAGAAATATCCTCGTTGTTAGTATGTTAGATAGATGGGTGGTACCGTTATACTGTTATGTGTGTCAGATGGAAGTTATCAAAATGCAGCTCTGTGATTGGTCGGATTTCGGTCCCATCCAAAAAGAAGGTCTCCGATATGAGACCAGGGGTATGACCATTATAAGTTATTATCAGTATTAGTATTATGTTCACATCACATTACACAGTTCAAGTAAGGACAAATTTGTTTGCAAAAAAAATAGATTTTTTGTAAATTCTCGAAACTGTTGTAACAAATAGAGGTCCTGATATGTTCCTTTAAGAATTCACCTATGTTGTTCAACTTACCTGTACACACCCATCAGGAAAGGGGTGTGGTTGTGGAAATGTTTGGTAGTGGCGGCAATAAAAAGCCGGTTTTAAAACTAATTTGATATGCCTGATGAAACGGCCAGGAGGGCCGAGAAACGCGTAGCAATTTTAAACTTGTTTATATATGCCTGTCAACTCTGTGCAATAAAAGTTTTAAGTTTATTTTAACCAACTTGAGCCTGGAGATTGATTGTGAGCATACCACTACCAGACAGTTCATTTATCGGAGAGCCGCAGCAACTGAAGATTAGCCGGAGAGAGCAAGCTGGCCAGCTCTGATTGCCAGCACGTTTCCACAAGCACACTGGTGTGCTGTGTTAAAGTGTGAGTACCCTGTGTACAAAGCCTCTGAAGTGTGTGCTTCCCTTATCTCTATCGATACACACATTTGTGCGCCTCTCTCTTTGTGTCTTCGTAATTTTGGAATACACAATCTAATTAGAATTAAAATATATTACAAATGTAATATAATACTGAACTTAATAGAGGTTATACTATTTAAAATCTGCCCCAAGTATTTATAATAATAATAATAATAATAATAATAATAAACTAATTGTAATAGTTATATGTTGGCCAGAAAACAAATGATGACACACTGGATCTCACTGTGATTCCACCAAAGTTAAGTTTATTTAAAAATAAATTAAAGGAGCAGTTATTCATAGAATAATTTGATTGAAAATGAGATAAAGGTATATAGGGTAAAGTGTTCATAGAAAAAATGTGTCTCTTTATGAAATCATTATCAGATGTTAACCAAAAGCAAATCCTTTTTCTGTTTTGAAATACAGTTTACATTTTAAAAGAGAATTTAAGGTGTGAGTGGAGATTCAATTTTGGTACACAATGAAAGTCTCAGGTGTCACAAGCATAGGGAGTTGCGCTGTATTTTTGGTACCTGTTAGTTGCAGAGGGGAGTTGAGTTTTATTGCATTGTTCTCTAATGGCGTCATCTATATAAAGGATGTTGTCACAAGTACTCATTGTACACAGCATTCCTATTCATTTAAAAGTTTTGTCTGTGTGAATTTGTTGTAACTGGATATAAATAGATAAATAGAAAATGTTATTTCTCTGTTTAAAAAAAAATCTAGATTTTGAAAAGACTCTTGTAGAATGGTGCTAATGAAAAAATTAATCTGCTCCGTGTAAAAAATTTTAACATCAGAAAGGCACAACAGATACATCGGATGGGTCGTCGGACCACTCGTCTTCATCACTATCCCCTTTGGAACAGAGTGGCAAGGGAAACACCACCGCTGAGGGGGTCGGAAGCATAGGAACTGGCAAGGATCAAAGGGTACGGAGATCCAACAGGAGGACCAGGTACCAGAAGAACAAGTAACTGCAAGTGACACTGTTGTAAATATTACTAAATATGTACTTTCTGATAATGAACGTTGTCTACTGAATAAGGGACTTTCTTTATGCCCGCTAAGTGACAGATTTTTTTGAGCTTGACAAGGACCTTCAGAAATTTTACAGTAATATCAAATTAAAATTATGGTTTAATAATGCTGATAATGCTCGTATTAGTAGGGAAATTAAAGCAATTGAGAATGTACAACTATCATTGCATGGGCCTGATTTAAAGAAAAAAAGCATATTTAATCCCAGTGTGAATAACCACAGTATGCATACTTTTACTCAATTGGTAAATAATGATATTAAATCACTGAAAGAAAGAAAGAAAGAGAGCATCATAAATTTATAAAGAGGAAAACCAAAGGGAAGGTAACAATTTTTTCTTAAGCAGATAAACAAGCCTTAACAGATTTGAAACAAAAAAACAATATTGTTTTAAAGGGGGCTGATAAGGGTGGGGCCCTTGTAATAATAGACAAACCATATTATGTGGGGGAAATATTGGAACAGTTACAGGATATAAGTACATATAGAAAACTTGACAGTAACCCACAAGCATTGGTACAAAAATAAATTGTTGGTATTATAAAAAATGCAAAAGAAAGAGGGATTATTGATAAAAAAAAACTATCTGAATATCTATACAATAGTTCTCCTTGAACCCCAATATTTTACACAGTCCCCAAAATTCATTAAAATAAGGAAAGCTCCCTGGAAGGCCTATCGTGTCCTGCATTAAGTCAGTATATGCTAACAACTCTAAATATATTGATAAAATACTTCAACCTGAAGTGGTTAAAATGTCTTCCTATATTAAAGATACAGGACATTTTATAGATAAGGCCAAAGCTTTGGAGTTACCCAGTGATAAATGTATCTTATTTACGATAGAAGTAAAGTCTATACACTTCTATCAAACACGAAACTGGTATTGCTATAATATTAAAAATTTTGTCTTTAAATCAGAAGTTCACTAGCCCTCAGGGGGAGTTTATTGGAGAGTTACTGAGATTAATACTCTATTGGAATTTTTTTTTCTTCCAGGATGACTGTTTCGTACAAATAAATAAATAAATGGCCATAGGATCCAATGTCGCCCCATCGTATGCCAATCTCTTCATGAACGAATTTGAAGAAAAGGTAATCTATGAGAGTGCATATTTTGTCAGATATGGGGCCACATGGTGGTGGTACATTGATGATGTGTTTGGCATATGGTGGGGCGACAGTGGATCCCTATTGGAGTTTCTGAATTAGTTAAATAGCTCTGTGGTGGGTTTAGAATTCACTGTAGATTTCAGTGAAGAATCCGTGACATTTTTGGACACCAGAATATGCAAGAAGGGTAATATGCTTGCTTTTGATATATATGTGAAGGAAACAGATAAAAATACCCTCTTGCAGTATGATAGTTTCTATCCCAGGCCACTAGAGAATTCCCTTCCAAAAAGCCAAATACTTTGGGTTAAAACAATTGTTAGTGAGGATGAAACCTTAGAAACTAGATCAGAAGAAATGTCTCAACAATGTGTTACTAGAGGGTACCCAAAGGCTTTGGTAGCCAAACATAGGGAAGAGATAGTCAAAAACTATATACCTAGAAATAAACCAAAAGGATAAGATAGGATCGTCTTTGTGTCCCAATATAACCCCTTGAGCAATCAGATCTCTGGTATCATCCGTAAACACTGGCACGCACTAAGTAGTTGTAATAGAGATATTGAAATATTGAAGACAGTACCCTTGATGGCTCATAGAAGAGTTCAGAACTTAGGTGATCATTTGCTTGGTCTGATAAAGGGACTAGTAAAAATGTAAGACAAACCTATATTGGCAATAAAAAAACAAGCAGCTATCCGTGCCTTAATTGCATGAGCTGCAGCTCTATAATAAAAGGAAAATATTGTTATCACCCTTATGAGGGCAAGAGATTTAAGCTAAGTGGGTACTATACTTGTGAAGCCACCTTTTGAAGTCAAGTGTCTGTGCTCCCTTATTTATATAGAGGAGGCAACACAAACAGCCAAGGACAGAATGAGCCAACATCGCTCTAACATCAGATGCAATAACTGTGAGGCACCCCTTTCTGGCCACTTTTTAGAAAAAGGTCACCAAATCAGCCAACTCAGGTGGCAGATAATTGAACAGGTGTTGCCCCCTAGAATGGCATGGATAGAGAAAAGCTACTCAAACAAAGAGAAATGTGGTGGATTAATAAACTAAACACATTAGTACCTAAAGGGTTAAATAAAGATTATGATCTCAGTATTCTTATAATTATTATGGGGCTATATGAATTGTTTATATGAATTGATGCTTTGTATACCATTCTGTATTGTTTTTAATATATTGTTATTCAAATTTGGATTTAAAATTATTATGTTGCAAACTGCTATGTTGCAAATTACCAGTTGTATATAACTAAGTATGGTAAAATACTATTTATCCAAATGCATTAAAAAGCTGTCGTAGATTATGTGAAAAGTGTCCACTAGATGGAGCCATGGTACAAGAAATTAACAGAGTGGCGCCAAACTTGAACCTTTAAAAGACAGCTGATCAGTGTGTTTTAACATATGCATGAATATGGGGTCTGTCCCTGAAACGTTGCATATCTTGCTTTCTTAATGCTTATATAATAAAAGTTTTTTATATTGAAGGTGCTGTGGACCATCCGCTTTTTGTGAGCATCTGTTTGGGTAGTTAGCAGTCTCCTTTGTCTACGTGCACCTGTTTGCCGGTTAGTGCTGTACTGCCTGAACACAAACACAGACAAATATGCAAAAAATAACAGTGACAAAAAATAGCACAGCAAATAATGAGAAAATATTTCACTTAATAAGAATGTACCAATATATTTGGATAGCATTTTGTCATAATTTTCATAGTAAGGATCTCAAAAAGAAGGATAGAGATATCCACAAATAGCATTACTCTGTAACCACATTAAAATTTCTTCTACCCCCCAAAAAACTTTACTAACATGTTCATGAGCGACTATAGGTCAAAGATGAGTGCCCGATTTGAGACACTAAATGGTATCACTGGAAACTTCTAAATAAAATTTGTATAAAATGGTTTATACACAAAAAAAATAAAAAAAATACTCTAACATCACTCAGGGTTATAACTTGAGAACAGCGCAGAGTAACAATGACTTCACATGCTGTGTATTATAGTTGTTGCTATTTAGTCTCTGTTAAACTGCTCGTCTCTTGTCAGGCACACCGTTCCTGTTGATGGGTCTTAGAATCTCTTCCATAATTTTCTCCACCTCCTGGAATCTTTTTCAAAAATATAATCCATATCAATCCTCATATTTAAAGTAAATTATTCACACTGATTGGGTTACACATTTTAACACTTTCTTTTCAAATTTTTCTTATATTGGTACTCGAACATCTCTTTAAAAAAACATTATTTTTTTATTCACTTGAAGGAAAATAAAGGTACATTAAAATGTTAGAATTGTAGAATGGTAAACAGTGACTGGGAAAAGGCTGAGGTACTAAAGAATTTGTTTTCTTCAGTATACACAAGAGCGGAACCAATGGAAGAGACATTGGGGACGATTTATGAGAGTGCGAGCAGACATGATACAATGTACATTTATCATTGCGCAAGCAGTTCTTGTGCAATGCCGCCCCCTGCAGATTTGCAGCCAATCGGCCATTAGCAGTGGGTGTCAATCAGGCGGATTGATGTCCGCAGCCACAGAGCAGACAGACAAGTTATGGAGCAGCGGTCTTTAGATCGCTGCTTCATAACTGCTGTTTCCGGGGAACCTGAAGGCTCGCACGGAAACAGGGGTACCAAGCTCCATTGAGAGCTTGATAATTCGGCCCTATTGAATCAAATTAGAACATACAAGCCTATAACAATAACTGGATAGATGATATCAGGAAAAAACAGATAATATCAATGTAAATAAAACTCCAGGCCCAGATGGAATACACCAAAGGGTTCTAAGAAGTCTTAGCACTGTTTTAGCCAAACCTCAGGGACATTGTGCACTAGATTTTTTTTTACATAAATGTTTCCAGCCCATTTCAGTGGGTGTCCCAGCCTAACTATTTCAACAGTGCTAAACTAGGAGTTTCTAAGTAAGTTTTTAAAAGGTTTTATATTGGATTTTTAGATCGGTATCTGTGATAATGATTCTTTATAGTAGTGTCTATAACATGCAGTTATATGAAAATTGGTGTATTACTGTCCCTTTAATCTTTCAAGATTCAGACTATGAGGAGAGGTTAGCCAAACTGGATCTGTTTTCTCTAGAGAAAAAAGTTATGAGAGGTGATGTTACTTTAAATAAATATAATCAAGACCCACATACAGAGTTGGCTGAAACTCTATTTCAAGGCAATTGTGATGATGTCACGATTAGCAATGTAAATGTTTTTTTTCACTGTAAGAGCAATCAAATGATGGAACGGCTTGCCTACTGGGGTATTAAATACCAATTCCTTTAGATAAAAATTGCTTACATACATTTCTGGCTAGAAACAGTATTCATGAATATCATTGTATTAAATGGATAGTTGAGATGTGTTTCAAGTTGGTACTGGCCATTGTTTAGATTCCACATATGGAAAAAAACCGCCTGCGAACGTGATGCAAAGAGGTACCTGTTATTATAATGACCAAGACACAGATACAGGGTGTTCTCTAACATTGCTATTATAAGATGAATGTACTGAATTGTTTCCCCCCAAAATGATCTATTGAGAGGTCCGGTCTGATCTTAATGCCTTGGAACATAAATTAAAAGGTACTTCAATAATACACCTTTCAAAAATGTCTTAAGGAGTGTCATTAGTTTAGTCCTTGGGTTAAATTGAGGTGTTGTCAGTCTTACACTAACCCTTCCCCTTGTTGAGTTCTATATTTGAATTCACCAAGATCAGTGACGTTCCATAAGACACTTAAAAGGAATGCATTTTTCCTGTTCTAATAGCTTATATTGCTGCTCTAACATCTCTACTCAAGCTCTGAAAGTACTCTCAGTTCAGATCAAAGAGATTAATTTAAAGGCTTGATAATTTCGTTCCTAAGAGTAGCCAATCATTCTTACACTGCAGATGGAGCAGGGGATCCATATGAGTTTGACTTTGAATGAGTCTCTACCTCAGAATGTCCAAGGAGAGAATATCTTACATTAATCACCTATGGGTTCCTCTGATAAGACGAGTCCCAGTACTTCACATATAATGTTTGCCTCTACCAAGGATAGTTGTTCATTTGTAGCCCTTAGATCAATAGTTGAAGATCCCAGTAATTTTCAACAGTGCTGCACTAAAGGTGAGGTGTTCCTGCTCCCTTCTATCCTTGCAGAAGTCCATTAAGATTAGGATTTAAGAGGGCGGAGCATGTAGACTGTTGCTGCTCCGGAGCTCGTGTGTCCTGAGACGCTCAATTTCACCCCCCTAATGCTGACCCTAGGACCAATTCTGAGGTTCCGGATCCAGGATCCTGAGATCCACATGTCGGAAGGCACCCAAAGACCACCACAGACAAGGAGGGGAAAAAAAAAACTCTCGTCTTTTCGTCGCTTGGACAAAACACGCCAGCTGACACTCCTAGAAGCCGCAGACAGCATTGGTGTCGTTCAAGATTGAGCAGGAAGGGAGAAAGATCCAAGGCTGATTAAGAGGTCTGAAAGCCATATTTCCCATCTTTGGTGTACGGCGCAGCAGACTGGGCTGAGGGAACGGGCCAATCCCACGGTCCCTATACAATTACCACATTTGGAAACCATTCGGCTTGGGGGGAAAAGGAAGGGAGGTGTACCGCTCTCCAGAACGCAGAGGACCAGAAATGATCAAGCTTTCTCTGCTAGAGATTCGGAGCCTCCAGTACCCCAGGCACAATGGGCTTGGACTGTTGGTGTTAACCACCTGGCTCAAGCTGCAAGATCACTTCAGCTTTTTTCATTGTTTTGAAGACAGGAGATGGGTCAACCCTGCAGCTCTTCCAAGAGGAAAGATGGTAAGGTCCCAATACACACCTCTCAGGTAACATTTAATTATTTCAAGTATTGGGGACTGAACACTCATATTTGAGTGAGCTTGCAGTCGATGCATCAGCCAATTGCCTATGCACAGCAAACAGAATTTCAAGCAGCTGAACAATCTCTAAAAGGGGTGGTGTGTACACCTAGAAGTTGGTATAGAAGAAGATTTGTTCACGGAACATTTTACACATGATTTACTATGAGGAAAATAGTACTCAGAATAATAGTCTGACATTATAACTTGGTTTAAATTGTTTTTCTAATTGAAGGGGCTGATCACACCAATCTCATATCATTTCTTATTTACTAAACCGTAGTAAGGTTGATTGTAGACCTGTATTTTAGCTGTAATAGGCAGCTGTGTACAAATTATACCTGTTTCGTACTCAAAGCGTATCTATTTAGAAAAAGAGGAAAGGAAAGAAAATTTGTCTTTTTTGCTCATGTTCTCTAAAAAGCTATAAAGTGTGATCTATATATTCTATGATAGGCTCAACTAAGCACATGTCTATTTGTTAATAGCTTGTTAATAGCTAAATGCTTTCTGCATCCTATATTTCTTTTTGAGTGAAGTTGCTAAAAAAAAAAGGGAAAGGAAAAAGGAGAAAAAAAAAAGGAAAAAGAAGCAACAATATCTCTGCGTTTCATATCACAGAAGGCACGCACAGTGGTTACATTACTTTACTATTAATTGTTGATATTTCTTGTCTTGGTTAGAGATGGGGGAGTGAGAATTCTCTAAAGAACAGGAAATGTTTGGTTATTAAGAGATATATTATTCTCACTTAAACACAATATTAAGTCCTGAATCAAGCTTTAAATATGCACCTTCACATAGATTATTTTCTTACACTGTAAAATATGTATAAATGCATAAGGTAATAATACACAAATAAAGGGGGAAAAAAGAGGGAGACACAAAAAAGGAAAGGAAAAGAAAAAAAAAAGAGAAAGAGAAGGAAGAGGGAAGGAAAGGAAAAAGAGAGAAAAGGGGAAAAAAAGGTCTAAGGTAAAAGGATTTCACATTCTGTTTTAATTATATACATGGATACATTTTTATCACAACACAAGAATAAATCTATAGCTATGGCTGCTAGGAATAGAGAACAAAAAACTAAAGGAAGTAGTGAAACCGTTTCAGAATCCATTAATGAAAGTATTAACCAAATTGATACACAGGCTTTGGTTAAAATATCAGATATTTTTTTGCCACAGTTTGATCAGATAAAATCAGAGACATCAGGCTTGACGAGTGAAGTCAGTCAGTTTGCAAAAAGGCTGACAGAAGCAGAACAGCACATATCTGAAGTGGAAGATTCTGTTAATAGTCATGAGTTAAAAATCACTAACATAAGAAAAAAGCTATGATAGGCTACAACAGAAAGTAGACGACTTACAGAATTGTGCATGCAGAAATAATATTAAAATAATAGGTCTGCCAGAAAATACACAGCACAAAGATTTGAACGTATTTATGTCAGAAACTTTACCTAAACTTTTGGATATTCCACTCACAGATACCCCACTCATAGTAGAAAGAGCGCATAGAATAGGTAATCTTAGGGAAGATGGAAATAGCGATAGACCTAGGCCAATAATCGCTAAGTTTCTCAACTTCCAAGACAAGGCAAAGCTGATGCAGCATTATAGGAAAAAGAGACATAACTATAGAAGGGAAAAAAATCCTCAAGACTTTTCAGTAGAAGTGTCTAACAAAAGGAAAACAATGTCGCCATTATGCACCCAGTTAATAAATGAAGGCTATAAAGCCACACTAATATATCCAGCCGGAATTCGTATCCAGGGTACTGATGAGATCAGGTTCCTAGAAGACCCCAAAGAGGCAGAGGTGTTCTTAAGATAAGAGGTGATATAATAACAGGTAATAACATATATAACCTATAGGTTCTAGGTTGAACATTATGGTGTTTAGAGAATGGGGTGTTTCTTGGGGGGGTGTTGTACTGTATTTTTTTTTCCTCACCAGATTGTCAATCATGAGACAATATGAATAACCTGGAAGGTGGGCGGTATCACATCCCCAATAAAAAGGAAAGCTATATTGAGACAATTTAAGAACTTGAGGACAGATGTCGCTCTCATCCAGGAGACACACTTAAAGAAAAAGGAACTGATTAAAATGAAAACCAGTTGGGTTGGGGAGATATTCAGAACTCCATGTAAAAAGAGGAAAAAAGGAGTGGCGATCTTATTAAACAAGAATTTTCAGTATACAATATTATCTTGCTATCTAGATCCAGAAAAGAGGTTCATGATATTAAAAATGGACATTGAGATAAAAAGATTTACTATATGCAATGTATATGGCCCAAATGAGCACTCGCCAAAATTCTGGCTAAATCTTCAGTCCCACCTGTTAGAAAAATAGAAGGAACTCTCATAGTTGGGGGGGGGGGGGGGACTTTAATATGGTTTGCCAAATCCCATTAGACAGATTCAGAGAAGGTGCTACAGGAAAGAAAAGTAGAAGAGATTAACTGGATGCCAAACTGTTTAAAAAATTTACATACAATTTAAACATAAAAGATGTATGGAGAGAAAGCAATCCAGTAAGTAGGGATTGCACATGTGCCTCTAAGACTAAATACAACCTTTTCAAGGATAGATATGTTTTTAATTTCAGAGAAACTACTGGGAATAGATGTGGAAGCTGTGTTAAAAGAAATAACAGTATCAGACCATGCCCCGATCATTCTAACAATATACAGGAATAAAGATAACTCACCCATGAAAAGGTTTAGATTCCCAAGCTATCTGAGTAATGCTATAGAGTTTAAAAATATGTTAACAACAAAATGGCAGGAATTTTATACAAATAATCAAAAATACTTAGATAAACCAGAGATCTTTTGGGAAACATTTAAAGCGGTACTCAGGGGGGAATTGATGGCGTTCATGAGCAGGAATAAAAACAAAACAAAGAAATAGGGAGAAAGAAATCGTGAACAGATTAATCTCAGCATATAAGTATTTAGATGAACCAAATAAGAAGAATTGGCAACAGTATGAAGTGGCTAAGGAAGCTAGGGATATCTGGATACATAATAGTACCACTCATAGAAACATAGAAACATAGATATTGACGGCAGATAAGAGCCATAGGCCCAGCAAGTCTGCCCGACCTTACCTAACAGTATAAACTTATCTAGTTCGTAGGATAGCCCTATTCTTGTCCCATGCATTTTTAAAGTCCCCCACAGTGTTTGTTGCTACTACCTCTTGAGGAAGTTCATTCCATAAATCAATCACTCTTTCGGTAAAGAAGTGCTTCCTCAAATTACTCCTGAATCTACTACCCTTTAGCTTGAGCTCATGACCCCTTGTTCTTGAATTTTCCATTTTATGTAAAATACCCACAGCCTCAGTTTTACTAAACCCTTTAATGTACTTGAAAGTTGCTATCATATCACCTCTTTCCCTTCTCTCCTCTAAGCTATACATATTTAGGTCATTGAGCCTATCCTGGTAAGTTTTATTTTTTAGACCATGTACCATTTTGGTAGCCCTCCTTTGCACAGATTCAAGTTTGTTAATATCCTTCTGCAGATATGGTCTCCAGAACTGCACACAATACTCAAGATGAGGCCTAACTAATGATCTATAAAGTGGCATAAGAACCTTACTATTTCTGCTGCAAATACCTCTACCAATACATCCAAGCATTCTGCTTGCCTTACTCGCTGCATTACTACATTGTTTACTAAGTTTTAAATCATCTGAAATAATAATTCCCAAGTCCTGTTCCTCGTCTGTAACAGTCAGTAAAGTGTCATTGAGTCTGTAATTAACATTTGGATTTTTCTTCCCTAAATGCATTATTTTACACTTTGCTGTGTTAAACTTTAGATCCCAGTCGTTTGTCCAATCCTCCAATTGTTGTATATCACTTCTCATTTTATCTACCCCCCTGGAACATCCACTCTGTTGCAAATTTTTGTATCATCTGCAAAGAGACATACTTTCCCCTGTAGCCCTTTGCTGATATCGCAGATAAATATGTTAAACAAAACAGGCCCCAGAACTGACCCCTGAGGAACACCACTAGTAACAGCCCCCTGTTACTCAGCAAGAATTTAGAGCTAGTGCAAGATTTTATAGGGTTGGAAACAAATCAGGGAAACTACTAGCCAAACTAGTGAATAAAGTGAAAGGCCATAACTCTTTTGGCACCATAAATACAGATGGGAGGATATCAAATAAGACTGAATATATTTTAAATCTATTTACAGAATACTATCAGAAAGTATATGGAGGAGGAGAATTAAACTTAGAGAATAAAAAAGATTTCTGTCCAAAACTTAAAAATCCTGTGATTGATGAAGATGAGAGGAATTAGATTATTAGACCAATTACTGAGGAAGAGATTAGTAAAGTGGTTACAAAAATAAAAAATAAATAAATCCCCTGGCCTGGACTTACTACCAAATGAATACTATAAACTCCTAGCGGACTGTATATTACCTTGCTTAACCTCTTTGTTTAATTAATATCTTATAGAAGGGAAAAAAATGTCATCCTATTTCACTTCATCTTGGACAACATTAATACTTAAACCAAACAAAAATCCAACTATGATGGAATCATATAGGCCTATCTCCCTGTTGAACTCAGACTATAAGATATTGACAGGAATTATTGCAAATTGATTCCAGGTAGTTTTAAAATAAATAATTCACAAAGTTCAGGGGTAATGGTTGGAAGGAATACAGCTTCTAACATTAGGAAGGTGTTCTTAGTTCTAGACTATCTTAAATATCAGGGAAAAACTGATACAGTTAGAGGAGGACATGGTACAGCTATAATTTCCTTAGATGCACAGAAAGCGTTTGATTCAGTGGCGTGGGACCACATATTCACCTCATTATCTTAATTTGGCTTCCCCAAAAGAATGATTAACTTAGTTGTAAGGATTCCACTCAGTGGTTTTGTTTTCACCTTTTTTCCAGTCACCTGACTCAGGCTTACCTGTACTTAAAGCATCACCTAACTGCAGACAGGTGCTTAATTATTAAATTCCAAGTCAAACCTCTGAAGTCACAGAGTTACCTATATGCTGTGCTACAGATTTCAAACTGTTCAAGTTTCCTATCTAAACCGGAGCCTGTCTGCTCCCTGGGAGCATTTACCAAAGAAGCTTTGACATCACGCTCATACCCGCTCTGAACTTCTACATAATTAAGAGACTTTATCTTTCTAGCGTTTACGCTACAACTGACCTACCAGCAGCTGCAGTCTGTTTGATTCTGTCTCCCTGTGTGTATCGCACAATCTCTGAAGCTCTGAAGCGCTTCACCTATACCGGACTCCTCCCCCCAGCTGCCGCAACGGAGCGCAACCTCTCCTCACACAGCGTCCCACAGATCTCGCAGCAGGACGTTCAGCAAGCAGCTCCTCTCCTGTTCCACTCCATCGGCTCTGGGGGTAAGCGCTATACCAACTTAACAGTGCTGTGCTTAACTTAAACGCTGCAATACTTTACACTGTCGCTTCACTAACCGCAAGGCTGACTAACATTCCTTGGGACAGATTTAAGTTCAACCAGACTCCATGCAGTGTTTGTACTGACGGCTTATAACTACTTTATTACTATCTAAAGACCCAAATGAACTTTAATCATTCCTACAATCAAGTAACGATATATGCTATTTGAGATTCTGCTTCCTGCCTCAGTGTATGTTTATCGTGTTGCTGTGACTTCCAACAGCAACTCTGATTTCCTTTTTAGTTGCTAGGCATACCTATGCTCTGCAAATTAATTTCCACAGAATAAATATTTCACTGCAAGCAGCTTGGTCTATGCTGATCAATATCCATTGCCAAAGTGATACATATCATTTATTTATTATAACTCAGCAGTTGTGATCCACTCTCACTCAGCACAGAGACATTACATTAGTCAAGAATATTTATAATAGTCCTAGCACCTTAGCTAGCGCTTTGTTGATAAATGGTCAAATCTCGGAAAGTTTTACCTTAGGTAGAGGTACTCGTCAAGGGTGTCCCCTTTCACCCCTACTGTTTAATATTGCAATAGAACCTCTAGCAATCATATTTAGGGAAAATATGCAGGGTATCAGATTGGGTAATTATGAATGTAAAATATCTCTTTACGCAGACGATCTATTATTATTTGTTAGTAACTTAGAGGAAAACATCCCATTAATAATAAATATAATATCATCTTTTAGCTCCTTTTCAGGAAATAGGATCAACGTAGCTAAATCTGAAATGATGCTGCTGGGGGAGTGTGAAAATTTAAGGCTAGGGAGATAACTAGGAATATGGATCTCAACCCAAGAAGATAGATGGTGTAGCTTAAACTATACACCACTATTTAAGAAAATAAAAGAAGACCTATAGCTTGGACTAAATTACCCATATCAATCACTGGCAGAGTTAATTTATTCAAAATGATAATTTTCCTGAAAATTTTGTCCCTTATGCAAAATATTCCTATTCCATTACTAAAAAGAGACATAACAATTATTCAATCGGCCATTAGAGAATTTATATGGAATAATAAAAAGCCTAGAATATCCTTGAATAAATTATATTTGAAAAGATAAATGGGGGGACTAGCTTTTCCAAATCTGGAATATTATAACTGGGTAATTTTGAGTAGAATAGTGGTGGAATGGATATCGGGAGTCACATACTGTACACTACCGGAAATAGAAACTAATTTTTTCTCCCCTCATAATATATTGAATATTTTACACACACTGTGGCAGAAGTTATTGGCAAAGATTAAAAGTATAAAAACAATGTCTAACCCTATTTGGGTATGGCAGAAATTTTGTATGAATTTAGGAGTAGAAAGCGGTATGTCCAAATATTTGACAATACAGATTAATTTAGCCTTCCCGGAGGGTATAAACTCACTAGTTTTTCAGAATTGGGGTAGAAAAGGATTAAAATATATATATAAAATTTTGGATACAGAAAGGAAAACAGTCAAGACATTTGAAACATTGAAACATGACTTCTCAATACATAATAAAGATTTATTTGCCTTCTTACAAGTCAGGCATTATGAGGACAAACTTATCAGGGAACATGACTGGGAATGGAGATGGAAAAAGATTGAACCTTGGTTTAAAATGGTTACACAGGGAATACACTCAATTTCTTCATGGTATAGATTTATGCTAGCTCAAGAAGGTCAAAAAATATGGAAAGTCTAATGATTAAATGGGTTCTCCACCTTGCAGAGTTTGAAATGCCCATGGAAAGCTTTAGAGACTCAATTTTACGAGTAGATAAAATAACATTATCTGAAACCTGGAGGGAGGCACATCTGAAAATTTTATATAAAGTTTATTATACACCTAAAAAGGGCACGGAATGGGGCAACAGACCGTTTAGTAAATGTCCAAAATGTAGCAAATACGCAGCTGATTTAATACATATGATATGGGAATGCCCCATAATTAAACAATTTTGGCTCAAAATTGAATATTGGCTATATAAAATATTAAAAAGACCTGGTAAATTTGAGCTAGAGTAAGTGTTATTTCTTTCTAGAAATAGGGATATGGGCAGAGACTGGAAATTAAATAACATGGCAGTATTAACTGCTAGGAGTGTAATATTTAAAAATTGGAAAAAACAGGCAAAAACCCAACTTTGGAGAATAGAAGAATTTTTTAATAAAACAAGCAGCCATTGAACAATTTGATACACAAGCTTATAATGAGAAAGCAGTGATGGAGTACTTGAATAAGTGGGGGTGCTTATTGGTTCTCTTGCAAGACCACACCAGGAACAGATCTTATACCCCTTTAGGAATATAGTAGCAGTCTTTGCATTGACTTCTGGTGAGGAGGGGTAGTTAGTTTCTTGTTTCCTATTTTTTTTTTTTTTTTAGTTTTGTTTATGTGGGGAAACGTGGGGGAGATTAAGATACGGTAAAATAATATGTGAAATAAGGTATAGAGGTAAATTGATGTTAAAAGAAAAATATTAGCAATGCCTCCTATTATGGATTCACAGTGAAGATGGGCTTAGTTAAACCATGGAAAAGTGATTAGATTATTGTATGTATTGTATGAAGCACTAGCCATTGAATATTTGTTTTCTGGAATCACATAAATGTCTGTGAAATTATACATTATATATAAATGCTCCAACAAAATGAGATGTTAATAATATAGGCCTTGACTCTGAGGTTTAAAGCATACGTATAATATTATGCACCTGTAAGGTTAAATTGCAGATCATGTTTATTTGATGTTTATGTGTTTATCCGCCCTGCGTGGCAAACTGGGGAGAAGGGAGGAAACAAGGAAAATAATGACATGTACATTGTTTGAAACTGAAATATCCTTTTTCTTTCACTCTTTTCATGTTTTGCAACTTTATTTCATTTTTTTGTACTGTGAATCGGATAAAATAATAAAAGTGATATGGAAAAAAAAAGATTAGGCTTTGAGTGTTCTTGTTAAAGAACCATTAAATACAATAGAATTGTATAATCAATATGTGCATAATAAAAAAGACAATTTAATAGTGCTAAATCTGAATTTTAAAGTGCAATGTTTTTTACCGACAAATTTAAAATTTAACTTAAATTTGCAGACTCCCTGTATCATGTGATAGCCATCATCCAATCAGAGACATACATGTTTACTTTGAATTCTTGCACATGATCAGTAATAGCTGATAATAAATTGGAACTTAAAACTCCATGCTGTATCTGAGTCATGGAAGTTTAATTTTGAATTTAGTGTCCCTTTAAGATGATAACATAGATATAGAAACTCTTGTAACCTACATATTCTAAAATCTAAAATCTATCTGTGGCTTTCCTATGTACACTTTAGCTGGATACATAACTTACGGTGTTAAACAATTCTGTATTTACTTTAGTTATATACAGTATATGCTTATTGTATGTGGATCTTTACAATATGTATTCCTATATCATGCTGTACCGTCTTACCATGATACAAAGTAATAAATAAAGTCCCTAGAATACTGTATGCTATGATGTATTTTTTAAAAGGATATATGATATATTATTATATATTATTTTTTTTTATTTGTAATTTTATAACAACAATGTAGGATAAACAATGAGGAAACTTAATTAGAAGAGGCACTACATTGATAAAGCAATACAGTGATAATTTCTCACAAATCAGTTAGGCATCAAACTAGAACACAAATATTACATCAACATCACAATTTTTAACAGATAAATATTGGTCCTGAGCTATCTTCTCTTAAGCTTTTCTAGATACATTGTTGGGTATTTTGTAACTATAATCTAATAACAACAACTGAACATGAATTAAAATTTAAAAGCCTATGTTTTGCACTCAAAAAATAATGTTTTTATTTTTTTCTGATCTTAATCATTTTTGGATTCACAAAAGACTAGACCCATTTTTCATCCAAGAAACTGAATGCAGTAAGGTCAATAGCATTTATACAGGCATCTTTTCTCAAAATTATTTTTTTCTGCCGAAAAAAGAAATAAAAAAAAGCTTGAAATAAGCTCACTGGGAGCTAAATAAGCATCTATTAAGTTGTTGATTTAATCTAACTGATCTCTAAACTAGATGCCAATATATTACCTAATGCTGGAACTTTTTGTAAAACAAATTGACATCCATCTATTAAAACTGTAAGTCTGGAAGCAAATGGTAGCAGTGTAATAAAAACAGTATTCAACAATATCAACAACTAAAAACAGTATTTAGTAATAGGCAATAGGTCAGGGCAGACTGCAAACTTCAGTGTAAGGAGTACAATGTTGTCCCCAGGACCTATTTAGAGCAATATTTCGAGTGGCGAGCTAACAGTTGCGTGCAAGTGAAAAGGAGTTTATCACGGGTGTTTGTGTGTGGTAGGGTTTGGCGCTCATATTACAAGTTGAAAGTAAACGCTAGAATGATTACCACATCCTCAGAGTTAGTGAAATAAAAAAGTTGCACAAAACACATCATAAATACATAGCAAATTACAGTTACACTCATAATAACACTATCTAATAAAAAATATATATTTTTTAAAATTGCACAAAAAAGTTATAAGGGCTCTAAGATATGAGGTCTCAGGGCTTTAACATAGAGATACATACATATACTGTACATGTCTAAATATGTCTATGTATGCATATATATATATATATATATATATATATATATGTGTGTGTGTGTGTGTGTACAGATGTATTTATATGTGTACATATTATTATTATCAGTTATTTGTAGAACACCAAAAGATTCTGCAGTACTATTTACAGACATATATACACATATACAAATATACACACATACAGACATATATACAATATAGCTGCACCTCACTGACGAGGCCCACAATAGGCCGAAACGTACGTCTGGGGTTTTGCTGATATGCTTCAGGAAAGTTCTTCTCTGTGAAAGGCATATGTTTAGCAAAAAGAGGCTGCTTCTTGGGTGGTAACTAGCCATAGAACAAGCTATTATGCTATTTTTCGTTCCCAGGTTGAGCGCTTTTCTCTTTTTATTTATGCAAATTATGACACTTAGGGAAGTCTCCCTAAGTGTGATGCGGGAATCCAGGCGTGGACCCGTTGCTCAGTGTGCCTAGAGGGATATAGCTGCACCTCACTGGCGAGGCCCACAATAGGCCAAAATGTACTTTTTTTTGCTGTTTCTCTTGTTCAGAGAGGGATTGCCTGGTATTTCGGGGTTTGACTGTACTGTGAAGTCAGGATCAGACTGATATGCTTCAGGAAAGTTCTTCTCTGTGAAAGGCACATGTTGAGCAAAAAGAGGCTGCTTCTTGGGTAGTAACTAGCCATAGAACAAGCTCTTATACTATTGTTCGTTCCCAGGTTGAGCGCTTCTCTCTTTTTATTTATGCAAATTATGACATTTAGGGAAGTCTCCCTAAGTGTGATGCGGGAATCCAGACGTGGACTCATTGCTCAGTGTGCCTAGACGGATATAGCTGCACCTCACTGACGAAGCCCACAATAGGTCAAAAACACACGTCTGGGGTTATTTATATATACAAGTACATTGGAGCCCTTTGCAGTTTGTAGCTAAAAACATGAAAAATCATATTTATGCAATATTAATATTTAATAAAGTGTTATACTATGTATTTAATGTAAATATTTCACATTCCAATGTTCTGCACATAGCAGAATATGATCAATGTATTTTTAAAAATATATTTTATATATAGCTGTATATATTTTTACCTGTATTTAAGCTAAAACATTTTACTTTCAACTTGTAATACAAGGACTACCCGACATGTGCAAAAAGCTTACTTCTGGCGGAGTTAACGTTTGAGTGGGAGAGTCAAATACTATTCCACTTTTTTTTTTTTTGACAATTTTTTATTGAAGTTTCAAAAAGAACTAACAAACAAACATGTTTCACCCAAAAAGAAAGATTACATCATAGTATGACATACAATGCTGTTACACGAAAATTATCCAATGAGATTAGTCAAAGAGAGGGATCATTGTTCATATCTCGATAAGACTAGAGTGAAAGATTTGGGTTACAGAGAATTGAACTTCATTTTATATTATATGAGTTTAGATGTTATCCCTACATCAATATGTGAATGTTTCATAACTGTCAATTCTAGAGCCAGGAAGATATAAGGAGTAGGTTTACGTTATTTGGGTTATAGTGATTAGGGTAAGAGAGAAAGAACAGCGGGTGAGAGCCGCTCGAGTTATAGGGGAAGAAGAAAGGGGGAGAGGGGGGGGCGGAGAGAGGAGAGATAGAACCGTAGGCAAAAGGCTAGTAGATTAGTTATGAAAACGGGAGGAGGGTAGTTATAATGGATAATGAAGTGAGGGTTTTCAATAGTAGGTATCTATATAGAGGTAGGAACACTAATTATTATTCAGCTCAATGTTGCATTGTGCATCGCTATGTCATGGTATTTAGTCAAAGTAGGGCTTAGGCTTAATGTATCTCTATGTGTAATATATACATCTATGGTGCTGATAATAAAACTGGTGAACAGAATCGGACCGGCTCTAGACAAGAATAAAATATATAAACTTAATCTATACTATCAAAGAGGTGACTTGTATTACCTTCTGGTCCTTCATTACACCAAAGTGTATATGTATGATTAGGACCTCAAGATCCAAAAGAGATATACCTGGAGCAGAGTTACTAAACCCTAATATACAGTATTGACCATGGTTGTAAAAGTGTATTGTAATAGCAATATTATTTCCTATGTTAGCTGGGTTAACTTTGGGTGTAACTGCGGCTTAATTCTAAACTCCCCTCACGAGTGAATGGGTGCAAACAATATATATCTTGTATATCAGTAGAAGTTTTTACACAAGAACACAAACATAATGATAACAGTGATGAAACACACAGTAAACTTAGTTACATTGAGAGAACCTACTAAATATACTAATTGGAAGGTCTGGTCTCCAGGTCACTACAGGTTTAAGCTGCAAGGTATAATGACAAAGTGAGTTGTTAAAGTAAAAGTCACACAAATGTATACCTATTTAACTATAAGGTTAAGGCAAAGACCCTTTCGCCAATAAGAGTATTGCTAAAGACATATAGTGGCATTAGGAGTATAGTAGGTACCAATTTCATGGGTAAACTTTCAGTCTAGCTGAGAAGGCACAATTGAATATGTACTCATGTCTATGACCCTCCGTTTAACTTTAGATTCACAACTAAGCATCTCCCACAGTGTATAGCTTCTCACATATATAGACTTATAAACATAAAATCTTAGTACTTTTTTACCCCCTGAGCTGTGTTCAGCAAGTTACTAAACTAATAAATATACTAGTCTCCAGGTTAAATGTTTTGAGCATTGTATGAAATCCAGACCTCAGACCTAAGTATCATACATTTTTACCACATATTCAGGCTTGAGCATAAACATAAGTCCCTGGGGATATCATCCCATCAATAAGTTTCAATTTTAAAATTACTGGCAGATACAGCTTATGGAGTCGAATTGTAAGCGTCATATATGTAGATCTACACAGTACTAACAATGTTAAGAGAGATAACAGTAATTTTACTGGGAATAACAATAGAACAGTATGAACTCTTGTGCGAAGTAAACCTATTTAATTTACAAACTTCAATTATGGGGATATTGAATGGGAGCTACTCTCTTTGATGTCCTCTGTATCCACATATCCCTACACCTAGGTATGAAAGTCAGGCAGAGGAAACAGCAGCAATGCTGAAAGATGTTTATCTCACACCTGTTCTGAGTCTCAGAAGCGAAGCAATAGCAGGTAAACTTGACCCATAAGCTGTGTAGCCGTATTTAGAGCGGACATTCTGAAGCTGAAAAACAGGGCCAACAGCCTCGCTAACTCCTGTGTTTTGGATCTTGCTGGGGTTCAAGTTGTAAAATTCCCTTGCGTGCAGCACAGCTGACACTATGAGTGAATCTCTCAAGATGTCCCCAAAAACCTTGACGCTTGAGACCAAACTGCTGCCTGGCAAAGCTAGATACATAAACCTGTCTTGAGACATTGAAGCTAGAGCGCTAGAGGTATCAAGTATCTGCTGCGGGCTCGTAGGAGATCGGGCTGTTGGTAATGAAACTTGAGCTTCAGATACTGAGCAGGAGTAGGTCGGTCTGATACGTGTAGCAGTGGCTGTGGTTTTGTACCTAGGAATCGATTCAGTTCCTGGCCGATATGTTGGCTTATTCTGTACCGTGGTGAGGTTGGCCATGTAATTTGACTGCGTGCGGTCCTGAGGGCATAGATTAGCGTTCCCGGTGTGCTTCTCAGTCTCCGGTTCCTCAAAGCTGGTGTCATTGCCTGTGAACTCCGGGTGCAATGAGCGTATTAGGTCTTCGAAACAGCTATCCATTTTCCTCTCAAATGGCATCAGCAGAGGAACGATAGCTGTGTGAGGCAGGTGGCAATCCATGTTAAGAAGGTTACACAGTCTGCGATAGTGCTTCAGCAAAGGGACTAAACTCGGTAAAGAAGTGCCAGCATGGTCTGGCTAACAAAATGGCGTCTGCCCATTTTCGCTGTAGCAGTCTCTATGAGCCTAAATCGGAAAATGCGGCTCTGCTCAAGGTGCCTGTGTCATCACAAATGGCATAGGTATTCTCTCTCTTAATCAAAAAGCTTTTTGATGAGAAGTTGCCTGCTCTGAGTGGTCGAAATTGTAAAAATCCAGTGAAAACAGCCAGAGCTGAGGTGAAGTGCGACCGCTCAGATGCAGGGATAACTCTGCCCCCCCATACTATTCCACTTTTAATCTGCCCCTTAATGGGCACACTACCTTGCTGATTTTACATACTAACTGGCTAAAATGTAAGCCAATATTAAACTACAATTAGTTCATATTATTGTTTCTGTAACAGAAAAAGTTATAATACTACATAATATAACACTGCCCATTTACTTTATGCCACACAGCTAGGATTTTTTTTTTGGTGGATAACACTGAGATCATGCAAGTCAAACCACAATGGATCAAACTAGAAACATTATGATGCTACGTAGGATAATATCTGAGCAATATAACACAATGTTAGATAAGCTTGAAGATGAAGAAAAATGGAAGAAAAAATCAAAGCCAAACATACAGGAGGATGTACCATATTGAACAGAACAAAGAGAGTGCCAAGTAATGTTGTGGACAAAAAGCACACAAAAAAGGCTGCCTGAGGTTAGTATCATGAACTTGGTAAGTATGGTAGAATTTGAAATAAGGGGAAACTGTATGCACAGAACATGTAAAGATCAATTTCTCCTTACTGCTCTAGATGCTTCCAATTACCACCGTCTGTATAAATAGTTAACACGTAAGCTGCTATTTTGAAACAATTATGCTGTTCCTCTAAACCTAATTTTGAAATTGTCAACTCCTAGTCCAATACATCATAGCTGATTTAGGGACAGATTACGAGTGGGGCGGTAACAGTTACACTCGAGGGAAAAGGGGTTTATTGTGGGTGTTTGTGCATCTTGGATTAGCGCTCATACGAAAACAGTTTACTTTCAACATGTAACATGAATGCTACCTAAGGAGGGTAAAAAGCTTACTACTAGCTGAGTTAGTGTGTGAGCTGGTGCGTTAATTCCCGCTCCACTTGTAATCTGGCTCGTAATAGGTTCTATTTTTTTCATGATCAAAAAAGGGTTAGATTTATTAAATGCCGTAGAAAATTACTTCTGCCCGACATAGCTAAATGCCGACAGCTTACGCTGCTGGCATTTAACATTGCACAAGCAGTTCTTGTGAAATGCTTGCACAATACCGCCCCCTGCACATTTGCGGCCAATCGACCGCTAGCAGGGGGTGTCAATCATCCGGATCAGGATGAATGCAGGCAGACAAGTTAAGGAGCAGTGGTAGATTGCAGCATTCACTTTTTGTTAAATCTACCCCAAATTGTCAATGTTCTTCATAAAGCATCCTGTGGCTGATTGATGTAGAAACAGTAAAACTGTTGTATAAAATAGATGCAGCAATCAAGTTTTTGTTTTTAGCAAGTAGATTAAAGGGACCCATATGGTGTAACAATTGCCATATATTCCTTTTCAAAATCCATATCTTTTAAAAGAGGAGCAAGCATGGTGGAAATAATTAGTTATAGTCTGGAAACTTTTCTATTCTCTTTAATCAATTAAGTGAAACATCAGTTAACAAGGACAGCCAATTAGAAAAGCTGCTTTTAGACCAAATCAAATTTGCATGTGACTGGATCAATCTGGGGTATCTAACGTTATTTTTGTATTTACCTTCTACAGATTATGAAGAACAAAATCAACTGCCAATGACCAAGCAGAAATGAGATAGTACATTCCCATAGTTCGGTAGAAGTGTAAGTACAGAAATGGGAATCTTTCTTTAACAGTAAAACTAAAGCCCTCATTTTAATGGAGTCTGAAAATAATTTTCAAGAGAAATAATATTTCTCTTGAAAAAAAATCAAGCATCAAATATAAAGAAGGAAGTTTTAAAGGTGCAGAAGCAATTAAAGAATAAGGCACTTTTAGATAGAAATTGTTACAGCTATGCAAATATAATTTATATGAGCTTGTATTGGTGTCAAACAATCATGTACCATTTGGGTAAATAAATGCATCTGCTAAGCAAGATCAATGGAGAATATTTATTTGGGTCTTCTATGATTTACCAAGCTTGATTTTAGTCAAGACTTTGAAATACAAGTGCAGGACTAGGGAAAGAGAGCAATGCCCTATACGTTGCAGCAGAATTTAGAAGCAGATTTGCTCATGTGACGCAGAGCACCTTTAATACTAGTATTTTGATTTAGAGTCTAAAACTTTAGAAAAAAATGTAAAGGTAGCTGTTGTCCTTTTTCTGTATGAATTTCACATACATGAACTGTAGCCAATATTGCAATATAAAGGGGGATTACTTGGATTGGCAATGATGTTGGCCTGCATGAAATTTCTATCCTTAAAAAGTTCTCATTAACCTGATTCAGATGAATAGATTAGTCCTGCTGTGCCCTTTCTAGATCTGAAGTGTACTGCCAGAGACTTATCCCCCCCCCCCCTCACCCCTGAGGAATGGTAAAGTGTGAAAGGATGATTTAATGCACATAAAGGAACACCTAATGTATTGGAAACAATATATTGCATACATGAAGTGTCCATGTCAGCCCAAGATCAAGAGACGCTTTACAGAAACTGCTAATTATTCCACTCTCAGTATGCAAATTATTTGTGATCATTCCACGAGTATAAATAATGTTTTCACAGGATCCACTAGAGATATTTATGACTCATATATACTGCATCACAAAGTTATGTATAAACAAAATTGAAGGTGACATTTTTGAGGTGACTGCTCATACAGTATATTGTTTTTAAACATGTTTAACGTCCAATGGAAAAAATTCAGATAATAATTGTGAAGGTGTACCTCGGGGATATTGTTGGTTTGGTTCCAGACCACTGCAATAAAGTGAGTCACACAAATGTTTTTGTTTCCCAGTGTAAATAAAAGTTATGGTAACATTATACTGCAGTCTATTAACTGTGCAACACCTTTATGTCTAAAGAAACAATGTACATATCTTAATTAAATTTATTTATGTGTTTATATATTTGTATATGTTGGAAAATATGATAGACTCGCTCGACTCAGGGTTGCCACATACCTTCAATTTGTAAAAACAAAACGCAATATCTGAGAAGCGTGTTTAAAAATGAGATGGTCATCTATTTGTAAAACTTTATAATTTCAAAGCATTTATGTTTTTTTGTTTTTTTTTTATTATGTTTTCATTAAATTTTATTATCACTCTGTCTACATTATTCGGCTGATGCTTTACAGTTCTGTCCTCAGAAGGTTAGTAATAAAATTTTAAAGAAACATTCATAAGCAGATAAAAAATGTGGTAACATTTTAGTGGCCATAAAGCAGTAGGCCCCACTATGTTATAACCTAGATTTCCGTCTCTGCTAAAGTCAATTAAGGGCAGCTATAAATGGTTCACTAGAGTGTGCAACCCAACCAATTACTGTATACAAAATAGCATTGTTAAGGGCCCAAGTATTTAAAGGCAGGCGGGCAGATTCTCAGCTTGTAAAGCTGTCCGCCCAACTTCGCTGCATACAGGCAGCGGATCTGCTGGCCCGTATGTATCATTACACACTCCGATGAGTGTGTAATGCCCGCCCATTCATTCTCACGACCAATGGAGCAAGTGAAATGACTGCTGCTTCTTACATTGCGAGAAGCAGGCCCCATATGCGAACCTGCCCTGCAAGGGCTCCAGAGCAGCTCTCGCTTCTTCATACATGGAGCTCTAAGGGGGGTAGTTATCAAGCCGTCTACTTTTCTGGCTTCGCCAGCCCAATACGCCCGCCTAAGCTCGCCTACCTTTGCCGCCGCGGACCTGAAAAAATACGCCTAAGTTATCAAATAAAGCTGTCAAAAAGCCGCGGGGCGATGAGCAGCGGACTGTGACAGTTATCACTCATCCGATCTCGCTGCTCTTCGGCTTTTTCCCAGCTTTATTGCTAGCCTGTCACTAAGCACCCACACTAAACTGCACTGTTCTACCCCCTATACCGGCGCCCCCGGAGCCTCCCGCAACTCAAAAAAGTTACTAACCCCTAAACCGCCGCTCCTAGACCCTGCCGCAACTCTTATAAATGTATTAACCCCTAAACCGCCGCTCCCGGAGCCCACCGCCACCTACATTATACCTAGTAACCCCTATCCTGCCCCCCCTATACCGTCGCCCTCTATAATAAAATTATTAACCCCTATCCTGCTGATCCCGCACCTCGCCGCAACTAAATAAATAGTTTAACCCCTAAACCGCCGCTCCCTGAACCCGCCGCAACCTATAATAAATTTATTAACCCCTATCCTGCCCCTCCTACACCGTCGCCACCTATAATAAATTTATTAACCCCTATCCTGCCCCCCACTACGACGCCGCCACTGTAATAAATTTATTAACCCCTAAACCTAAGTCTAACACTAACCCTAACGCCCCCCTAACTTAAATATTAATTAAATAAATCTAAATAATATTTATATTATGAACTAAATTAATCCTATTTAAAACTAAATACTTACCTTTAAAATAAACCCTAATTTAGCTACAATATAAATAATAATTATATTCTAGCTATCTTAGTTAGGATTTATTTTTATTTTACAGGCAACTTTCAATTTATTTTAACTAGGTACAATAGCTATTAAATAGTTATTAACTATTTAAAAGCTTACCTAGCTAAAATAAAGAGAAATTTACCTGTAAAATAAATCCTAACCTAAGTTACAATTACACCTAACACTACACTATACTTTAATAAATTAATCCTATTTAACCTCTTAAGGACATATGACGGAATTTTTCCGTCATAAAACAATTGAGCAAACTGAAAGCTGTGTCCTTAAAGGGTTAAAACTAAATACTTACCTGTAAAATAAACCCTAATATAGCTACAATATAAATAATAATTATATTGTAGCTATCTTAGGATTTATATTTATTTTACAGGTAACTTTTTATTTATTTTAGCTAGTTAGAATAGTTATTAAATAGTTATTAACTATTTAATAACTACCTAGCTAAAAGAAATACAAAATTACCTGTAAAATAAATCCTAACCTAAGTTACAATTAAACCTAATACTACACTATCATTAAATTAATTAAATAAACTACCTACAAATAACTACAATTAAATACAATTACATAAACTAACTAAAGTACAAAAAATAAAAAAAGCTAAGTTACAGAAAATAAAAAAATAAGTTACAAACATTTTACATATATTACAACAATTTTAAGCTACTTACACCTAATCTAAGCCCCCTAATAAAATAACAAACCCCCCAAAATAAAAAAATGCCCTACCCTATTCTAAATTAAATAAAGTTCAACGCTCTTTTACCTTACCAGCCCTTAAAAGGGCCATTTGTGGGGGCATGCCCCCAAAAGTTCAGCTCTTTTGCCTGTAAATGAAAAATACAAACCCCCCCAACATTAAAACCCACCACCCACATACCCCTAATCTAACCCAAACCCCCCTTACAAAAACCTAACACTAATCCCCTGAAGATCATCCTACCTTGAGTCGTCTTCACTCAGCCGAGCAGTGATGGAACCCAAGTGGACATCCGGACCGGCAGAAGTGATCATCCAAGGGGCGCTGAAGAAATCTTCCATCCGATGAAGTCATCATCCAGGCGGCGCTGAAGAAGTCTTCGATCCGGGCGATGTCATCTTCCAAGCCGGGTCTTGAATCTTCCTTCCTTCCGCCGCCGCGGAACATCCTTCTTCACCGACGGACTACGACGAATGAAGGCTCCTTTAAGGGACGTCATCCGAGATGGCGTCCCCTCAATTCCGATTGGCTGATAGGATTCTATCAGCCAATCGGAATTAAGGTAGGAAAAATCTGATTGGCTGATGGAATCAGCCAATCAGATTTAAGTTCAATCTGATTGGCTGATCCAATCAGCCAATCAGATTGAGCTCGCATTCTATTGGCTGTTCCGATCAGCCAATAGAATGCGAGCTCAATCTGATTGGCTGATTGGATCAGCCAATCGGATTGAACTTGAATCTGATTGGCTGATTCCATCAGCCAATCAGATTTTTCCTACCTTAATTCCGATTGGCTAATAGAATCCTATCAGCCAATCGGAATTGAGGGGACGCCATCTTGGATGACGTCCCTTAAAGGAGCCTTCATTCGTCGTAGTCCGTCGGTGAAGAAGGATGTTCCGCGGCGGCGGAAGGAAGATTCAAGACCCGGCTTGGAAGATGACATCGCCCGGATCGAAGACTTCTTCAGCGCCGCCTGGATGATGACTTCATCGGATGGAAGATTTCTTCAGCGCCCCTTGGATGATCACTTCTGCCGGTCCGGATGTCCACTTGGGTTCCATCGCTGCTCGGCTGAGTGAAGACGACTCAAGGTAGGATGATCTTCAGGGGATTAGTGTTAGGTTTTTGTAAGGGGGGTTTGGGTTAGATTAGGGGTATGTGGGTGGTGGGTTTTAATGTTGGGGGGGTTTGTATTTTTCATTTACAGGCAAAAGAGCTGAACTTTTGGGGGCATGCCCCCACAAATGGACCTTTTAAGGGCTGGTAAGGTAAAAGAGCGTTGAACTTTATTTAATTTAGAATAGGGTAGGGCATTTTTTTATTTTTGGGGGTTTGTTATTTTATTAGGGGGCTTAGATTAGGTGTAAGTAGCTTAAAATTGTTGTAATATTTGTAAAATGTTTGTAACTTATTTTTTTATTTTCTGTAACTTAGCTTTTTTTATTTTTTGTACTTTAGTTAGTTTATGTAATTGTATTTAATTGTAGTTATTTGTAGGTAGTTTATTTAATTAATTTAATGATAGTGTAGTATTAGGTTTAATTGTAACTTAGGTTAGGATTTATTTTACAGGTAATTTTGTATTTCTTTTAGCTAGGAAGTTATTAAATAGTTAATAACTATTTAATAACTATTCTAACTAGCTAAAATAAATAAAAAGTTACCTGTAAAATAAATATAAATCCTAAGATAGCTACAATATAATTATTATTTATATTGTAGCTATATTAGGGTTTATTTTACAGGTAAGTATTTAGTTTTAAATAGGAATAATTTATTAAAGTATAGTGTAGTGTTAGGTGTAATTGTAACTTAGGTTAGTTTTTATTTTACAGGTAAATTTCTCTTTATTTTAGCTAGGTAAGCTATTAAATAGTTAATAACTATTTAATAGCTATTGTACCTAGTTAAAATAAATTGAAAGTTGCCTGTAAAATAAAAATAAATCCTAAGATAGCTACAATATAATTATTATTTATATTGTAGCTATATTAGGGTTTATTTTACAGGTAAGCATTTAGTTTTAAATAGGATTAATTTAGTTAATAATATAAATATTATTTAGATTTATTTAATTAATATTTAAGTTAGGGGGGCGTTAGGGTTAGTGTTAGACTTAGGTTTAGGGGTTAATAACGTTATTATAGAGGGCGGCGGTATAGGGGGCAGGATAGTTAATAGGTATAATGTAGGTGGCGGTGGGCTCTGGGAGCGGCGGTTTAGGGGGTAATAACTTTATTTACTTGCGGCGGTGTAGGGGGGACAGATTAGGGGTGTTTAGACTCGGGGTACATGTTAGGGTGTTAGGTGCAGACATCTCCCATAGGAATCAATGGGATGTCTGTCAGCAGCGAACTTGTACTTTCGCTATGGTCAGACTCCCATTGATTCCTATGGGATCCGCCGCCTCCAGGCTGGCACTTTGAAAACCAGGTACGCTGGGCCGTAAAAGTGCCGAGCGTACCTGCTAGTTTTTTGATAACTAGCAAAAGTAGTGAGATTGTGCCGCACTTGTGTGCGGAACATCTGGAGTGACGTAAGAATCGATCTGTGTTGGACTGAGTCAGGCGGATCGAAGCTTACATCACAAAATTCTACTTTTGCCGGTCTCGAGCCTTTGATAACTAAGGCGAATCAGCCTCGCCACAAATACGCTGCGGAATTCCAGCGTATTTGAGGTTGACGGCTTGATAACTAGGCCCCTAAGTGTGAAGTCTGCACTTCCATTTTTAACAAGAACTGGAAAACCCATACATTTAAAAAATTATACAATAATGTATTGCAATAATTAATGTATATTACAAAGTTTCTTATTACTGCATATCAATAAACAGTTTACAGAAACTAGCAAGGAAGGATAAAGTTTGGACTCAAATACTAAAGGTGGCTTGGAATGGCATTTAGGATTATAATCATAGTTATTTTGTCTATGACTTTGTTTATTTTGCATTTTTTTTTATATATGATTGTTCCCTAATGATTTTACATACAGTTAGCTCTGGCAAAGCTGCTTTTAACATGAGATATTTAACCAGATTAGGCTGAGTCTCCTAGGTTATGGGAGTCCATTTCCAGGTTTTGTATACACATGACACAGAAATATCATATGTGTAGTTCAGAAAGTTTATTTAATTGCTTGGAGAGACATAGAAGGAAAGTGCAGGGCTGCAGACTAGCCAGAAACGGCTTAAGGGTTAAGGAAGCAGGGAGGAGGAGTGTATGTGGGTTGTGTGAGTGAGACAAGCAACAATGTTGCAGGCTAAGGGAGGGATCTTGACTTACCAATAAAAAGGGGCTTCTGGGAGTTTTAGGCCCTCTTTTTCTGTTCCTGGCCATCACAGATCTTCTCGAGTTAGCTGTCTTGCTGAAGTGCAGTGATGAATAGGTCACGCAGGTCTTCTCTGCCTCCTCTCCGGTTCAGGGACGTGGGCCCTCAACGTGGACGCAAGGAACCTGCAGAAAAAGAGATGAGTGACGTAGAAATTGTTCCCCCTTCCCCAGGGTCCCAGGGACCAACCCTTAGGCTGGGCCATAATACTTTGCAAGGGATTAGCTCAAGGGGGGGAGCGGGGGGATGGAATGCATGCCCAGCAGAGGCCTCTACAAGGGTTGAGGAGGAGAATAGGGAGAGTGGTAGGATGGGAGTAAGTGAAAGGGGGGAGCAGCTGGGTGGGACTAGCTCTGAGGTGGGTAGGGGCCAGGGATCAGTCGAGGATGGGGCCTATGAGGAAGGTAGGGGGAGTCTAGATCTAGTGGGGCAGATTGGGCACCTGGATGTGGGGGCTATTCCCCAGGGACGGCTAGCGACCGTGTGGTCGCTAGTGCAGTCCCTTTCTAATGCATTGCCCCCGGTTTTTGGAGCGCAAGGGGCTACCCCCTTGTCCACCGCTCCATTGCAAATTTTTCATGGCGGGGGGCCGTCCGCGTTCGGGGGGGGCTTTCTCACCCACGCGGCAGCCCCATCTACCACCACACTGCAAGGGCCTAGTAGCGGTCCGACACGTGGCCCATCCTCGAGTTGGCCGCGGGGCCTTCTACCGCCACACTACCTGGGCCCTGTACCGGCCTGCCATGCGGCCTATCTGCCCGCTGGGAGGGGCCCGTGGCGGTCGCCGGATCGTCTACCGCCACACCACCGGCGTTGACAACCGGAACGCCACGTGGTCCATCCGCTTGCTTGGATGGACCCGTGGCGGCCTCCGGATCTCCTACCGCCACACTACAAGCACTCACCGCCGGGCCGTCGCGTGGCCCATCCACCATCCTGGGTGGTCCAGCGGCGGCGTCCTCCGGCGGTATAGAGGCCAACGGGCCTGGTCCTTCAGGCCTCACTAGGCCTCCGCCTGCATTGCGGCCCATCCATGCGCCCGGAGCCCCGCCCACTTTTTATACTCAAGCCTGATTATCTTTGGCTTTTTATTTCTGTGCCAAGTTACTCTGTCACTGACAGATAGCCCTATTTGATTCCACGAGGACTGTTTAATCCAAGCACTGGGTTCAAGTGCTTGTTGCATACAAGAAAAAGCTGCTTGTCCGCTTGCTTACATAGCACGACTCCAGAGGATCCTGCTTCAACTGTGGAGAAGAGCCCACGGCTGCACCTTTGGAGGTCCAGATACCACCTGTTTACAGCGTACTGACTGCTGGAAAACGTCAGTCTGCTCATTCGCACCTCTTTGCATAAGGGTGCCAATGCTCTTGTGAGTATATCTACATTCGTTGTCCTATATTGTAATTCCACTTTACGGGAACCTACTTGCACTATGAGGTGCTGTCTTTTTCTTGCCCATATTCTAGACATGTTTTGATCAGACATCCCCAAGACGAGCTGCCGGTTGCACTTTGAACAATCCCATTGTGACAGGAATCTCCTCTTATTTCTTCAGAGACACTGACTGTCCCAGACATTATTTTTTCAGCACTCACTTGGGACTTTCTTTCATGATAAGCATTCTTTCACTAATTGTTTTGTTATTTTGATGATCAATTGTGTGTACACATATTAATGATATTGCAACTAATTACTATAACCTCATAAGCATTGCTTTCACATACATCTGTCACATCATTTTTCATGTGACATGAGAACATAATATATTGCTATACCTCACACACATTTTAGGCGCACTCTATCACCATTGTTTATGGTTTTTTTCATCTTGGGTTTGACAAAAAACCTGTGTTTCCTTGAGCTATTCCCGATAATAGTAGCTGTGGAATTATGGGCACAGAGGTTGGCGAATCGAACGGTTATCTTTTGGTGCGAAAATCAGAGTGTGGTTTTCTCTATTAACCACTTGTCAGCAACCTCGGCGGTAGTAGTCAGGCTCCTTAGGCAGCTGATACTCAGATGCCTCCAGCATAATATCAGCCAAGCATATGCCGGGGGTTAAGAATATCATGGCTGACGCGCTGTCTAGAGGGAAATGGGAGGTGTTCAGGAGGGTTGCCCCTTGTGCCTCACCTCACGGCCTGCCATGCCCATCTTATCTCTGGCAGCTGGCGTTCCCTGGGAGTTCGTGTTCCCCTTAGTTAAGGCATCATTGGCTCCGGCGACCTGGACATCATATGTGAGGCACTGGAACGAATGGCAGGAGTTCTGCGCGAGAAGGAGTTTATCTTTCTGCGACGCTTCTCAGGTAACCCTGTTAGAGTGGTTAAGGGACCTTCAGAGGAAGGGTGCCAGAAAAGCGCTAGTGCAGGGTAAGCTGGCAGCCCTATCTTTCTTTAGTAAGCTGTTTAGGGTGCGAGATTTCATGGGTACTTTCCTCGTTAAGCAAACATTGCGAGGTTGGGGTCGAAGGGATCCCCCTAGAGCGGACAGGAGGGAACCCATTGCGGTGTCTCGGTTGGTGGATTTGATGCACGCCTTAGAGGCGGTGTGCGCAGGGCAATATGAGGTTGTGCTGTTTAAGGCGGCATTCGCGCTGGCATTTCACGGGGCGCTGCGAGTAAGTAAACTGGTGCCGCCATCCAAAAATTGCCCGCTATTGGTCATTCAGGGGCACCACGTTAGGTGGGCCAGTAATGCGGTTTTGTTGCTTATTCCGAGGTCCAAGACGGACCAGGAAGGGAAAGGGGTGTGGCTACACCTACCAAAGTTAGGGGATGCCAGAATTTGTCCGGTCTCGCTGTTTACAGTTTATGAGGGTTTACGCCCTCAAGGGACAGGCCCGTATCTGATCCATCAGGACGGGTCGGTGCTTTCCAGATTCCAATTTCGTAGGGTTTTGGCGATGGTGGCGGAGCGGGCCGGTTTGGATGCGTCACGCATAGCGCCGCATTCTTTTCGGGTGGGCACAGCAACCAGCGCGGCGGCGTTGGGTTGGTCGGCGGACAGAATCAAGGTGCTGGGTCGGTGGAGTTCGCAGCGCTATAAAACGTACGTTAGACCTTCTAAGGCACCAGTAGTTTGAGTGAGAAGAGGGGTGCGGTGCCTTGGGGGGGGGTTCTTTGCTCTCTGACCAGGGTAGGGGGTCATGGGGAAGATCAGTTGTTGGTTTGCATAGTTTAACGGAGTTTTGTGTGTTTTTTTATGAAGGTGCAGAGGTTCTTGTAAAATCTAGATTGTCGGCCACTCGTTCATACACTGGGCCTCCATACAAGTGTCAACACTCCCGGCTGGGAGCCGCATGGGCTTTCACCCCTCCCGGGCGTCCGTTCAGGTGGCTCGGCTCTGTTGGCACGACATGCCTGCATTGATACAGGAGGCCTACCGAAGGTGGGGTCGTCCTGATTTGATAGTCCTACATCTGGGGGGCAACGACCTAGGGCTGATGCCTACCCTAGAGTTAATTCAGATTATGTGCGCTGACGTTAGGTGGTTGCACGCATGGTTGCCTGGGGTAAGAGTAGGGTGGTCACAGGTGATTCCCAGGTTGCATTGGCGGCATATGGTCTGCCATAAGGCCGCCTTTGGAGTATGAAAGAAAGTGAACAGGGACGTAGGGAAGGTCATCAGAGAATTGGGAGGTTTTATAGTGAGGCACCCCGACATCTCAGCAGGGGACAGGAGCTTGTACAGGCAGGATGGGGTCCATCTAACGGACCTGGGGTTAGACAGGTTTATAGAGAACATTAGGAAAGGATTAGTAGCTGCAGTTATGTAAGTTATAGGGTAGTTAGTCATAGGTTTTGGCGGCAAGAATCAGGTGGTTGTTGTTTCTTGTGGCGGGCGGTAGCGACCCAGGCGTCAGATAGAAAGCGGGGAGGAGTGACGGCCATTGCAGGAGCAGTGACGTAGCCAGGCGCGTGCCTGGGGAAAGCTTCTCCTGGTTTGCGGTGGGCCGAACAGCTCGAGTAAAACCTTCTATCCGTTATGCGTTGTAGCCGGGCTCCACTTTGTGTCAGCTGCCTGGGCCCGCTTCCCGCTTCATGTGAGTTAGGAAGTTAGTTTGCTTGCCGCTTAATGTTTTTCAAGTTAAAGTTATAGCGTTTACATGTAAACATGTAAATGAGTCAGAGTTGAATTAGGAAAAAACGCCCTGATGTTTTCCGTTAAATAAACATCCAGGGGTGCCTCGAGTTAATAAATGACCCAAGGGTCTTTAAATCCCAATTGTTGTTGTGTCTTTATTTATTAGCTTAAGTAGATGGTTAAGTGGGGAAAGTGTTTTTTTCTTACAGGGTCGCACGACATTGCTCCTTTAATCCCTTAGGAAAGTGCAGGGCTGCAGACTAGCCAGAAACGGCTTAAGGGTTAAGGAAGCAGGGAGGAGGAGTGTATGTGGGTTGTGTGAGTGAGACTAGCAACAATGTTGCAGGCTAAGGGAGGGATCTTGACTTACCAATAAAAAGGGGCTTCTGGGAGTTTTAGGCCCTCTTTCTCTGTTCCTGGCCATCACAGATCTTCTCCCACCCCTCCCACCCTGATAGCGCCTTTTGGTTTAAAGTTGTAGGTTAGGCCCCCCTGGCTCCGGGCAGGGTTAGTCGATTCAGAGTCCGTTGGTAAGTCCAGGGATTTACATTTTTCAGCTCCTTTCGGAAATCGTTTGGTGTTCGCCTGGCGATTCCGGAGGACCAATAAGGTTTGAGCGGTGTTGACACTCTAAGGGGCGGGCGGTAGCGACCCAGGCGTCAGATAGAAAGCGGGGAGGAGTGACGGCCATTGCAGGAGGAGTGACGTAGCCAGGCGCATGCCTGGGGAAAGCTTCTCCTGGTTTGCGGTGGGCCGAACAGCTCGAGTGAAACCTTCTATCCGTTATGCGTTGTAGCCGGGCTCCGCTTTGTGTCAGCTGCCTGTGCCCGCTTCCCGCTTCATGTGAGTTAGGTAGTTAGTTTGTTTGCCGCTTAATGTTTTTCAAGTTAAAGTTATAGCGTTTACATGTAAACATGTAAACGAGTCAGAGTTGAATTAGGGAAAAACGTCCTGATGTTTTCCGTTAAATAAACATCCAGGGGTGCCTTGAGTTAATAAATGACCCAAGGGTCTTTAAATCCCAATTGTTGTTGTGTCTTTATTTATTAGCTTAAGTAGATGGTTAAGTGGGGAAAGTGTTTTTTTCTTACAGGGTCGCACGACATTGCTCCTTTAATCCCTTAAAGCATAAAGGGGGGGGGGGGTAATCAATAAAAGCAAACTGTAATGAAATGTAATATGTGCAAGAGGTAAAAACAAACAAACATGTTTATTTAACATTAATAGCTTCTTATAATATATTTGTATGTATATGAAGCAAAATATTTTTACCTGTGTATTGCATTGTAAGGATGTATAGAATCTTTGGAAGGGACTGTAAGTCTCTAGAGATTAATTCTGAATTAATGTTATTGAAATACTGTGTACTGTGTATTTTTCTGAAGATACGGTCTCCAGAAAGATATAAATAAACTAGAAACTGTAAAAAGGAGGGCTACTAAAATGGTACACGGTCTTAAATATAAAACATACAAAGAAAGACTCCATGATCTAAATATGTATAGTTTAGAGGAGAAAAGGGAAAGTGGTAACATGATTGAAACCTTCAAATAACTTAATAAAGTGAAAGCTGAAAGCATTTTCCACAAAAAACAAATGCCAAAACAAGGGGTCACAATCTTAAGTTAGAGGGTATCAGGAGAAATGTGAGGAAGCATTTTTTTACAGAAAGGGTGGTGGATTCATAGAATAAACTTCCAATTGAGGTGGGAAACACAAAGACTCTAAAGGAATTCAAAAATGCCTGGGACATGCATGAGGCTATCCTAAGAAAAAGGTAACATGTAATATGGGTAGACTTGATGGGCCTTTTTGGTTCTTATCCACTGCCAAATTCTATGTTTCTATGAAAATCAAAAGGCAAATTAATTTTGAATTTTTGGAATGGTGTTGTATTTTAATTGTTTCAACTGCTAATTTAGTTTTATAAAAGGTCTATATACTGTATAATACTATTTATGTGTATTGAGATTTCTTTATTTTACTTACATTATTTATAGTTGTGTACCATTGTCAAGCCAAGTAATTGAAAACTGCCAACTGTGACATGCAATTTTCATAGAATTCCTATTTATCTTTTGTTATTCCCAGTACAAATAACGTTGTCATAACTTGTATGCCCTGTACAAATAATCAAGCAGCGTAAATGATAAGTACTCTACTTGAACTTAGAATGATGAGCTTCTTTCTTTTGTAGTTCTCTCCTAAAAGCTTTCTCTCGCTCTGTACCTTCATTTTTTACTCAGATAGGTACTTTCGGTTTCTTTTACAAGCCATTATCTTCCGCCAGATGTCACTAATCATGTCATATCATGTTATGTTGTATTGTCTATAATACCATGATGACAAGCCAAAATTGTTTAGTACATCAAAACTTGAAACTTTTACTGAAAATATCCATTACATGCAGATTTTAAATGAGTTTAGAGATTTTTCTGAGTGACATGTATCTACAGGATCACTCATACATCTAGAAAAGTTTAAGCTAACATCAAGTGCCTTAAAAATAGTTTAAATATTACTAAATCATATTTATTACTCTTTTTGTAACTGTAAATGTAAAGAAGAAACCATTATCTTTGTAAAGTTATTTGAATTATCATGAAATTTCCGCTTGAAGGAAATCTGTAATGATGGTTTGTGTGAAAATTAATGTTATGTTCAACATTTTAATGCTTTGCAAAACATAGAAGATAAAGCTTCTTTCATTGCTAAATGATTTTTTTTTTTTTTGGAAAACAAGAGTTGCAATGACTTAAGGCAATTCCATATATAAATATAGACATATATATGGGGCTTTTATTCATATTCACATTAAAAGTAATTTATTCAAACATCTGAGAAACAATAATATATGCTAATATAGTTTTGAATAAGACACATGATTGTTCTCTTTGTTCCTGCAAATGTGAAGTAGACAAAGTTTTATGTAGTAAGAAATTAATGTAAAAATAAGTGTACTTTCTTACACTTAATGTTCATATCCTTCTGATATGAGTATAAATAATGTATTGTTATCCAGCTATATTATAGCCAGTTCTTCTCATTATTTAATTTTTAATTGTTTACCATTCAGTGTTACAATTTAAAATAGGCAAACATTTATTTTAAAAGGAAATGATAATAAAATGCACTGAAACTCAAAATGACATTATGTGAACTAGAAAGGTTCAAACAGAAATTGTACTATAAAGGTAATAGGGTCGATTCCATCTTGGCTAGTAAATTATGTGGCAGAACTATGAGAGAAAGGATTTAAGTTAACAAGCAGAAAGTGCATTCATCTGATGATATTGGTTAAAAGACATCATTTTCATTCACCTGGTCATATTGGTAAGGCATTCAACCATTAATACTTAAAGTTGTATAATGTAAAAGATTGTCATATCTTTGGATTTTGTAGTAATAGTGTGTACTATGCTTTTTGTATTAAGTTGTACTTTCTCTGCTGGTTTCTAGGGAGATGAAACCCCAAATTGTTATTTTATGATTCATATAGAATATAACATTTTGAACAACTTTCCATTTTTTTTACATCTTTATTTATATATCCAACAGTAGGTACAATAATATCTGAGGTGGCTACTTCACACCACGTAGGGTGTATTGAAGAGACAACCCTCACAGAAGGAGATAAAAAAAACTAATCGGAAAATCAACACAAAATAACCCTGTGTTATATAATCACACTTTATACTCTACAACACCAGCGTACCTTCTTCGATATATACTAATATATTCCAGGCAACTTTCCCTACTACCCCTGTTGGAAATTTTTATTAAAGTAAAAACTAAACAACAGCAACAACACAAAACAGAAACAGAAAAAGAAAAAAAAAAAATCCTCCACATTTTAACTTATGACTAGACAATCTTATTGACATTCCTAGTACCAACCCCAGGCAGATAACTTTTTATAACTTAAACCCTCTCCCTACATAGATATCCAGTTTGCTGGGAAAATATTTAATAATACTAAATTAGCAAAGCTGTCTGAGCTCAAAAAAAGGGGACAATATACGTTTTTGGGTATGAAGGAGATAGGTCTTGATAATTGGTAGCCATCCATTTAAAAAGATCTTTATTCTTTTTTCAGACAAAGATTATAAATGGTAGGATTCAAAAATAATTTGTGATTGTATTTCTTGGAGTACTCGCGGGAATGCTGGAGCGACACTAGCTTTCCAATTTTTGAATATTAAATGTCTGACTGCCATAATAATGGTATTAATATTAACCATATAACTCTCCTCTCTATGAACGTGTGTGTACAGAAACAGAATAATTTCAGACGATAACCATAGTCCCAAATATCCTTGATACCCAAAATGCTATTTTTTACCACAGTTGCCTAATCTTAGGACAAAACCATAACATGTGTAGTAAATCAGCAGTTTGATTTCTACATCTGGGGCAATCTAAAGATATTGTTGGATACATTCTGTTTAACATATATGGTGTTAGGTAGTAATTATTAATTACTTTCATGTGGGACTCTTTCCAACTCATTGAAACTGAATATTTACTAAGTGCTACAAAGTGTTACAAACCCAATTATCTAATAATTTGTCCATACATAATGCCCCTTGTTTAGCAAGCATAATGTCATACAACAAAGAAATAGAGGCATCACCTATAATATATTTTTAAATACAAATCTCAATATCTTGCCATGCAGCTAACAAATCATAATCCAGGTTAAGGGTATTAGAAAAATGTCTTAACTGAAGATAAGCAAAGAAGGTTCTGTTAGACATTTGATATTGTTGAACTATGGACTGAAAATGAACAATCTGTCTATCCTCTCCAATTATCTGTGAAACATAATTAAGACCCAGTTCACCCCATACTTTGAAAGCCTCGTTATATATCCCCGGAATAAATTGTGGATTATAGGTAAATACTTAGACTAAAATCCAGCTCAATTTGCGAGCAGCATTTATGCCATGCAATAATTATATTCTTAATTGACATAAGACTAGAAATATTAAAGGGTAATAAGCTAATCGGACAATGCAAGCAAGCTTGCAGAGAAAGGGGAACACCAAATAGTTTTCCATCTGGTCTGATGAAATTTTTTTTGTGTCTGCCAGCCAATCAATTGCAATCTTACTTAATTCAGCCCAGTTGTATAGTTTGATATCCGGTAGCGCCAATCCTGCCAACTCTTTTTTTTTCATTAATCTATCAAGGGAAATCTGAGCTTTCTTACCTCCCCAAATGAATCTGGAGAACCAGGACCTTATTTTACTTAAATCCGCTTTCGGAATAAAAAACGGCAGATTTTCAAGGGCATATAATAATCGAGGAAAAATTATAGTCTTGATTAAGTTAATGCGTGCCGTAATCGATAATGGATAAGAACTCCACACCTCCAAGTCAGTTTTTATTTGATCTAAAAGCGCATGGTTAGATATGTTGAGCCATAATAGCTCACTTTTTTGACAATTTATTTTATAACCAGAGAATGCACCAAATTCATTAAGGCACTGTAATGCTAACAGGAATGATAGTCTTGTATTTTCCAAAAATAAAAACAGATCATCAGCATAGAGCAAAACGTTGAGCTGTTGCGAGCCCACCGCAATTCCATTCATACTATCTCTTAATTTAATAGCAAGTGGTTCCAATGCTATGTTAAACAATAGCGGAGATAAAGGGCATCCCTGGCGTGTTCCTCTCTTTAATATGATTTTTAAAAAAAGACAATTATTAATAAGTAGAAAAAATATAGGATCATTATACAATTTCTGAACATATCGAGCAAAATGACCTCTAGATCCAAATTTATTTAAGGAGAAAAAAAGGTGTTGCCAAGAAATAGAATCTTTTTCAGCATCTAAAGTTAAAAGAGCTGTATCTTGAACTAAACTATTCTTATTAAATTTATTACAATACCAACAGTAATCTACAAACGTAACCACTTTGCGAATGTGTTTTGAAGAATTTCTCCCTAACATAAAGCCGGACTGATCCACATGTATAATTTTATCTATACAGCAGGATAATCTATTGGCAATAATAGAAGATAACAATTTGTAGTCTGTATTTTAAACAAAAATAGGGCGATATGAAGCTGTATCTTGAGGGGTTTTCCCTTTTTTAAGAATTAGAGAAATATTAGCCACTGAAAAATACACCGACATAGGGTTACTGGTACAAAAATAATAATTAAATGATTTCTGAAGAAGTACCTTCATATCTACTACTAAAATTTTATAAAATTCTGCTGGTAAACAATCAGGGCCCGCTGCTTTATTTAATTTAAGATGATCTATTGCTATATCAATTTCCTCCTCAGAAATTGGAGCATTCAATGTTAATAAATCTTCTTCCAAAATCTGAGGGACTTTAATACTGCCCCAAAAGGATTCTTGTATGTTCTGCTTACCCTCAATATCTGTATATAACTATTGAGAAATATAAAAAAAACCTTTAGTGATATCTTCAATGTTGGTGAATCTATTATCCCCTATTTGAATAACTGGAATGAGATTTCTTTTTTTTTTCTATTCTTAACTAGTCTAGCCAGATGTTTTGCCGAACAGCCGTTAAAACCTTTGAAATGCAAATTAGTTTTTAGATCTTGTTCCACCGACTTTTGTTTAAGAAACAGATCTCTCTCCCTTTTAGCCTTCACATATTTATTCCAGCTTGCATTTGTACGTGCCCTATGAAAATCCCTAAAAGCATTTTTAACCTGATTAATAAGTTGGATCTCTGTAGCCCAATTCCTCCTGTTCAACATGAATATATAAGCCCCAATTTTCCCCGTAGTACCGCCTTGGAAGCTTCCCAAAAAATCTAAATTTTATGTAAATATACTGAATTATTATTAGTAAAATCTATCCATTTTAGTTTTAACCATGAGGCGAATTTAATATTATACAGCAGGAAGCGAGGGAAAACATACCTAGATAGTCTATCTTTAACATTAAGCTAAAGGGAATATTAAAGAAATAATAGCATGATCCGAAATTAAGATTTCTCCAATGTCAGGGATTATCTCCTGAACAGACATAGATTCGGAGATCAAAATAAAATCTATTCTGGAGGTTTTATGTGATTTAGACTCAGATGAGAACCTCCTATTATCAGGGTTCTTCATTCTCCAGATTTCCACTAGTTTAAGTTTATAACACCACTTCTTAAAGAACTTTGCACTATTGTTGTATACTTTTATATTATTACAAATAAGTCTATCAATCTCCGGACATGGAGTCAAATTAAAATCTCCCCCTACTATGAGGTTTGCATTTATAAAAGGGTACAATTTTACTTGTATTTTTTTCTAGAATTCAATAGAAAATTTATTAGGAGCATAAATATTACACAAAATATATTTTGAATTATTTATTTTAATTTGCAATATAATAAACCTCGCTTCACTATCAATTTCACATTTTCCAATAGTATAGTTTAGCTCTTTATTTAATAAAATTGCCACCCCACATTTCCTGTTGGCTGTTGGAGCAGCTACCACTTTTCCAACCCATTTAATCTTTAACTTTGCTGACTCTATTTCCGATTAATGAGTTTCCTGAATAAAGACTACATCAGGTTTATCCTTAGCTAGATGTTTAATTATAAGACTTCGTTTAGCTGGGGAGGAAATTCCCCCCACATTCCAGGAGAGAATTTTGACATCATTACGCCTGGACATCATTACACTGATAGGTGGTAAATTCTAAAACTTTGAGCACTGCATAAAAAGATGTGGGGGCGAGAAGAACAAGGAGGAGGGGGAGAAAAAAATAAATATATATATATATATATATATATATACAGTATATATATATATATATATATATATATATATATATATATATACAGTTGTATCTCTCATAAGATTAATACCTTGAAATTACAATTACAGATATAATCATCCTTTACTAACCATGAATTTTTTAACTTCCTCAACGTCATTAAAAAACAATCTTTTACCATTATCGTCTACAATCACCTTTGCTGGATAGATCATAAATGCCTTATCACCTTTACTGATCAGTTGTGTGCAAAACGGGGCCATAATCTTTCTTTTAACAGAAGTTTCCGCTGAATAATTTTGAAACAACAGTATCTTAGTATTTGCCACTATAAAGGACCCTTGTAATTTTTTATATAACTTTAACAATTCTATCTTGTCCTGAAATGTAAGACATTTAAAAATGCACATTCTAGGGTTATTAGATCCAGACTTAAAGGTCTTGTGGACCTGATCCAACAGTGCGGATCAGGTCCGCAAGACCTCGCTGAATGCCGAGAGCAATACGCTCTCTGTATTCAGCATTGCACCAGCAGCCCACAAGAGCTTCTGGTGCAACGCCGCCCCCTGCAGACTGGTCGCCAGTAGGGGGTCTCAATCAACCGAACGAGTATGATCGGGTTGAATTCCTGTGATTCCTGTCCGCCTGCTCAGAGCAGGCGGATAGGGTTATGGAGCAGCAGTCTTTGTGACCGCTGCTTGATAACCGCTGTTCCTGGCGAGTCTGAAGATTCGCCAGAGACACGGGCCCACCAGCTCCTTATGGAGCTTGATAAATGGGCCCCATATTCTGTTTCTTTTTACCAACTCTATGGGTCCTTTCAATATTTTAAGGGATCGGATGCGAAGGAAAACCTAATGCTTGAGGGAGGGATATGGAAGCAAATTTCAGTAAATCCTCAAACTCTGGGCTTTCTGGTAAACCTACTATTCTAATATTATTTTGCCTAGAGCGATCCTCCATATCCTCTAGGCAATTCTGTAAATTAGTAATTTGAGTTTCTTGTTTATGCAATGTATTTTCTTGGGAATTTGCTATGTCCTCTATGTTGGAGATTCTACTTTCTGCTTCTGTTATTCTCGCCCCCGAATTGCCTCATTTCAGTAGAGAGAGAAATTAATTCTGCTGATATGTTAGTTAATTGAGTCAAATTGGGGTGAGAGAAAGTCAGAAAGCTGCAATATTAAAGAAAGAGTATCTGGCAAAGGTACCATTGCTACAGGTGTAGAGTCTGTACTAACATCTGTTAACCTATTCTTTTTATCTCTTTGCTTGACCGGCATTTATGGGTGAACTATGCTTCACCTGCGTGATAAATTTTTCCATTAATTGTGGTGCCTGAGAAATAACATACTGTTAGTGTAGTGAGAGTGTGAAGAAACACAGCAACAAATGCTCAACAAAAAAAAAAGTGACTAAATATCTATATACCTATATATTTATATATCTAAACATATATATATATATAGTGTAAAATAGAGGAAGAGGAAGGGACGTTTATGGTCCTGAAACGTCACAAATAAATTGCTTTTGATGCACAGATTGCTGAAGTCCAGTGAGTGCTTCCTTTCATCTGTTTTACTGTTATTCCTACAGAGCACCCTGGCGGATGTTGGAAGTTGGTGAGAGTGCATATCCCCCTTTTGAAGTTTTGGCTTTATATATATATATTTAGTGTATATATATATATATATATATATATATATACAGATGCATACATACACATACATGCACATACACACCTATGTGAGATATATCTCTGCAATTTAATAAAATATATCTACTAGTACGATATCCACACGTGAACAAATAACAAAAAGCCGGTCAAAGTAATAGCTAGATTTTAAAATATAGGACAACAATGAAGAAACTTTTACTGGTGTTGGTAAAACAAAAAGAAGGGAAAAAAAGAGAGAGCAAAAAAAAACCGATATTGCCTCTAGTGCCAATACAGCAAAGGTTATAATCAATCATCTTGAAAATGTAACCCCTCTATTTTAGCCTGCTTATTAGTTACATATAGCACCAAATTTAAATGGTTCAGGCCTGGTACCCACAGACAGTAAAGAACTAAGAGCCTTTTATTTTCTCTTCTCCCTTAGATTATCTGATAGCAATGAGCTTCCCCTCCTCTAACCTCCTGGTGAAATAATTACAGGAACTTAAGATCTAATACCAGTACCAAAATAGCCTAGATAGGTGAATATACACCAACAATTTTAGCAAAAAATGTTCTTAGTTAGAACAAAGAAAAGGAGATTTATATTCTCCACACACCGTATTGGATAACAGATCTTTACAAATCAATGCTTTTCCTGCAGTTATAGACAAAAGAAAGTTATTACTGTCCCGTTTTCTCACTTATATTACCCTAGGCAAAAATGCTACAATGGGCAATACAACGGGCAATATACTGTATATATATTTTATTTTCTCTCCCCTTCCCCCCTTCTTCTTTAGTTTTTCTTTTTTCCTGAAGCAGGTACAGTCCGGCAATTGTGATCACATGACAAGCCACAACTCAAAAATGGCTCCTGATCCTCTTATAAACATTAACAATTCGGCCAGAGATTTCCATGAACAGTCCCGGGGGAGGGGGGCAAACCAAGTGTATACAGTAATCCAGTTAGGGCTTTTCAATTAATATTATCTGGCAGTCACCCATCAACTATAACAGTAACACCATATACAGATAACAAATATAGATATACTTGCGGTCTGATAGCAGTACAAGGAGGGACAACTCTGTCAAGTAGTAAATCCCCTTGAACAACAGTTCCATATGGGGACCGATTCTTTAGCAGGCCACCTCGGCAACTCTCTCTCTCCTCACTCCCCCTTCCTCTCTCTTAGGATATGTTGGCTTCTCATATCAAATTTACTAGTGCGGGAATGGCTGTGAATTCTCTGAATTTCTTATCATGGAATGTAGGCGGGATAACCTCGCCAATAAAGAGGAAAGCCATTATTAAACAGCTAGAGCTTTACAAACCAGATTTGGTAATGCTTCAGGAAATCCATTTAAAGGAACCAGAAACAATCAAATTAAAAACGAAATGGGTTGGAGAAGTTATTGCTTTAGTAGGGGACAATAGGAAGAAGGGCCTGGCAATCTTGATTAATAAACAACTAACCTATGAGATAATAGACATAGAGAAGGATGTTGGAGGTCGATTTCAATTTCTTAAAATAAAAATTAATGCAATCCCGTTTGTAATTTGCAACATATATGGTCCCAATGTAATAGACACTCAATTTTGGAATGGAGTTACAAATAGATTGCTAGAGTATATGGGACAAAATCTTTTCATAGTCGGGACCTTAACCTAATACCTTTCCCCAATTTAGATAGAACTGGGAAGAAGGATCCACATAGAAGAGATAAAAAGACCCGTATATTTCAAAAATTATGTAACCAACTGGGGGTGAGACATATTTGGATTATTCAGCATCCAGATTTTAAGGCATATACGTGTATGTCATCAAGTTACCAGAGTTTATCCAGAATTGACATTTTTTTAATAGCAGAGACTCTGATAGGATTAGAATGCAAGACTGATATTAAAGACATCCTCCTATCAGATCACGCAATCATTTCTCTGGAGTTTGGTAGTAATGCATTTAAGAAGTGGGGCAATAATAGCTTATTTTTTCCCAAATACTTATTAACCAATAACAATTTCCAGAATTTTCTGAAGGTCAAATGGGCAGAATATCATAGCTTTAATGAGAATTATACAGAGAAAACTGAAGTCTACTGGGAGGCCGCGAAAGCTGTACTCAGAGGGCATATTAAGTCATATTTATGTAGACTCAAAAAACAATCTAAACAGAAGGAGCTACAACTCTCAAATACAGTGAGAAATGCATACAATGCATATATTGCCTCCAGACGTAATAAAAGTTGGCAGAAATACACGAACGCCAAAACTCAGAGGGATATTTTTTTTAAACAAAAGGTATTTACACCAGACAGAGATAAATGTTTTGAGGTATGTTTGTGAGGTCAGTCTTATCATTTACCCCATTATCTTTTAAACAATACAAATTCTGGAGTAGACTGTCCCTTTAAATGTAATTGCACAGACCATAGTGATTTCTGTAGGTAAAGTGTTTCATAGTAATTGGATAACATGTAAAGGGGAACTATGCTAGTTATCAATGTTTTAAATATTATTTATTTATTTATTTTTCTCCAAAGCCATCACTTTTATTTATTTTTTTATTTCAAATTACTAGATTCACCATCACCAGGTATATTAATCTATTTAAAAGGATGTTAAATCTAAATTGTTCCTTCATGATTCATATAGTGCAAACTATTTTAAACAACTGCCCAATTTAACACTATTATCTAATTTGCTGTTATCTTTTGTTGAAAATTAGAACCTAGGTAAGCTCAGAAACTGGGAGCTAGCTGCTTATTGGTAGTTGCATATATATGTCTCTTATCCTTTGGCTTACCATTGTTTCCAGATAGCTTTCAGTAGTGTATTGCTGCTCCTACAATAAACAACACAAAGGGAATGACACAAATGTAATAATACAAGTAAATAAGAAAGTTGTTTAAAGATCTATGCTCTATCTGTTTCATGAAAGAAAAAAATGGGTTTCATGTCCCTTTAACCCCTTACGGGCCAGGAATTTTAGAGAAAAGTACCAGAGAATTTTTTAGCATTTTTGCTATCACTACATTTAAACAGAAATAGAGCCTTGTTTTTTTATTTACCTATCAACATTATATATATATTTTTAGTAGCCAACCCAAGGTATTGACCTTATTATGTGATCATATGGGAAAAAAAAGTTATGTGATCATACTAATAACAATTGTTAACTTTTTCACAAACTTTGGGTTTCTCACTGAAATTATTTACACAAATATTGCAGTCATATGACAAATGGTTTTAAATGCTTCTCTCGGGTCCCCTTAGTTCAGGAACAGCATACATGCATGGTTTTGACATTGTTTTTGGCAATTAAAAGGCTGCTAATTGCAGCTGTGCATCACACTTTGGAAATTCATAGTAGTGAAGGAGTTAATCAGGTAGCTTGTAAGGTTAATTTTAGCTGTAGTGTAGAGATTACCTCCCACCTGACACCTCCCACTCCCTGATCTGTTCCTGATCCCCCCCTCCTTCACCTCCCACTGGTCACCACTATCTTAGGTACTGTAAAACAATCTGCCAATATGCAGTTTAGGGAGAGTATTGTTTTTTAAAATATTTTTTTTTATTTTTGAAGTGTAGGGAACCCTCATCAAGCACCCACCACCCTGATCCCCCCCAATCAGCTCTCTAACCCTCCCCCTTCTCACTAGGTGCTGACATTGGCAACTGTCTGCCAGTACCCAGTTTTTAGGGCTTTTAAAAAAACATTTTATACTGATTTTATGGAGGACCCCCTCCCTCACCCCTTTCTATAGTGTGGGAACCCATCCCTCCCCTCCGTCACCAAACATTTATTTTTTTGAAGGTTGGAAAAAACACTTTGCTCGCTTCCCTTACCCCTCCTAGGATGCGCCGACTTCCTTCCTCATTCCCTTCCAAACCCCCAATGGCATCACAGTGTCACTGTCTGTATCGGCGAACTACTTTCATATGGTAAAGGGAGCATGATCAGTGCTCCCTTACCATATGAAGGCAGATACCTTCTGCCTCTGGATGTGGTTTTAGCTGTTAAAGCTGACAGTCGGTACTGCAGCATGAGGCAGAAGGATGGATGTAGCTACTACGTCAACAGGGTACTCTGAGCAAAGTACCCTTCAACATAGTAGCTACATCCAATAGGCAGAAGATATTAAATACTACTATTAATAAGCTTTTCCAAATATGCTTAGTAGTCGCAACAAAGGGATAACTTTAAGGGTATATTTTAGAATGTGCTACTTTTACAGAGAGAAGGCATTAAAAGACCCCATCATAAGAGCAATCACATTCACAGTTGGGTGATATTCACAGTTGGGTGATATCAGATATTCATCATAACAGAGCCCCAAAACATACCAGAGACTTATTGTCTATAATATAAAGTCTGCTCATGATGGTCAATATTATTATGAAACTGAAGGAAATATCTTGTACATTTGAATAACTTTGTCACATTGTTACAGTTAACAACCGTCTCTGCGTTAATTTTCTTTATTTACCAGATGTGATCGAGGGGCATTAATCTACAGTACTTGGACTTAGCAATTACTTGCTGAGAAGAGCACTATCACCAAGATAGAATTATCATGGCAAATAGCACAGACAACAAACTATAGATTTTATGATTTTTTTCAAACATTTTAAATGCAATACTTGCCCAATATTTCATATGATTGAGGGAGGCATTTATAGCCAAAGACACATCTGTTCTTTTTCAGTAGCAGTGATAACCTATTACAAGCTGAAGCCAATGCTTTCTGCAACACATAGATGGGTTGAATTTCATGTGTGCAGAAAATAGAAACAGTCTGAATTATTTCTCAAGTACGTGTACTTACATGCAGCATTATAAGTGACAAAAATGATTTCTTTTTCTGTGATATACGATAAAAATTCTGAAAAATGAAATATTGTCTCCACAGCATTTTGAAGGAAAAAAAAACTCTCTGCTGCAAAGAAATTCACAGAATTACAAATTGCCTTTTCTGCACTTCAGTGAAGTTTGTATTCCCTAGATTAATACTGTCCTTTTTGCATGGTTGCAATTGCTTTCATTTAATACCAGACCTAACAAGAGGGAATTAAGTTTTATCTTACAGCAGCCACTGGTTTTAAAACATTTTCCAACTTCCTTTTTTTTTTTGGAGCTAGTTACAGCATAAATGATGTTTTAAAATATAGGTTATCACAGGAAAAAAAGCATAAAAGCCTTTTAAAAGCAGAGTATTTTACTTCTTCATTTCACACACTCAGACGTATCTTAGATACTCTTAGTAAACACAGCTCTAATCGTTCTATAGTTTCTTTCGTGTTTCTGAAATTACTACTTTCCGTGATGAGTCATTGGGAGGACATTACAGCTGTTCTCAAGAAGCAAAAAAAGTCTTTAAAAAAAAGTGTCCTTTATTAAGTGATAGATGTAGAAACAGAAAAATAAGTCAAAATGTAAACATATCATAAGGAATATGTTGTTTTTTAAATTTGTGGAAAATCATACAATCCTTTTAAACCCAGATTCCAAGTTAGTCTTCATAAGACCTCTACGCAGAGAACTTGATCCTTCTTGCACTTATACCAGACACATAAAATATGCTGCTTTTATAACTAAGGGCTTCAGCTATGAGCACCAATGAAAACCTAGAATTAGGTTTGAAGCATTAAATTATTTTTTTTATTTTTTTGTTTCCCTGGGCCTTGAAACTTAAAATGTCATTGATACTGGCCTGATGTTCAAAACATTGCCGCTCAGGTGAGATATTCTAAGATGTCTTGAAAAATATTTATGTTGCCATGTAGTGTTCTTTATGTGAAACAGAGACTTCTACATTACAAGGTCTAAAATAAATCCCAAAGATTTTGGGCTAGGTTACGAGTGGATCATTATTTAATGCTCCCACTCGAGCATTAACTATGTTAGAAGTAAGCTTTTTAGCTCATCGGGTTGCGCTCATATTGGTTGAAAGTAAACTGTTTTCACTCTTGTGCTAACCCGACAAGAGCAAAAAGCCGAACTTATAATATACACACACATGATTATATATAGGTATATATATATATATACAGGTGGCCCTCGTTTTACAACGGTTTAATGTACACCGTTTCAGAATAATAACCTTTTTTTCCAGTCATGTGACTGCTATTGAAAAGCATTGAGAAGCAGTGCATTTATTAAAATAGCCAGTAGGTGGAGCTGTCCGCTTGTGTTGCAGCAAAGCCAAGCAAGTTGTAATTAATCAGTTTAACCAGACCTGAGCTATCGAGCAGATTTTAAAGGAACAAGATCTTTCTGTCTATAAATCAGTCCAGATTGGAATGCATAGAAAGAACTGTTTGCAGAAAAATGCAAGTGAAGTCTGTGTTGTGTGATTATTTTATTAGGTTTATAATGCTGTTTATCAAATGTTTTTGTTAATTTAACTTAGTTTAATTATATATTCTGTGTTGTGTGATTATTTTATTAGGTTTATAATGCTGTTTAGCATTTAAAGTCTTCATTTCAAAGCTTTAAAAATAATATATTAGGTGTTACTTATGACAATTTTGAGAGGGGCCTGGAACCTATCTCCCTCACTTCCCATTGACTTACATTATAAACTGGGTTTCAATTTACAAACATTCCTCCTGGAACCTAACCCCAGCGTAAACTGAGGGCTACCTGTATATATATATATATATATATATATATATATATATATATATATATATATATATATATATATATATATATATATACAGTCATGGGCAAAATTATTGACACCTCAGGATTTTTAAAAAAACAATACCCCTTGTTGGAAACCTGAAGTCCATTATGAATCACACTGTATGTAAGACAAATGTCCCAGGAGATAAGGTACGGTACTAGTAAGTTGTGGTAGTGTGGTAAGTTATGCTGCAATCCCTTACGGATAACCCGGTCCACAAGGAGGGAGTTAAAAGTACCTCTGATAATCACACTGTCCTCTTAATCATATACTTCAAGCCATTTACAAGGCAAACACTGAAATAACAGTAATGCAATACAATAAGTGCACAGAGGCCTTTACACACACCTCTGCTCCTCGGGGTTCCTGTGTATCTCCTCAGGAATCCCACACCAATCCAATCCAGTGTATCCTTCAGCACCAATGTGCCAATATTTGCTCCCGGAAACTGCTGTGATGCAAAATCTCCTCCCGCTGTCAGGCCAAATATTACGAATCATCCAAAAAACAAGAGAGAAATCTGGGGAGCTTTAAAACAGACACCTAGATTACGGGTTTTGTGCTGAACTGGGTGCGAAACAAAATTATTTTACCTTCCATATCGCTGCCATTCCGAGTTTCTGAAAAACTTCCATGTGCGTGCGATATGGTGGTGTTAAGCTCCATACCGCACAAAGTCCAAGGGCTGCTTTGACTTGCTTGTGCACGCTTTCCCCAATAGACATCAATGGGGAGAGAGTGTTAGAAAAAAAACTAACACCTGTGATCGCGGAATTAAAAATTTCCGTAACACAACCCCATTGATGTCTATGGGGGGAAAAAAAAAAAGTTTAAACCTAACACTCTAACATAAACCCCAATTCTAAACACCCCTAATCCACCGCCCCCGACATTGCTGCCACCAAAAAAAGCTATTAACCCCTAATTTGCCACTCCCTGACATTGCCACCACTATAACAAAGTTATTAGCCCCTAAACCTCCGGCCTCCCACATCTACACCACTAAATAAACCTATTAACCCCTATACCGCCAGCCACCCACATCGCAAAACACTAAATTAAACTATTAACCCCTAAATCTTACACCCCCCTAACTTTAAATTAAAATTACAATATCACTCTATTTAAATAAATAAAAACGTACCTGTGAAATAAATATAAACCTAACATTAAACTATAAATGAACCTAACATAACTAATCTAATAAAATAAATACTATCAATTAAAATATCTAAATTACAAATTTAAAAAAACATAACACTAAGAAAAGAAATTAAAAATCTAAATTACAACTAAAAAAAAACAAATCCTATGAAAAATTTAAAAAAATCTAAGTTTACCAAAAATAATTAACACTAAAATCTCGAAAAATAAAAAACACTAAGATTACAAAAAAAATAACCGAAATTATCAAAAATAAAAACAATTACACCTAATCTAATAGCACTATAAAAATAAAAAAGCTCTCCCAAAATAAAAACACCCCCTTGCCTACAATAAACTACTAATAGCCCTTAACCTCTTAAGGACATATGACGGAATTTTTCCGTCATAAAACAATTGAGCAAACTGAAAGCTGTGTCCTTAAAGGGTTAAAAGGGCCTTTTGTTAGGCTTTGCCCTAAATAAATCAGCTCTATTACCTGTAAAAAAAATACAAAGTCCCCCCAATAGTAAAACCCACCACCCAACCAACCCCCCAAAATAAAAAAAACCTAACTCTAGAAAAACCTAAGCTACCCATTGCCCCTAAAGGGGCATTTGTATGGGCATTGTCCTTAAAATGGCATTTAGCTCTTTTTTAGATTAGGGCTTTGGGCTTTGAACACAAGCATTTTAGCCTCAACGCACAACCTGTAATACCGGCGCTATGGAAATCCCACGCAAAAAAAATTCTTTTTTTTTTTTTTAGTGCGGGATTGACGTTGCGATACAGACTAAAATGCCTGCGGTATTGCTATACCAACATGACTCCCATGTTTTTATGCTGAAATTGCCATTTTTCAGTGTTAAAAGCCGCAACGCAAAACTCGTAATCTAGGTGTTAGTGAGCTGACCTGTGATGTTGCCGGCACTAGCCAGGTGCTTTTACATGCTTGTTTAAACACGCAGATGAGTTCTGTTTGGATTTTAACTTGCTTGAATAAAGGACTACGTTTTAAAGCTCCCCAGACTTCTCTCTTGTTTTTTGGATGACCCCTGCATTTCTGTCAGATAATGCACCACTTCTCCCAGAAAATTGTTGCAATTAAAAATGTTTAGGCATTCTCATGTTTATTTCTTTTGTTTGTATTGGTATGACACAAAAAAGCCAAATCTTACACATTCCACACAAAAATGGACTGGACTGCATACACTGCTGCCACTAAAAACATGTGACTCCTGAGCTTATATAAAAGCTATATAGATTTACACTTCAACAGAGGATACCAAGAGAACAAAATAAATTTGATAATAGAAGCAAATTGGAAAGTTGTTTAAAATTGCATTCCCTGGCCTCTAGTTAGATGGCCCCTGTTTCTGGCGAGTCTTCAGACTCGCCAGAAACAGCAGTTATGAAGCAGCGGTCACAAAGACCGCTGCTCCATAACCTGTCCGCTGCTCTGAGCAGGCGGACAGACATCGCCGGAAATCAACCTGATTGAGTACGATCGGGTTGATTGACACCCCCCTGCTGGCGGCCGATTGCCCACGAGTCTGCAGGGGGCGGCGTTGCATCAGCAGCTCTTGTAAGCTGCTGGTGCAATGCTGAATAAGGCGAGCGTATTGCTCGCTGTATTCAGCGAGGTCTGGCAGACCTGATCCGCAGTGTCGGATCAGGTCCGCCAGACCTTAATAACTAGAGGCCCCTGTCTGTATCATGAAAGTTAAACTTTGGTTCTCCCTTTAAGTTGCCATGTGCATGGAATTTGAGGAGCCCTGTTCTTCCAAATTGTAAAAGCACTGAAGAAATTAGCTAATTTGTGTGTCAATTTGCCATAGGGAAGTTTGTGAGATAAACTAAATACATTATTTTTCTTTCCCTTATTAACAAGCCCTCACAATTATCTATGTGTATACTTTTTTTTTCTTATTATTCATAAACCTAAACAGAGTTGTTACATAAAAGTTCTGCTTTAACCACACAGCAGCAGAAACATTAAGGGCTGGGCATCTTGCTAAAAACGTGACATATTAATTTACTAGAAGTGCTCCATGTGTTAATGTGTTATATTGTCTGTATGACCTTAGGATATGACCTGAAAATTATTCCTCCCGTTACCTGCTCTGATCCCAGAATGTGATATGACCCTACATTTGCCTATGACCTACTTATTCAGGAAAATAAGGTTTCACGGGTAGCTTAATTTTCTAAAAGTGCTCTTGTTTTCCCCAAAGTATGTAAGCATGTAAGTGTTAGATGTTTGCTGTTGCCAAGGTAGGGCAAAATAAATAACTAAATATATATATATATAATTTTAATGCCACGTGTCAACATGCCTATGTGATTAATGACATAACAATTGTATCACTCATGTACTAATTTTGACTCCCATTTTGATCAGTTACAAATTTGAAAACATAACTGAGACATTTTGACCTCCTTTATTGTGACATTCCAAGTTCTATGTTTTAATCATTATTTATTACTTTGCCAATCATTTTAAATCTTAACACTCTTTATCACAGTCATAAATAAACATCCTGATAATCACATTTTAGTTTTTTACAACTTTCACAGTTTAAAAGTATGATTTGAGTTTTAACTTTAATGATCAGGTTTATTAACATAAACAAATGTGCAAAATCACATAAATCACATAAAAAAAAAGCTGAATGAGCAGCCGAGATATGCATTTCAAAACAGGTCAAGATTTATTTAAGCAGTCAGTGTTGCAGTAAAAACAATAAAGTTAAATGATCATCTGCACTGAGTTACCGCCCCTCGAAACCTCATCTCTGATACTGGCAATTGAGATAAGGCGTTTGTCAAATGGAATTAGATTTATGTGTGAGGGGGTTACCAGTGGGGTAATTGTCAGGCCCAAAAGCGCTTACTTCGCTTACTTGTGCATAGCTCAGCCCCCACTAAGAAGAATGCAGGGGGTAGTGCAGGTGGAATTATAAAGTACGCTAGGGACTGTTTATCACTTATCACTAGGTTTAGCTCTGCTTCAGAGGAGGAATGCGCTAAGGATAGTGTGGTGTGCAATTGTAGTAGCACTTAATATAGCTCAGAATGAGTGGTCTATGTTAAGCGCAGCACTATTTTTAATGTAAGCATAATTGAATATTATCTTGTGGTCAGGTGGATTCACTCAAGCAGGAGAAGTTCTTTAGGCCAAGGTAAGAATGAAGCTGGGGTCTGTAACCTTGTATGGAAAATAGAACTGGGTGTCAGAACCAGACGACAAATCAGAAGAGTAGTGGATAAGCAAGCCAGCATCATGGAAAGTAGAGTAGTCCAAGAAGTCTTCCAAGACAGTTGATCAGCCCAAAGCAGGCAGTTCAGCAAGGGTGAGGGCAAAGAAAATATCCAAACAACAGGCCAAACAGTACCATAAATACTAGGATCATAATAAAATAATCACCTAACAGCCCTTTCACAAGCCTTTTAAAATTTCCCATGCACTTTTGGAGCACATTCTGATGCAGACACTTCTGATGTCGGGTTACACTGGCCTTTAGGCAAGCCGCACATCCTGCGCTATATTTAGCACTACCACAGAGGCACATCACACTGTCCTTAGTGCACTTTTCTTCTCAAGCAGATCTACAACGAGCACTAAGTTCTGTATCTTCTCCAGACAATTAACAGCTTGTAGCACACCTTACATTTTCAGCAGTGCTACTACCCATATTCTTATTAACACTGACTGAGATGTACACAGGAAAATGCCCCAGGGCCTGGCAGAAATGTATACAAGAGGATTAATGATGTATGTTAAAGTGGGTAGATTATACAGATTGGCATCATGTACAGGGCTGCTTGGAGTTAAAGGGACAGTATACTATAAAATTGTTTTTCGTTTAATGTGTTTCCAATTACTTTTTTTACAGCTGCAGAGTATAAAATGTATGAAATTTGCTTTTTTAAGGGTTATTTGTGTATACAAATTTCCTGATTTTGTGTTTTGAAGCCACAACCTAATAAAATGAGTTGAGCTTGTAGGTATAATCAGAGCTCATTACTTTATCACATTGTGTACATATACCTGCTTCTTTATATTATATCTGTCCATAAACAAATCACCAATACTTGGAGAGAACAATGGAAAATTAACATTTATTTACCTTATCTATAACCCACTGGAAGTGTAATTTGTTCTACTAGCTGTGTTAACACAGCTTGGCCTTGAGGCCAAAAACTTTCAGGATGGGTGGGGATACCACAGGCTAAATAATTTATTTCAAATGCCTTTATAATGGTAATGGAAATACTTGTAAACAATGTAATACACTCCAGCAGGTAGAGTGGATCATTGGGAACAAATTAAAGGGGAAAACATGTTTGAGTAAACTGTCCCTTTAAGGGCAATGATGTAGGTGGGGGAATTATATTGGATGGATGTATCACTGGTGGGTGAGTCATGTAGGTGGGTTTCTTGGGTGATAAGCAATATTGCTTTAATGGTGCTCTAAGATGGCTAGGGACATGCTTTTTGGACCATAGTTAGAATTAATAGTGCTTTGGTAAGCCTGGGTAACAGTGGCTAGGATTCCATGTGGTAGTCTGGGCTGGCTCTATAATTAGACTGTTGAGGTCATGGGACCCAGGCCAAATATTTAAACATAATGGCAGATAAGGTGAGCCCATAGTGTACTTTTAAAGAAATTCCTTTCAAATGGAGTTCATTAGTTTAGTGGACAATTTCAATCTGCTGAATCTTTGAAAATGCTGACTATTCTTGATTTAAATTTTAGAGGATTTTTTTTTGGGGGGGGCTTATAATTTAATTCTTGGACCCAAGGCAGCACAATGTCTTCAGCTGGCCCTGGGTTTACGTTGTGGTTAAAGAGAGAGGGCTATAACACTGTTACACAAATGACATTGATACTGGTGTTGTAACTGCTAGGGTCAGCATCTCCTTACCTGACTGGTCTTTCCAGCAAGCTTTAAGAAGCTGCTATTTTTTTAAGACGTCACTGTAAATTTACATGGGTGTTGTAATATGGCTGCAAAAATAGAGTTACTATAAGAAAAATATCACTTTTTTTGGAGTTGTAGCTCTTTTGTAGGGAATTCACTTAGATCTAGCTACTGGCTTTCTGATAGATGGTCCACACATTTGAATACACTGCAATAAACTCTAGCAAACCACTTCACGTGGCACTAGTAATGGATTGGAATAGACTCAATTGTTCTGCTGTGTAAATTAAAGGGACACTGAACCCAAATATTTTCTTTCGTGATTTAGATAGAGCATGAAATTATAACCCCTTAGTGACCAGAGCACTTTTCCATTTTCTGTCCGTTTGGGACCAAGGCTATTTTTACATTTCTGCGGTGTTTGTGTTTAGCTGAAATTTTCCTCTTACTCATTTACTGTACCCACACATATTATATACCGTTTTTCTCGCCATTAAATGGACTTTCTAAAAATACCATTATTTTCATCATATCTTATCATTTACTATAAAAAAATTATAAAATATGAGGAAAAATGAAAAAAAACACACTTTTTCTAACTTTGAACCCCAAAATCTGTTACATATCTACAACCACCAAAAAACACCCATGCTAAATTGTTTCTAAATTTTGTCCTGAGTTTAGAAATACCCAATGTTTACATCTTCTTTGCTTTTTTTGTAACTTATAGGGCCATAAATACAAGTAGCACTTTGCTATTTTCAAACCATTTTTTTTCAAAATTAACGCTAGTTACATTAGAACACTAATATCTTTCAGGAATCCCTGAATATCCATTGACATGTATATATTTTTTTTTAGAAGACATCCCAAATTATTGATCTAGGCCCATTTTGGTATATTTCATGCCACCATTTCACCGCCAAATGCGATCAAATACAAAAAATTGTTCACTTTTTCACAAATTTTTTCACAAACTTTCAGTTTCTCACTGAAATTATTTACATACTGCTTGTGCAATTATGGCATAAATGGTTGTAAATTCTTCTCTGGGATCCCCTTTGTTCAGAAATAGCAGACATATATGGCTTTGGCATTGCTTTTTGGTAATTAGAAGGCCGCTAAATGCCACTGCGCACCACACGTGTATTATGCCCAGCAGTGAAGGGGTTAATTAGGGAGCATGTAAGGAGCTTTTTGGGGTAATTTTAGCTTTAGTGTAGTGTAGTAGACAACCCCAAGTATTGATCTAGGCCCATTTTGGTATATTTCATGCCACCATTTCACCGCCAAATGCGATCAAATTAAAAAAAAACGTAAAATTTTTCACAATTTTAGGTTTCTCACTGAAATAATTTACAAACAGCTTGTGCAATTATGGCACAAATGGTTGTAAATGCTTCTCTGGGATCCCCTTTGTTCAGAAATAGCAGACATATATGACTTTGGAGTTGCTTTTTGGTAATTAGAATGCTGCTAAATGGCGCTGCGCATCACACGTGTATTATGGCTAGCAGTGAAGGGGTTAATTAGGTAGCTTGTAGGGAGCTTGCAGGGTTAATTTTAGCTTTAGTGTAAAGATCAGCCTCCCACCTGAAACATCAGACCCCCTGATCCCTCCCAAACATCTCTCTTCCCTCCCCTACCCCACAAATGTCCCCGCCATCTTAAGTACTGGCAGAAACTCTGCCAGTACTAAAATAAAAGGTATATTTGGGCTTTTTTGTGCATTTTTTGTTAGCATATTTACATATGCTTCTGTGTAGGGATCCCCCTTAGCCCCCAACCTCACTGATCCCCCACTAAACAGCTCTCTAACCCTCCCCCTCTGACTTAATGTGCGCCATCTTGGGTACTGGCAGCTGTCTGCCAGTACCCAGTTTAGTGAAAAAAAATGCTTTTTTTTAAATAAAATATGTCCCTTTTCTGTAGTGTAGCTTTCCCCCCCCCCCCAAGACCAACCCCCCACCCCTTCCAGATCCCTTAGATGGTTTTGAAAAAAAGTTTATTTAAATTTTTTTTTTACTTTTACTTTTTTACTTTTCTGTAGTGTAGCGGTTCCCACCCGCTCCCGCCCCGTGCACGCGCCCGCCCGCCACCCCCCGTGCGCGTCCCCGACGGTCCCGATCCCGATCCCGCCCCCCGTGACGTCACGCGCAACACCGATGGCCGCCCACCCGCCTCCCAATTCGGCTCCCACCCACCAACGATACCGGCCATCGATGTCCGGTGCAGAGAGGGCCACAGAGTGGCTCTCTCTGCATCGGATGGCCATGTATGGTTATTGCAGGATGCCTCCATATCGAGGCATCACTGCAATAACCGGAAAGCAGCTGGAAGCGAGCAGGATCGCTTCCAGCTGCTTTCCACACCGAGGACGTGCAGGGTACGTCCTCAGGCGTTAACTGCCTTTTTTTGAGGACGTACCCTGCACGTCCTCGGTCATTAAGGGGTTAAGCAACTTTATAATTTACTCCTATTATCAAATTATCTTCATTCTCTTGGTATCTTTTGTTTGAAATGCAAGAATGTAAGTTTAGATCCCGGACCATTTTTGGTGAACAACCTAGGTTATCCTTGCTGATTGGTGGATAAATCCATCCACCAATAAAAAAGTGCTGTCCAGTGTTCTGAATAAAATAAAAGCTTAGATGCCTTCTTTTTCAAATAAAGATAGCAAGACAACAAAGAAAAATTGATAATAGGAGTAAATTAGAAAGTTGTTTAAAATTGCATGCTCTATCTGAATCACGAAAGAAAAAAATTGGGTTCAGTGTCCCTTTAACATAAGGTACTCCATTTGTAAACTTATTTTGCAAGTTTTAGGTGGACTTTAAAGGGACAGTCATGATTCAGATAGGGCATATAATTTTAAACAACTTTCCAATTTACTTTTATCACCAATTTGGCTTTGTTCTGTTGGTATTCTTAGTTGAAAGCTAAACCTAGGAGGTTCATATGCTAATTTCTTAGACCTTGAAGGCTGCCTCTAATCTAAATGCATTTTTAAAGTTTTTCACCACTAGAGGGCATTAGTTCATGTGTTTCATATAGATAACATTGAGCTCTTGCACTTGAATTTACCATGGAGACAGCTCTGATTGGCTAAAATGCAAGTCTGTCAAAATAACTGAAATAAGGGGGCAGTCTGCTGAGGCTTATATACAAGGTAAATACAGAGGTAAAACGTGTATAATTATAACTGTGTTGGTTATGCAAAACAGGGGAATTGTTAATTAATGGATTATCTATCTTTTAAAACAACAAAAATTCTGGTGTTGACTGTCCCTTTAGAGGGACATTAAACACTAAATAAATGCTAGATAGATTGATGCATTCAAATAAAAGATTAGTCTGAAAATAACATGTAGATGTATTTTTTTTTTTAAGTTTCATTAGTTTAAATATTGACAAAATAAGTGTAAAGTTTTACGCCTAGATTTAGAGTTTTGTGGCCAAAGGGGTGCGATAGCTACGCGTGCTTTTTTCTGGCCGCACCTTTTAAATACCGCTGGTATTTAGAGTTCACAGAATGGCTGCGTTAGGCTCCAAAAAAGGAGCGTATAGCTTATTTACCGCAACTTCAACTCTCGATACAAGTGGTGCTTACGGACGCGGCCAGCTTCAAAAACGTGCTCGTGCACGATTCCCCCATAGAAAACAATGGGGCTGTTTGAGCTGAAAAAAACCTAACACCTGCAAAAAAGCAGCGTTCAGCTCCTAACGCAGCCCCATTGTTTGCTATGCGGAAACACCTCCTAAGTCTGCACCTAACACCCTAACATGAACCCCGAGTCTAAACACCCCTAACCTTACACTTATTAACCCCTAATCTGCCGCCCCCGCTATCGCTGACCCCTGCATATTATTATTAACCCCTAATCTGCCGCTCCGTACACCGCTGCCACCTACATTATAGCTATGTACCCCTAATCTGCTGCGCCTAACACTGCCGACCCCTATATTATATTTATTAACCCCTAATCTGCCCCCTCAACGTCTCCTTCACCTGCCTACACTTATTAACCCCTAATCTGCTGAGCGGACCGCACCACTACTAACGTAGGTGGCTGTCGGCAGATTAGGGGTTAAAAAATTTAATCGAGTGGCGGCGATGTGGGGGGACCTCGGTTTAGGGGTACATAGGTAGCTTATGGGTGTTAGTGTACTTTAGAGCACAGTAGTTAAGAGCTTTATAAACCGGCGTTAGCCCAGAAAGCTCTTAACTACTGACTTTTTTCTGCGGCTGGAGTTTTGTCGTCAGATTTCTAACGCTCACTTCAGCCACGACTCTAAATACCGGCATTAGAAAGATCCCATTGAAAAGATAGGATACGCAAATGGCGTAGGGGGATCTGCGGTATGGAAAAGTCGCAGCTGTAAAGTGAGCGTTAGACCCTTTCCTGACTGACTCCAAATACCAGAGGGCCATAAAAACTTGTGTTAGGAGCCTCTAATGCTGGTTTTCACGGCTACCGCCCAACTCTAAATCTAGGCCTTAGTGTCTATAAAACAATGGGATCTGCCATGTTAGAAATAGGTCACTAGAGTGTGCAGCCTCTGGCTGTGTGGAATATAACAGTGTTCTGCACTTCCATTTCTATTAATAACTGAAAAGCTCATGATGTCAGAGTGGCATTACAGGAAAAGGGGACAAAATAAATAATGAAAGTATATTGCAGAGGGCTTTATATATATACGGTTTATCATTTTTATTGCCATCTCAAAGTGTTTAATGTCCCTTTAAATTTCACACCTACTACTTCAGTAGTTGAATCTGTCCTTATATGTGTCTCTGCAGGTTCTTTAAAATTAATAGTTAACCCAACATCAATACAAGTAGCAGAAAAACTGTTTTCATATCATGTACCATCTAGTAGATTTGTTTTTTCAGATTTATTAAAATTTTCATCATTCTTGTGTCACTGTGAACTAATCATAGAAGCTTTTATGTATCATGCAATGCAGAAATGTTCCAAAATAGTTTTCACTCTGCAAAGTAAATTTAAGTAAACCTCTTGCAAAATACAAACATATTTCAGATTTTCCTCTAAAGCTGTGGAACTATTTGCTTCATGAAGAAATTAGTAGCTCCTAGATCATTTACTCATCTCTAAAAAGCAATGTTTCAGGTCATATGATTTTGTATTTTTCCAGTTTTGTTCCTCTCTACCTTTCCTTGTGAAATTGTATTTTTAATAAAGTTCTTGCATTGTATGCAGCTTTGAAAAATGGCTTCAAAACTAGAATCTGATATTTGTTTCTAAAAAGCAATCTAAATGATCAATGAGATATACTGCAAAATAGTATCTCTCTTTTAAATATTATAAACTTGTGATTTATATATATATATATATATATATATATATATATATTTCTTCAAATATTATAATCAAAATTCAAACCAGTGTTTTCTGTGGCTTTTCTATTAGTGATTTTCTTTTTGCTCTTCAATCCAGACAAAACAGAATCACAAGACCATTTCTCTAAGGGAAGATAACTTGATTGTTTGAGGGTTTGCTTTGCTGTGGTTTAGGAGGTTGGTTTTATGTTTCTTCCCCGCAGGTGCATTTTTGTATACTTCTATGTCCAATTCACTTTCCTTTTATCGATTTTGAATTAAATGTTGTAAGCCCCTGAAAGTTTTCATTGTGATATTCTTTTGTTTCCTATATAATTGTTTCCTGCTGTTTTCTGCTTAGAAGGCATTTCAAACTCTAGAGTTTTAGGTGACAAAGGTCTGGAATTTCTTCAATAAAACTATTTCTCCCAGCCTCCTATTGGTTTCTTTTTTTTTTTTTTTTTTGTCTCTGCTTTTAGTTATTTTCTTCAGTCACGTTTCTAAATCTCAAAGTTTTCTGTTTCATTCTTCTAAATAATGTTCTTCAAGATTACCCTATTTCAACCCTTTTTACAAGACCATAACCTTCTGTTCCCAAATTACATTTTTTTTGTTACCTCTCCTCATCCTTTTCTGTAATCCATGAAAGCAGCTGAGCAAATATATGTTGTGGATGTGAAATGCATTGTGGGTAACATATCTTTACTCTACAACTACACTCCATAACATATATAATAACTCTTTTCAAAATAAGATGCCACACAAAGTTCACATTGATAATAGAAATACTGTTTTACATGGTACATTCCTATTTTAATGACTCTATTCATCAATAAGTATTTGAAAATCTAAATAAGGATAATTTACTTGGAGAACTAAAAGAGATTAAAGGGACAGTGTAGTCAAAATTAAACTTTCATGATTCAGATAGGTCATGCAATTTTAAACAACTTTCCTATTTACTTTTATCACTAAATTTGCTTTGTTCTCTTGGTATTCTTAGTTGATAGCTAAACCTAGGTAGGCTCATTTGCTAATTTCTAAGCCCTTGAAGGCCGCCTCTTATCTCAAAGCATTTGGCAGTTTTTCACAGTTAGAGGGTGTTAGTTCATGTTTGGTATATATATATATATATATATATATATATATATATATATATATATATATATATATAACATTGTGCTCCCTCCTGTAGAGTTATATATGAGAGGGCACTGATTGGGTAAAATGTAAGTCTGTCAAAACAACTGAAATAAGGGGGCAGTCTGCAGAAGCTTAGATTATATTATTATAATCATGTTGGTTATGCAAAACTGGGGCATGGGTAATAAAGGGATTATCTATCTTTTTAAACAATAACAATTCTGGAGTAGACTGCCCCTTTAAGTAAATAATCAAATGTCCTTAAAACAACAACATAGGTAAAGTAAAACAATATTTGTAATGTACAATGTAATTTAATTCAAGAGTAAATGTGTTAATCATTTAATCTGTAGATCTTTTATTGTGTGCCATGACATTTAATCAAATAAGGCCACTTTTTAATTACTATATCTTAATATAGCATTTGTGAATTTTGATAATAAAAAGCTATATATGGTTGACTTTTAAAATTGCATGATAATGGCATTTGCTTGTACCTGATAAAGAATAATATGATTATGTTTAATTATAAGTTTTTCAGTCATTTAGAAAACAATTTATAGAAACATTTTCAAGGGAGTGGGAACATAAATAAAATGTTTCAAACATTAATATTGATGTAGACCACTGGTCCATAATAGGCCATATATGGAGGATATCTGAACTAGAGCACAGGTGAAATAATAATATGGTTATTTTACCTGATCTCACCCAAGGTAATCCTAAAAATCTGGCCTGTCAGGGAGGTCTGAGGACTTTTGAAAACCAGTACTGTAGACAAACAAATGCTCTATACACCTCTTTTGTCAATGCAATGCCACAATTGAAAGTTTTTAAGCACTGGTACCTGGTAAATACCCCTTATAACCTACATGGGGACAGTTTTAAATTTGTATTCCTTTCAGGCAGGAAACTCATTTTTGAATGATTTTCAAAGTTTCCATTTATTATAAAACCTGTACACAAATTTAATATGATAATTTTAATTTAATGTTTGCATGTTAGTTAAAAAAATTGATTAAGGTGATTTGAACGTATTAATTGCATTAATTATCTGTCATTTATTTGATATATATTTTAGGCCATTTATTTTCTTTTTCTCCTTTTTAGATAATTCATACAATAATTTTTATTTATTTTTTATTGTTTGTATTATTTTCATAATCTGATATACATACATCATTTTTTCAGTACAATACCTTAATGTTGTCTTCAATATCAGTACCTTGCTCAATGTTAACAATTTTAGATCCTCAAATACATTTTAGTAGATCTTAGTAGCTATCTAAAATATTTGTTTTTAAATTAATCTGTTAAGCATTTTATCATCATCTGTATCAGCTGCCCATCCCCTCCACTGGATCTTATTTATCAATTTAAATATTAAAATACATATTTTGATAATCCTAATATTGTCTAGTTAATTAATCTAGCCTTATTCCCAAGGTTATCCAACTTTGACAATTAGATGCACATTAGTCGATATCATCATATACATCTTTAACAATTGGCTATACCTGGCTATTTAAAGATCCAGTGCAGGTGAGGGCATTGTCTCTGATGATGTACATGTACACATGTACGCATGCACAGAAAGCGTCAGACAAAGGGAACACTTTGATACATGAGCAGGCCCGTATCCAATAATATACTTTGGGACTCAGCATATTTATTTCCTCTCCTCATGTGCATCTAGCAGTTGGAAGGTCCGCTATATGCTGAGTCCCCATCAGCTTCTCTAATTTTTTGGCACTATAGTCCGCATTTCTCCAAGTACTCACAGTTTTCCAGTTACAAAAGTGGTCCGGTAAGACACCAACCTCTGGGGTATCCATAGAGCAACACACTAATGCTAAAGTGTGGGACACGTATCATCAAGTGTAACCTCTGATGAGGTCATCACTGGAGCCCATACACATGCTCTATGCCAGGAAGCACTTATCGGTCGGACAATACCCTGTCACAGAATGTTGAAACTGCCCTGGATCACTCAGGAAGCCCTACTCCGGATCAGAAGTGGCTATCATCTGCAATCCATACCTGGGTATTTGACACAGCAACCACAACCAATCCAAGATCGGAACCCCGTACAAGAGACCACGGGGGCGCACAACCACAGAACTCTAACTGTGAGTACACTTGCATATTGTGGAGGATAACCACTAGGATCCAACTACACGTATTGTCCCCACGGGTATACCCCACTACATTTACAAGACTACACTTTTTTATTAGTCTAAACCAAAGGATTTTCATATAATCCACTTTGAGCTCAACAAAGAACTGTTCATAACATACTGGTGAATAACACATACAAATTTTGCATACCAAATTTGTGCTTAACAAGAACGCTCTTTAACGTATATGGGAACAATATATAAAAACATAAATATTCCCTAGATATGGGACAGAAGTAAAAAATCCTCCATTGTCAACTTCACAAGTTAAGGACAATGCTACTGGACTCTAATTATTTATATGGTATAATCAAGGCACAAACATAACACCAAGGGTCAAATTATCATTGTGCGAGTGGACATGATCCGATATTAAGCATCATGTCCACTGCACATAGATAAATGCCAACAGCATATTCTCTCGACATTTATCATTGCACCAGCAGTTCTTGTGAACTGCTGGTACAATGCCGCCCCCTGCAGATTTGCGGCCAATCGGCCGCTAGCAGGGGTGTCAATCAACCCGATCGTATTCGATAGGGTTAAGACAAGAATAAAAGAAAGGGCACTTTAATGGGCATTTTTTGTATCTGACGTTAATGACACGTCAGCCAATCACAACCATTATACGGCCCAATTGCAGAGACCATGCCTCCTCCTAGCTCTGTATACATTGATCATACACTGAGACGCTTATCGCATAATTTCCCCTGTAGCGTGGGCATATAACTGTTGGCTTTACATTTTGCCAGATTTCCTAACATAAGGTTCACAATGACATTGTTTGTTTGTTTTTTTATTTTACCCAAACAATATGATTGTGAGTATAGCCCATGAAATAGATATGGTGCATTGGGGGTCCTTGTTTATAGCAATTAATTGATTATGGACATTTGTGTTGCAAATATAACACTTAGCTACACAAACATCAGACAGATTATTTATGTAGTTTACATTCTCAGTCATTATACATGGAGATGTATGATAGGGTTCTCTGTGAGGGACAGTTATGTAGTTTGAATATTTGCTTTATTGTATTAACACTGTGTTATAATGTAAATGTATTTGAGTATGTATATTTTTGCAACTCTGACACAAATAGTATTGCTGTCACTTTCTCTATTGGTTATTGCTTCCAGCCAATCCAGTTTTATCATTCTTGAAATGTTTACTCTTGTTACTATGACATCTTTAATTGGAGTACTCCCACAACAGGTGTGGCTTATTAGGTTTATAACTTTGTATGGTATATATAGCAAGTGTTTGTGAAGCGTTTTTAAGCCTGATGAAACAACCTTTTGGGTTGAGAAAAGCGTTGCATGTTTTTATACTTTTAATAAAGTAAGTTTTATAGTAATCACTTTCTGCCATACTTTATTTCAACAATAATATCTATCTGAAATCCTCTGATGTCCACCTTGTGGGAATACTTCACCTGAGCCTTGGATTCCCTTGGAGTGTATCCTGATAGACCGGAGGCCAGTCTGCTGGGTGACTGTTTTAATCCCAGCCTGCCACACTTGCACCAAGAGGGGTGCTTCACCACACAAGTGCAATTCCTCTTGTATTACTACTAATACTCATTGAGCCAAATAATACTAGGCCATATTGGCATTACTTAGCTTAACTTCTTTAAGAGACTACTGAATCCTTTACCAGAGGCCAGTCTGCTGGGTGACTGTTTTATTCCAGCCTGCTCTATCTGCACTATCAATGTGCTTTACCAAATTTGAGTGTATCATATCACATTCAAATTTGCCATTCAGTTAGACATTACTAGGCCATGTGGTGCTTCTGTTTTCTCTTGTCATCCACTCTCTCTTCAGGCTTCTGCTCATCCTTCAGTGGCTCAATGTATGGAGGTAATCGGTCTGATGGTGGCTTCCATGGACATCATTCCTTTTGCTTGATTCAATTTGAGAGCTCTCCAGCTGTGCATGCTCACACAATGGAATTGGCGACCATTCAGATCTATCTCAGAGAATAGAGTTAGATCGTCAAGGGATTCTCTCCCATGGTGGATTTCTTAGGAACATCTATCTCAAGACAAATGCTTTTGGAGACCGTCCTGGGTGATCGTGACCACGGACACCAGCCTGTTGGGCTGGGGAGCAGTCTTGAACTTGTTAAAAGCTCAGGGCCTTTGGACTCGGGAGGAGTCTACTCCTCCCATCAACATCTTGGAGTTGAGGGTGATTTACAATGCTCTATTGGCTTGGCCTCAGTGGTCCTCAGCCCAGTTTATCAGGTTCCAGTCAGACAACATAACCTCTGTGGCTTACATCAATCACCAATAAGTTCCTTAGCCATAAAAGAGGTTACTCAGATTCTTCAATGGGCAGAGACCCACAATTGCTGTCTATCTGCCATCCACATTCCAGGAGTAGACAACTGGGAAGCGGATTTTCTGAGCAGACAGACTTTTCATCCTGGGAAGTGGGAACTCCATCCAGAGGTGTTTTCCAGCTTAGTCCTCAAATGGGGGTGCCGAAGTTAGATCTGATGGTGTCCCATCAGAACGCCAAGCTTCCAAGGTACGGTTCAAGGTCAAGAGATCCGCAGGTCATTCTGATAGATGCTCTGGTGGTTTCTTGGGTTTTCAGGTTGGCATAGCTTTTTCCTCCTTTTGCTCTCCTCCCATGAGTCATAAAACAGGAGAGGGTGTCAGTGATTCTAATAGCCCCTGTGTGGCCTCGCATGATCTGGTTTGCAGTCCTAGTGGAGATGTCATCTCTCCCACCTTGGAGACTATCTCTGCGAAAGGACCTCCTGATTCAGGGTCCCTTCCTTCATCTGAATCTCATTTCTCTGAAGCTGACTGCTTGGAGATTGAACGCTGAGTCAGTCATTGAGACCATGATTCAGGCTCGCAAGCCTGTTACTAGAAAGATTTACCATAAGATATGGCGTACATATCTTTATTGGTGTGAATCCAAGGGCAATTCTTGGAGTAGAATTAGAATTCCTAGAATGTCATCTTTTCTTCAGGAAGGCCTGGAGAAGGGATTGCCAGTCAGTACCCTGGAGGGTCAGATTTCTGCTTTATTAGTTTTACTACATAGACGTTTGGTGGATGTGCCAGATTTGCAATCTTTTTGTCAGGCCTTGGTCAAAATCAGGCCTGTCTTTAAGTCTGTTGCTCCTCTTTGGAGCCTTAACTTTGTTCTTAAAGTTTTACAGCTGGCTCCATTTGAGCCGTTGCATTCCATAGACATTAAGCTGTTATCTTGGAAGGTTTTGCTGTTTGTTGCTATCTCTTATGCTCAATCTTATTTTTCATGCCGATAAGGCGGTTCTACGTACTAAGTTAAGTTTCCTTTCCAAGGTTGTTTCTAATAGAAATATCAATCAGGAATTGTTGTCCCCTCTCTGGGTCCTAATCCTTCTTCTTCCAAAGAACAATTTGTTACACAATTTGGATGGTGTGCGTGCTCTTAAATTCTACTAAGGATTTTCGCCAGTCCTCTGCCCTCTTTGTCTTTTTGTCTGGAAAACGTAAAGGTCAGAAAGCTACTGCTACTACTCTTTCTTTTTAGTTACAAAGTATAATTCATTTGACTTATGAGACTGCTGGATAGCAGCCTCCTGAGAGAATTACGGCTCATTCCAAAAGAGCTGTTTCCTCTTCTTGGGCTTTAAAAAATGAAGTTTCTGTGGAACAAATTTTCAAGGCTGCAACTTGGTCTTATCTACATACTTTTTTCAAAAGTTTACAAATTTGATACTTTTGCCTCGGCTGGGGCTTCTTTTGGGAGAAAGGTTCTTCAAGCAGTGGTGCCTTCTGTTTAGGATTTCCTGTCTATTCCCTCCCTATTTATCTGTGTCCTCTAGCTTGGGTATAGGTTCCCAACCTAGGTAGCCATGAGGAGTATATATAAAATCTTATAAGCATTCCTTAAGAAACAGCAACCTTAGTTTTAATCATTTCAAAATATCTTTGAATGTTAGACAAACTAAAAATTCAATAGATATATTTGTGTCCCCAATATGTATCTAATTGAGGAATTTGGCATAATTCCAGCTTATGCCTCACATAAAGATAAAAGTGTTCATTCAATATCAACATTTGTAAATACCTTATAATCTGTTATGTAAAATAATATAAATTAGGTGTTTATATATGAAGTTCATAGGAGGTTCAGCACTCTTGGCCCTTTTGGATATTGTGACACATTTTTGTATACATTTCAACCTTTTTAACTTGCATTATAATAATAACAAATACTGTTTGCATAAAGTAACGAAAGCATGGGATCTAATCCAACAATGACGTATAGTGGTTGAACTTATTGGGCTGGTCCTATTGGATAGCGTATACACGCTTTAACCACTCCCGCAACAATGGCAACTGTTTTAAAGGATAGAATGTATCACCTGTGACTGACAGTCCTGACGAGGCCCTGACCGCAAAGCATTGTGGGGCGAAACGCGCATCGACACAGTCATTTGAAATCAAGCAGCTGTAAGAAGTACCTGGTATGGTGTTGAATAAAAACATGAAAGATTCCGCAAGAAATTATGGCAGAGGCGAAAGAAAGTTTGTCTACCCAGGAGTAAGTCTTCAAGTTCCACCTGTAAAGTCACAGTGTTGAGGAACCAGACGTGAAATACCGGGTGAGACTGGATGTCGGATGCAAAGTCCTGGCCCACCTATCTAAATGCCTCAAGTTTGTGTCTAAAGAGACCCGTTCCTTGCTGCCTGACACCATCTTTACCTACATGAGGTTGTATTTGCTTTTCCTTAACTTACTTGCCGATTATGGAATTTGCCTGTCATTTCAAAAGTGCACTCATGATTTAAGCGAGCTGTCATTGGAGGACGCTCTCACCTCGATCTTGTCAGCTGCTTTTTATATATATAACGGTACTTTCAATTCAAGAGCTTAATGTTGCAACTGCATGATAAAAGATGCTTACATCATAACAGATAACATTCATGGAACTTTGTTACTTTGGGACTTTCAAGTTTCCATCGCATATTCCTATGCTGTCTTTTTGTTTGTTGCTTCTAAGCCTTATCATTACTATCATTGTTTATGTACCATGTTTACATGAGTTTAGCTTTTATACCAGTGCAGTAACTGGAGTAAAATTGTCTAGGCCTTCCACTGCAGTGGCATTTTTAGGTGTGAAATCATATGCAATATCTCTATAGTATTGGTTGTTTCAATTTAAAAATAAATGTGTTACTTATAAATTGGGCCATTTGTGTTTGAGCCTCTTTTTTGGATACAATGTTTCAGCCTGTTTCTACATATTAGATCAAAGAGAAATATATTTTGAGTGCTGCAATACCCTACTTTAAACATAGCATCTCGTATAGCACTGCTATGTGTGATATATATTTCTTTATATAAATATATTTGAATTTTTAATAAAATTTTGGGGTCTGCACCAGGACCTGACTCAGCTGGCGCGGTCCAGGTTAATACACTTTCAGACATTTTACCTTGAAGCATTTATTCAAGGTGTCTGATAAAAACCTTTTTCTCCCTATTTTACTATTATTAATAACATAACATTTAGGAATATAAAGAGAGGATTCTCATAAATTCAGTTCTTTGGGATTGATAAAAGTTTAAGGCTGTATACTATTATCTGTGTATACATCTATTTTCTTTGTTAAGGCTGAGACATTGTTTAAAATATAAGAACATGGCATTTACTCTCTCAGATGAGGTCTGGGAGGCTGAGTTAAAAGAATCTCTTACAAATACCAACTTAGAAAGTAGTGAATCAGAAACTAATGTTTTCAGTGCTTTCAAAAAATATAAAAATTGCATTGTCAAACAGGTAAAAGTAAGGGCTGAAAATTCAAGCCTAGCTAATTATGTAGAGAGAAAAAAATAGTCCCTAGAGGGCTAAGACTCTTTCTAGACCCAGGTTTTAATGCCAGAGAGGAAGTGGGAGGCCTAGAATTTTTGGATGAATGGAATGAAAAACTATCTTCAATGTGCGCTTGGAATGATTGAGATGCTAATTAAAAGGAACGATAAAAGATTGGAAAAAATAAAAGAAGATGTTGAGTCAGCATTACAAATTGTAAATAAGTTTGATCATGATTCTAACTTTGACAAACTAAATGAGGAAACAAAAACACATATTTCTAGATTACAGGAAGAAATTAAAGTAAGGAAATGTAGAAAGTTACATCGAGATCAGGAAGACTATCAAAATTAAAAAGTCTATGTGTACAAATTTGATAGAGGTTCCTATGATTCAGGGACAGATATGTCTGATCTAGACAATAAAGACAGATCTTCAATAAACGAAGGAGGCCCTGGGTCACAGAATGTAGGCCAGGGCAGCATAGGAAGAGAAGAGGGGGGAGGAAGAGGAGCAGAAACAAAAAATATGGTAATAGAAGAGAGGAGATATCCCCAGCGAGTTCAGAGAGGGAGGGGAGGCAATTTGAGACAAAGGTCAGGGAACAGAGGGAAGCCACGAAGGAGACCGTATCAGGGCTATTAACCCCAACTACATCTAAAGATGAATTACAGATAATTAATCTTTCTTCATTTAACTTAAAACTAACACATATTGAAGTTTTAAGGAAAGGCCTTTCCTTTAGTCCAACTAATAAATTGAACAAGTTTGACTTCATTAAAGATTTACACTTGTTTGCGAGAAAGTTAGTTTTACATCATATAATGTATCGAACCTCTGAAAATAAGAAAGATGAAGAAGCAATAAATGCTTTAAAATCCCTTTTGGATGAGAATGAATCTAATATAATGAATTCTGGAAATACTGGAATATTTAGATCAAATCTTAAGACCAAGTCCACTTATATGCCTTCCATAGCACAGGTACCTGCAGTCTCTCTGTTTGTAAAGACTGTAGAAAAAGAAATTGAACAGTTACCTGATGATTGGATTTGGTCTGACAATCTAACATCGGGTCAAAGAGTGTCGTTAAAAGAATTAACACAAGCAAAAGGGATAGTGTTTAAGCCGGCTGACAAGGGCGGCAATTTAGTCTTGCTTGATGAATCTTTCTATCTTAATGAAGCCAAAAGACAATTGTTGGATAAAACTCAGTATGAAAGACTTCCAAAAAATCCTTTGCCAAATATGAGATTAAAGCTGTATCATATTTTGCAGGGAGCAAAAATGGAAGGTCTCATCTCCCCTGAAGAATTCAAGTTTTTAAATCCGGTGTGTCCAGTGATGCCTACCTTTTATATCATCCCAAAAATCCATAAAAACAAGTCTCACCCACCCGGGAGACCAATAGTGTCGGGGATAGGTGGCATCAGTGAACACATCGGACAATATGTGGATTTTTTCTTAAGACCATTTCTGCTCTCACTGCCCTCCTATGTCAAGGATACCCCAGATCTTCTTCGCAAAATAGATGACATAACTGTCTCAGCTCAAACTATCCTTGTATCACTGGACGTTGAAAGTCTTTACTCATCCATACCCCATGAGGTTGGGATTAGTGCAAGTGAACACTTCCTGAGATTTAGAGGCTCAGTAAGCAATAACCATACTAATTTTGTTGTAGATCTTTTAAGATTTATTCTTGAGAACAATGTGTTTGAGTTCGATGGCTCAATTTACAGACATGTCAGGGGGACGGCGATGGGAGCTGTGTGTGCACCCACATATGCTTGTCTACATTTGGGGGCATGGGAGCTGGACATCTTTGAACAGTTTGGTGAGGTGTTCAGCTCCCATGTGCCCTTTGGATTAGGTATGTGGACGATATTTTAATGTTTTGGGATGGCCCCCTGACCTGTCTGTATGAATTAATTGACTCATTAAACAAGAATGATCACAATATTCTGTTGACATATGCATGCAGTGAGAAAGAATTGCCTTTTTTAGATATCTGTATTAAGAAAGAAGACAATAAGATATCCACTGAGAATCATCGAAAGGATACGGCAACAAATAGTTTATTGGAAGCTTCCAGTAGCCACCCAGAACCAATAAAAAGAAGCATTCCCTTTGGTCAACTGCTTAGACTTAAGAGAAACTGTTCCTCAAAGATAAAATTTGAACATCAAGCTCAAATTATGTGTGAAAAATGTATTGAAAGGGGCTACTCTAATAAATTAATTAAATTTACCCTCAACAAAGTTTGGAAATTAAATCAAAATGATCTTCTGTATTCAAACAGAGTTCAAGCTACAGCAGATAGCAATATAAGATTCATTACTACGTTTAACTGCCAATGGCAAAATTTAAGAGACATTTTGTCTCGTAACTGGCATTTGTTGTAATTTGATGAAATAATTGCTGGGAAAGTGGGTAAAAGACCCCTATTGACCGCAAAGAAATCTCCTAACTTAAAGGATAAGTTAGTTAAAAGTAGATTTGTGAGGTCAGAGCCTGCAACTAACTGGTTAAATAAATACCAACAAGTTAAAGGTAGTTTTCCCTGTGGACACTGTGTGTATTGCCCTTATATGCTGAAATGTAAATTATTTTCAGCAAATACAGGCCAAAATTTTGACATAAGATGTTTTTCAAATTGCAACACATTAGCAGGCCCATTTATCAAGCTCCGTACGGAGCTTGAAGGGCCGTGTTTCTGGCGAGTCTTCAGACTCGCCAGAAACACAACTTATGAAGCAGCGGTCTAAAGACCGCTGCTTCATAACCCTGTCCGTCTGCTCTGAGCAGGCGGGCAGGAATCGCCGGAAATCAACCCGATCGAATACGATCGGGTTGATTGACAGCTCCCTGCTGGCGGCCGATTGGCCGCGAGTCAGCAGGGGGCGGCGTTGCACCAGCAGCTCTTGTGAGCTGCTGGTGCAATGTTAAATGTGGAGAGCGTATTGCTCTCCGCATTTAGCGAGGTCTTGCGGACCTGATCCGCAGTGTCGGATCAGGTCCGCAAGCCCTTTGATAAATGGGCCCCTAGGAGTTGTGTATCTCTTACAATGCTCCTGTCCTCTGTTCTATGTTGGAAAAACAAAGCGTATGTTCAAGGACAGGGTACAGGAGCATAGAGATGACATACTCTATGAAAGAGATACAAGTGTTGCAAGACATTTCAGGGATGCACACAATAGCAGCACAATATCGTTAAAATTTGTTGGGATACATCAGGGACTGACAGGTGGCAGAGGAGGAGACAATAATAAATGTCTTCTAAATAAAGAAGCTAGATGGACATAACTATTAAAAACTGTGTCCCCACTTGGCTTAAATGAAATAATTGAATTTAGATCTTTCTTAGGCTAATTAAAGAAAATGAATAACCAACCTAGGTAGTCATGAAGAGTATATATAAAATCTTATAATCATTCCTTAAGAAACAGCATCCTTAGTTTTAATCATTTTAAAATATCTTTGAATGTTAGACAAACTAAAAGTTCAATAGATATATTTGTGTCCCCAATATGTATCTAATTGAGGAATTTGGCATAATTCCAGTTTATGCCTCACATAAAGATAAAAGTGTTCATTCAATATCAACATTTGTAAATATCTTATAATCTGTTATGTAAAATAATATAAATTAGGTGTTTATATATGAAGTTCATAGGAGGTTAAGCACTCTTGGCCCTTTTTGATATTGTGACACATTTTTGTATACATTTCATCCTTTTTAACTTGCATTATAATAATAACAAATGCTGTTTGCATAAAGTAACAAAAGCATGGGATCTAATCCAACAATGACGTACAGTGGTTGAACTTATTGGGCTGGTCCTATTGGATAGCGTATAAACGCTTTAACCACTCCTGCAACAATGGCAACTGTTTTAAAGGATAGAATGTATCACCTGTGACTGACAGTCCTGACAAGGCCCTGACCGCAAAGCATTGTGGGGCGAAACGCGTGTCGACACAGTCATTTGAAATCAAGCAGGTGTAAGAAGTACCTGGTATGGTGTTGAATAAAAACACGAAAGATTCCGGAAGGAATTATGGCAGAGGCGAAAGAAAGTTTGTCTACCCAGGAGTAAGTCTTCAAGTTCCACCTGTAAAGTCACAGTGTTGAGGAACCAGACGTGAAATACCGGGTGAGACTGGATGCCGGATGAAAAGTCCTGGCCCACCTATCTAAATGCCTCAAGTTTGTGTCTAAAAAGACCCGGTCCTTGCTGCCTGACACCATCTTTACCTACATGAGGTTGTATTTGCTTTTCCTTAGCTTACTTGCCGATTATGGAATTTGCCTGTCATTTCAAAAGTGCACTCATGATTTAAGCGAGCTGACATTGGAGGACTCTCTCACCTCGATCTTGTCAGCTGCTTTTTATATATAACGGTACTTTCAATTCAAGAGCTTAATGTTGCAACTGCATGATAAAAGATGCTTACATCATAACAGATAACATTCATGGAACTTTACATGTGTTTAGCTTTTATACCAGTGCAGTAACTGTAGTAAAATTGTCTAGACCTTCCACTGCAGTGGCATATTTAGGTGTGAAATCATATGCAATATCTCTATAGTATTGGTTGTTTCAATTTAAAAATAAATGTGTTACTTATAAATTGGGCCATTTGTGTTTGAGCCTCTTTTTTGGATACAATGTTTCAGCCTGTTTCTACATATTAGATCAAAGAGAAATATATTCTGAGTGCTGCAATCCCCTACTTTAAACATAGCATCTCGTATAGCACTGCTATGTGTGATATATATTTCTTTATATAAATATATTTGAATTTTTAATAAAATTTTGGGGTCTGCACCAGGACCTGGCTCAGCTGGCGCACTCCAGGTTAATACACTTTCAGACATTTTACCTTGAAGCATTTATTAAAGGTGTCTGATAAAAACCTTTTTCTCCCTATTTTACTATTATTAATATATATATATATATATATATATATATATATATATATATATATATATATATATATATATATATATATATATATAAAACAATCCAAGATGTGATTCCGCCCTCCTAGGGTCAACCACCCGGCCCCTCTGTGTACATACAGCAAGCTTAAACAAAAGCAGAGGCAAACCAGGTTTTCTTCAAAGCAATTAACCCCTTAATGACCACAGCACTTTTCCATTTTCTGTCCGTTTGGGACCAAGGCTATTTTTACATTTCTGCGGTGTTTGTGTTTAGCTGTAATTTTCCTCTTACTCATTTACTGTACCCACACATATTATATACCGTTTTTCTCGCCATTAAATGGACTTTCTAAAGATACCATTATTTTCATCATATCTTATAATTTACTATAAAAAAATTATAAAATATGAGGAAAAAATTGAAAAAAACACACTTTTTCTAACTTTGACCCCCAAAATCTGTTACACATCTACAACCACCAAAAAACACCAGTGCTAAATAGTTTCTAAATTTTGTCCTGAGTTTAGAAATACCCAATGTTTACATGTTCTTTGCTTTTTTTGTAAGTTATAGGGCAATAAGTACAAGTAGCACTTTGCTATTTCCAAACCATTATTTTTCAAAATTAGCGCTAGTTACATTAGAACACTAATATCTTTCAGGAATCTCTGAATATCCATTGACATGTATATATTTTTTTTTAGTAGACATCCCAAAGTATTCATCTAGGCCCATTTTGGTATATTTCATGCCACCATTTCACTGCCAAATGCGATTAAATACAAAAAATTGTTCACTTTTTTACTAATTTTTTCACAAACATTTGGTTTCTCACTGAAATTATTTACAAACAGCTTCTGCAATTATGGCACAAATGGTTGTAAATTCTTCTCTGGGATCCCCTTTGTTCAGAAATAGCAGACATATATGGCTTTGGTGTTGCTTTTTAGTAATTAGAAGGCTGCTAAATGCCACTGCGCACTACACGTGTTTTATGGCCAGCAGTGAAGGGGTTAATTATGGAGCATGTAGGGAACTTTTAGGGATAATTTTAGCTTTAGTGTAGTGTAGTAGACAACCCCAAGTATTGATCTAGGCCAATTTTGGTATATTTCATGCCATCATTTCACCGCCAAATGCGATCAAATTAAATTTTTTTTTACATTTTTCACAATTTTAGGTTTCTCACTGAAATTATTTACAAACAGCTTGTGCAATTATGGCACAAATGGTTGTAAATGCTTCTCTGGGATCCCCTTTGTTCAGAAATAGCAGACATATATGGCTTTGGCGTTGCTTTTTGGTAATTAGAAGGCCGCTAAATGCCGCTGCGCATCACACGAGTATTATGGCTAGCAGTGAAGGGGTTAATTAGGTAGCTTGTAGGGAGTTTGCAGGGTTAATTTTAGCTTTAGTGTAGAGATCAGCCTCCCACCTGACACATCACACCCCCTGATCCCTCCCAAACAGCTCTCTTCCATCCCCAAACCCACAATTGTCCCCGCCATCTTAAGTACTGGCAGAAAGTCTGCCAGTACTAAAATAAAAGCTATCTTTTATTTTATTTTTATTTTTTTTGAGCATATTTACATATGCTGCTATGTAGGATCCCCCCTTAGCCCCCAACCTCCCTGATCCCCCCCCAAACAGCTCTCTAACCCCCCCCCCTGCCTTATTGAGCACCTTATTGGGTACTGGCAGCTGTCTGCCAGTACCCAGTTTCAAATTAAAAACGTTTTGGTTTATTTTTATTAAAAAAAAAAAACTATTTTCTGTAGTGTAGCTGCCCCCCCACAACCCCCAACCCCCAACCCTCTCCCAGATTACTAATTTTATTTATTTATCCCACTGAGTCTCTCCCACTGAGTCCTTATATTTGTTCCATAGTGTAGGGTTCCCACCCGCACACGCGCGCACCCACCCTCGTGCACGCGCGCGCACGCTCCCGTGCACGCGCGCGCATTCTGGCACGCACCCCACACGCGATCCTGCCCCCCTCCTCTATTGATCGCCGCCCACCCACCTCCCTTGGTAAGCTCCCACCCACCAACGAATACTGTGATCAATGGCCGATGCAGAGAGGGCCACAGAGTGGCTCTCTCTGCATCGGACTGCTCAAAACTGTTATTGCAGGATGCCTCAATATCGAGGCATCACTGCAATAACATGAAAGCGGCTGGAAGCGATCAGGATCGCTTCCAGGGCTTTCAAAGACCAACGACGTACGGGGTACGTCCTTGGTCATTAACTGCATTTTTTTGCAGGACGTACCCCATACGTCGTTGGTCGTTAAGGGGTTAATCAAATTTATTGACGTTTCGGGGAACAAAACTCCCCTTCTTCAGTTTCCGTTCTGCTTCAGCCCATCACATGAGCACTAGTAGCACCAATAAGGCAACGACAAATACGATTCAAAGCTTGCTATGAAGGTGCCCAGCTTGCAGGGAACAATATGTGAATCAAGATGAAGATGCTAGCACAAACTTCAGTAAAACAAGACTTTATTGACACGAGGTCAGCAGTGGCTATGAAATGTCTGACATGTTCCGACCCATATCCTTAATCATAGACATGCTCTAAATAAAAACATTTCCAAAATTTAAACCACATGCTGTAACTTCATTGATTATTTCCCTTTCATGTGACATAGATACATACATGCCTAAATTAACCCATTATTTTCCATCTATTCTAAGTAAATTATAAAGTGTTAATTCATATTTACCAAATAAGGGTTAATTTCAATGCTACAACATTTGTGATTATAACTAGAAACATATGTTAATAGATATGCTAACCTTTTTACATGCTTGTGACATCCAAAACATAGTGGAGCATATCTAAAACATAGTGGAGCATAGATTATATTGAACATGATTAATAAATTGAGCATAATTGATACATAGTAAACTTCAATTACTTAGGATATATAAATATAAATACTATCCCTAGTGACTACTGCTTTTTTAGTAGACATTAAAAAATAGCTATAATGTACTTTATATAAAATACTGAGATCTAAATAATCTCTCATGTGTAAGCTATATAATTGTATAATCAAGCTGTTATATTTATGGATAATAGATGATAAATTATTTATTATAAGTAAATAATTCCCAAAAATTGATGATGTCATATATTGAATTATACCCTTTGGGGATTTGTGTATCTAGGGTGAAAATCTAAAATGCTTCCCTTTTGAAAAGCAATTTGGTAGCATCTCCTTCATGTTTGATTTTTTTTAATTCTCTCTATTACCATCCATCTGAAAGTGGAGTTAGAGCAACTATGCTCTGTTGTGAAATGTTTAGCTAATTCTAATCGTGGATCAGATCTTTTGATATCAGAGAGGTGCTGTCTAATTCTTTCTCTTACCTCCCTAGATGTGCACCCTACATACTGTCTATTAGAGCAGGTGCACCAGATCAAATACGCCACATTTTTAGCTCTACAATTGACACATGATTGAACATTATATCATCTGCGTGTTACATTAGACTCAAAAGTATCACTTCTGTTGATGAAGCTACATGGTATACAAGAACCATAACCACATCTGTACATACCCTTTGCTTCAAGCCATGAACTATTGGCTCTTTGTGAGGGCAATTCGCTGGGCAATATAATATTACCTAGTGTAGTGCCTCTCCTATAGGAGAATCTACAACCCTGTTTCACTACATGTTGTTGTCCACTATCAGCCGTTAACATGGGAAGATGTTTACAAATCATCCTACAAACCTCCTCATAATCTGAAGAGTATTGGTTCACTCTTATTATTATTATTGGACCCCCTTTTGTGATATAACTTCTTGGGTTTATCCAACAGTAGTGAATCCCTGTCTTGTTGATTTACTACTTTCTTTGCTTGTAATATAACTTTTATTTTATAGCCCATGTGCAGTAGCCTATTTGTTAGATCTGTACTTGTAATCTAGCTTTAAATAGGTCCTGGGGACAACATTGTGCTCCTTACACTGAGGTTTGCAGGCTGCCCTGACCTATTGCCTATTACTAAATAATGTTTTTAGTTGTTGATATTGTTGAATACTGTTTTTATTACACTGCTACCATTTGCTTCCAGACTTCCAGTCTTAATAGATGTCAATTTGTTTTAGAAAAAGTTCCAGCATTAAGTACTATATTGGCATCTAGTTTAGAGATCAGTTAGATTAAATAAACAACTTAATGGATGCTTATTTAGCTCCCAGTGAGCTTATTTTGAACCTTTTTTTATTTATTTTTTTCGGTGGAAAAAATAGTTTTGAGAAAAGATGCCTGTATAAATGCTATTGACCTTAACCCATTTAGTTTCTGGGATGAAAAACGGGTCTCGTCTTTTGTGACTCCAAAAGTGATTAAGATCATGAAAAATAAAAACATTATTTTTTTAGTGCAAAACAAAAGCTTTTAAATTTTAAGTCATGTCCAGTAGTTGAATTTAAATTTAAATATATATATATATATATATATATATATATATATATATATATATATATATAAATATATATATATATATAAATATATATATATATATATATATATATATATATATATATATATATATATATATATATATATATATAAAATATATATATATATAAAATATATCAAAGCATACAGTATACTAGGGACTTTATTTATTACTTTATATCATGGTAAGACGGTACAGCATAATATAGAAATACATATTGTAAAGATCTACATAAAATAAGCATATATATATATAACTAAAGTAAATACAGAATCGTTTAACACAGTAAGTTATGTATCCAGCTAAAGTGCAGATAGGACATCCACAGATAGATTTTAGAATATGTAGGTTGAAAGAGTTTCTATATCTATGTTATCCATTAAAGGGACACTAAAGTCAATATTCAACTTCCATGACTCAGATACAGCATGCTTTTTATTGATCATATGCAAGAGTTCAGATTATACATATAAGTCTCTGATTGGATGATGGCTATCACATGATACAATTGTAAATTTGTCAGAAAAAACCTATTGCACATTTAAAATTCAGAGTAAGCACTATTGAGCTGTCTTTTTATTATACACATGTTGATTAGGCAATTCTACTGTATTTAACTATCTTTTAACAAGAACACTCAAGTCCCTATCATAATGGACTTCTGCAAGGATAGAAGGAGGCAGGGACACCTCACCTTCAGTGCAACACTGTTGAAAAGTACTGGGATCTTCAACTATTGATCTAAGGGCTACAAATGATTAACTATCCTCTGTAGAGTCAAACATTAAATGTGAAGTTCTAGGATTCGTCTTATCAGAGGAACCCATAGGTGATTCATGTAAATTTTTCTCTCCTTGGGCATTCTAAACAATGGCCAGTACCTACCTGAAACACATCTCAGCTACCCATTTAATACAAGCAATGATATTCATGAATACTGTTTCTAGCCAAAAATGTATCTAAGCCATTTTTATTTAAGGTATTAGCATACTTTGCATACAATATCATAGCATATAATTAATAAGACATCATGGGCATTATACACAGGCACTCACTGGTCTTGGTGCTCTGCTGTAAATAATCCAAAACGTCCACAGAATGCAGGCACTCACTGGTCTTGGTAAGATATAACAATTTTATTTAGATATCGTTAAAATGACATGTCATTTTAACAATATCTAAATAAAATTGTTATATTTTACCAAGACCAGTGAGTGCCTGCATTCTGTGGACGTTTTGGATTATTTACAGCAGAGCACCGTGGCACTTAACGAGTGGTGATATTGTGCTTTCCCTCTAAGGAACTATATATAAATATATATATATATAAATGGCTTAGAAGAGAACAACTGAATCAGCGCTAAGTGTATCACCCGTGGCCCACGGCTCTAATTTTAGAGAATAAACCTGCTGCCTAATACCTGGAATAATGGCAGATAAAAGGTCCCCACCTTAAACTGTCTTATTCTTGGCTTGTTTGAAAAATTGGTGAAAAGGTAGGTATCCAGGCGCTTAGCTGTATACAGATGTAATTGAATGTATATGTATGACAGAGGATGTAATACTAATTGGTTATAAGGATGGCTAAATTAGTATATGAAACCAAATAGATGAATAAATGAATACCTTTTTTTTTTTTTTTTTTAATAATTTTTATTGAGATTATGAAAAGATACAGCATGTGTAAAGTGCCACAAAATATAGATATCAAACTGTAATATAAACGGAAACACTTTGATTAAAGCAAAAATAAAACATTCAATCTGTGTGGTTAGTCATCTTATACCTCTGTTTTATATTATATATTGAGATGAGTTCCTCTATGTAAGCAACGGGCTACTTTTGAACCTGTTCAGGGCTGGTAAGGTAAAAGAGCTTTGAACTTTAGTAATTTAGAATAGGGTAGGACATTTTTTATTTTGGGGGTCTTTTTTATTTTATTAGGGGGCTTAGAGTAGGTGTAATTAGTTTAAAATTGTTGTAATATTTTTCTTATGTTTGTAAATATTTCTTTATTTTTTGTAACTTAGTTAGTTTATTTCATTGTAGTTATTTGTAGGTATTGTATTTAATTAATGTATTGATAGTGTAGTGTTAGGTTTAATTGTAGGTAATTGTAGGTATTTTATTTAATTAATTTAATGATAGTATAGTGTTAGGTTTAATTGTAACTTAGGTTAGGATTTATTTTACAGGTAATTTTGTAATTATTTTAACTATTTTAGCTATTAAATAGTTCTTAACTATTTAATAGCTATTGTACCTGGTTAAAATAAATACAAAGTTACCTGTAAAATAAATATTAATCCCATTATAATTTATATTGTAGCTATATTAGGATTTATTTTACAGGTAAGTATTTAGCTTTAAATAGGAATAATTTATTTAATAAGAGTTAATTAATTTCGTTAGATTTAAATTATATTTAAGTTAGGGGGGTGTTAGTGTTAGGGTTAGACTTAGCTTTAGGGGTTAATACATTTATTAGAATAGCGGTGAGCTCCGGTCGGCAGATTAGGGGTTAATAATTGAAGTTAGGTGTCGGCGATGCTAGGGAGGGCAGATTAGGGGTTAATACTATTTATTATAGGGTTAGTGAGGCGGATTAGGGGTTAATAACTTTATTATAGTAGCGGTGCGGTCCGCTCGGCAGATTAGGGGTTAATAAGTGTAGGCAGGTGGAGGCGACGTTGAGGGGGGCAGATTAGGGGTTAATAAATATAATATAAGGGTCGGCGGTGTTAGGGGCAGCAGATTAGGGGCACATAAGGATAACTTAAGTAGCGGCGCTTTGTGGTCAGCAGATTAGGGGTTAATTATTGTAAGTAGCTGGCTGCGACGTTGTGGGGGGCAGGTTAGGGGTTAATAAATATAATATAGGGGTCGGCGGTGTTAGGGGCAGCAGATTAGGGGTACATAAGGATAACGTTGGTGGGGTTAAAAAAATTTAATCGAGTGGCGGCGATGTGGGGGGGCCTCGGTTTAGGGGTACATAGGTAGTTTATGGGTGTTAGTGTACTTTAGAGTACAGTAGTTAAGAGCTTTATGAACCGGCGTTAGCCCAGAAAGCTCTTAACTACTGACTTTTTTCTGCGGCTGGAGTTTTGTCGTTAGAATTCTAACGCTCACTTCAGACACAACTCTAAATCCCATTGAAAAGATAGGATACGCAATTGACGTAAGGGGATCTGCGGTATGGAAAAGTCGCGGCTGAAAAGTGAGCGTTAGACCCTTTTTTGAGTGACTCCAAATACCGGAGGTAGCCTAAAACCAGCGTTAGGAGCCTCTAACGCTGGTTTTCACGGCTACCGCCAAACTCCAAATCTAGGCCTCTATGAGGTAGACTACATAGTCTGTTTTGCAGTTGCAGGCTGCATTGAGTTTACATACTTTTCCATTACTGTTGGATTGTTGATTTCTGTCCATTGTGATGGTGTTTACATACTACACAGTTTAGGCAGTTGCATTTAAAAAAGCCTATATACAGTTTACCTAACCAATTTTGTTTTGTACCCTGTTTAAGCTTACTTGGTGCCAAGGTGTTTTTTAAGTTTTTGGCCTAGATTTGGAGTTTGGCGTTAGCCGTGAAAACCAGCGTTAGAGGCTCCTAACGCTGGTTTTAGGCTACCACCGGTATTTGGAGTCACTCAAAATAGGGTCTAACGCTCACTTTTCAGCCGCGACTTTTCCATACCGCAGATCCCCTTACGTCAATTGCGTATCCTATCTTTTCAATGGGATCTTTCTAACTCCGGTATTTAGAGTCTTGGCTGAAGTGAGCGTTAGACATCTAACGACAAAACTCCAGCCGCAGGAAAAAAGTCAGTAGTTAAGAGCTTTCTGGGCTAACGCCGGTTTATAAAGCTCTTAACTACTGTACTCTAAAGTACACTAACACCCATAAACTACCTATGTACCCCTAAACCGAGGTCCCCCCACATCGCCGCCACTCGAATAATTTTTTTTAACCCCTAATCTGCCGACCGCCACCTACGTTATCCTTATGTACCCCTAATCTGCTGCCCCTAACACCGCCGACCCCTGTATTATATTTATTAACTCCTAACCTGCCCCCCACAACGTCGCCTCCACCTACCTACACTTATTAACCCCTAATCTGCCGACCGGAGCTCACCGCTATTCTAATAAATGTATTAACCCCTAAAGCTAAGTCTAACCCTAACACCCCCCTAAGTTAAATATAATTTAAATCTAACAAAATTAATTAACTCTTATTAAATAAATTATTCCTATTTAAAGCTAAATACTTACCTGTAAACTAAATCCTAATATAGCTACAATATAAATTATAATTATATTATAGCTATTTTAGGATTTATATTTATTTTACAGGTAACTTTGTATTTATTTTAACCAGGTACAATAGCTATTAAATAGTTAAGAACTATTTAATAGCTAAAATAGTTAAAATAATTACAAATTTACCTGTAAAAGAAATCCTAACCTAAGTTACAATTAAACCTAACACTAGACTATCAATAAATTAATTAAATAAACTACCTACAATTATCTACAATTAACCTAACACTACACTATCAATAAATTAATTAAATACAATTGCTACAAATAAATACAATTAAATAAACTAGCTAAAGTACAAAAAATAAAAAAGAACTAAGTTACAAAAAATAAAAAAATATTTACAAACATAAGAAAAATATTACAACAATTTTAAACTAATTACACCTACTCTAAGCCCCCTAATAAAATAACAAAGCCCCCCAAAATAAAAAAAAAATGCCCTACCCTATTCTAAATTACTAAAGTTCAAAGCTCTTTTACCTTACCAGCCCTGAACAGGGCCCTTTGCGGGGCATGCCCCAAGAAATACAGCTCTTTTGCCTGTAAAAAAAAACATACAATACCCAAGCCCCCCAACATTACAACCCACCACCCACATACCCCTAATCTAACCCAACCCCCCCTTAAATAAACCTAACACTAAGCCCCTGAAGATCATCCTACCTTGTCTTCACCTCACCGGGTATCACACCGATCCGTCCAGAAGAGCTCCTCCGATGTCCTGATCCAAGCCCAAGTGGGGGGCTGAAGAGGTCCATGATCCGGCTGAAGTCTTCATCCAAGCGGGGCAGAAGAGGTCTTCCATCCGATTGAAGTCTTCATCCAAGCGGCATCCATCCGGAGCGAAGCGGCAGCATCCTGAAGACCTCCACCGCGGAACATCCATCCTGGCCGACGACTGAACGACGAATGACGGTTCCTTTAAATGACGTCATCCAAGATGGCGTCCCTCGAATTCCGATTGGCTGATAGGATTCTATCAGCCAATCGGAATTAAGGTAGGAATATTCTGATTGGCTGATGGAATCAGCCAATCAGAATCAAGTTCAATCCGATTGGCTGATCCAATCAGCCAATCAGATTGAGCTCGCATTCTATTGGCTGTTCCGATCAGCCAATAGAATGTAAGCTCAATCTGATTGGCTGATTGGATCAGCCAATCGGACAAAACTCCAAATCTAGCCGTTAGTTTTTTTGCAAAAAATCACTCTCGGGTCTTTTGGAATTACAGTCTTTAGGAGGTCGTCTTTTTCTAACAGATGCCAATGTTTTTTCAGGAAAAAAAATAGTGTGACTCACTTTATTGATATATTCACATAATTGTGGTGGTCTGGAACTGAACCTACAATATTTCCGAGGTATGCCTGTGTGTGTGTGTATGTATGTATATATATATATATATATATATATATATATATATATATATATATATATATATATATATAATTCCAATATAAATAACAGCACTCTCAGGTCTTTCATTCAAGTGAGAACAGCAAAAGTCTCTTTTTTATTGTAACTTTTTCGAGGAGCTTGTCCCCGTCATCAGCATAACACACTAGTGAAACACAACATATATTTATATTAACATACCAATATTTTTGATGCCAACAACCTGTGTACCTCTTGGTGTCCCAGAAAACCCGCCAAACACTTGTGTTTGGAACGCACTGTGCGTTCCAGTGATTTGCAGCTGGAAGTACCTAATGTCACATGACTCTTGAATTGTTCCCGCTAAAGGTTCATCCAGGGGGGCTTAACTCGGCACCTGACTTTAAGGCACTGATATAGGTAGGAGATACAAACAAAGGTACGCCGTTAAGATATTGTGCACCGTATCAAGGATAGATTGGGACACAGACCCCAAGGGGGGCAGTGCCCCAATCATAATCTTATGATCAGAGTAAGGGGACACACGAGAGTGGCTTCCACTACTCTTGGGGTAAGACAGATATCAGGCAAGTTACCATCTAACAACCACTCCCATAACCTACACAGACAGTAGCCAATTGAAAGAAAGAGAAAACTACAGAACATGGATATCATCTAAACTCATAAAAGACGGAACAAAGCTACAAATAAAAAGAGGAATGGAAACAAAAGAATATAGACACACAGGACTTTATGAGAAAAGTGAACCTTTAGCGGGAACAATTCAAGAGTTCCCACATAAAAGTGAATCTTAGAAAATTAAACACGAAATATAATAACATAAGAGAAGGTGATAAAAAACCAGTACTAAGAGGATAAGTTTAATTTTAATATATATTATATGCAGATAGCAAAATTTGAATGTGTAACTATATGCTAAGAGCATGTATGTAAATAATCTATGTTTTGTGTAGGCAAGTTTTGGCTGTTTATCTTTGGGCAGACATGATCAAAGATCAGAATAGGCCAATCACGAGCAACTAGATACTCACACTATTGGGAGACATAGACAAATATGTAAATTGTGGAGAGTATGACAATGTAAATAATATATAGTGGGGTAAGAAGTTCATAACAGATAATAAACACAATTAAAAAGCACACAGTATGCCTTAAAAATAATGGCAATCAGACAGTGTAAGATATATAGAATGTACACAGCAAGCGCTATTGGGTAACCAAGGCAACCCAGATAAACAAATGCTGTAAAGAAAAAATGACAAGAAATAGTGCTTACACAAGAAGACTATAAGTATGTACATAAATACGAATACCCACACACTGACACAAACATACTAAATAAAACACAAAAAGAGTGGCTAGTGCAGAGATAAAGCCTTCACATGTTTGTAAATAAGTTTATAGTAAAAACGTAAGGTATGACATATACAAATGAAGCGGCGAAAAGCAGGCTTATCACAACACCCCAAGAAGGACACAGGGAAATGTTGATTATAGACAAAAGTAATTTATTACACATAATGTACAAATTGGATCACGATCTGATATTAATTATAACTTACACGGAGAAGGTATACACATAATAACAGAGACCGGAAGTCATGTGACATTAGGTACTTCCGGCTGCAAATCACTGGAACGCACAGTGCGTTCCAAACACGAGTGTTTGGCGGGTTTTCTGGGACACCAAGAGGTACACAGGTTGTTGGCATCAAAAATATTGGTATGTTAATATAAATATATGTTGTGTTTCACTAGTGTGTTATGCTGATGACGGGGACAAGCTCCTCGAAAACGTTATAATAAAAAAGAGACTTTTGCTGTTCTCACTTGAATGAAAGACCTGAGAGTGCTGTTATTTATATTGGAATTATTTAAAGCATCACAGCACCCAGGCAGACGACCTTTGGAGGTTATATCCTGTGATTTATGGACGGTATTATATTTTGGTATACACAGTGATACCCCCACTTCCAGACTGGTGACTACCCAGAAAAAACTTTCTTCTTTTTTTGTATGCTATCATTGACTTAATATCACCTCTAAATATACTGGACACCTATGACATCAATAGTGAATTGTAAAGCCATTTGAGCCAAGAAATACGTGTGTATTTGAACTACATTGCATAAATTGCATATATAATATGGAACCTGTTTTTCCCCAAATAACAGCACTACCACCAACAGGAAACACAATAGTGCAAACGGAGGAAACCCCGGGAGAACATGCCTTGGTGGCACAGATAGGCACGGTGACCTACACGCAGGACGATGCAGCAAGGATACTATTTGCCCCAATCAACAGAAGTACCGGTGAGACCCCTATAAATTTATACCACAACCTATTAAAACTTAAAAAACGTGAAATAGATCTCATGTTACATGGTAGCTACCTATCTGAATACTACAGACTGAGCCACATACCTAGGGGATTCAGGGTTAAAAACATCCCTACCATAGGGCGTGATAACCCTGAGTTTAGAAGAAAGTGGTGCCATATCTTAAATAAGTGCTCCTTAGATTTGGTACTCCTAGTAATTGAAGAGGTCACAAACATACTAGTAAAGGTCAAGATAGAAATAACAACTTTTGAGGAGGCACACAACACCACACTCACACTAGACCAGCAGGAAAATTGGCTACTCAAGTTGAACCAGCAAATAGAAAAATATAAAACGGACCTAACAGTGTTCAAAAACAGAAAACTTGACTCTGTAAATGCAGACTATACTCATGGTAGGGTATGCAAATGGTTAACTAACACCACAGAAGGTAGAAATAGGAGAACCTATAGACCTAGACGGGTACAATTTGCAACAATAGACACAAGTGGGGCAGAATCGTCCGAAACAGATGCCAATACCTCACACACAACCCCTATGTCACCAGGAACATATACACCTCAAACAACACGTGGGGACACATATGTACACAGGGGACACTCCACCCCAGAACGCCATTTTTTAGGGGTGACCACCAGGTCACGGGGAGGAGGAGGAGACAGAGGCCACACATCAGGAGGGCGGGGAGGAAGATACAGGCCAGCACGCCGCAGCAGAATGAGGACATAGTAGTCAATCTTAGCGAACATACACTTACAACAGCAGAGAGACAAGTCCTCAACAAAGGCCTAACATTTGTGCCAAGTCATAGCACACCTGAACTAGAATTCAAAATAGACATGTATAAACACAATAGGGTTCTAAAAATTAAGGAATTCTTCCAAGACACCCCCACACGAGACACAGAAATGTCCTTATTAGATAAATGCAAAAAGGCAAGCACATTTGAACCGCACAGTAATAGTGCGTCAACCAAGACCTACATAAGACTCACTACACAAGACCTTGAATCAGAAAGGGTCACAAAAAATGGACACACAACTTAACACAAGAGGAAAGACAAGCTATCAAAACTTTGCAGGATGATCACTCACTGGTCGTCCGCCCCGCTGATAAGGGCGGGGCAATTGTCCTTTTGAACTATTCAGACTATAGAGAGGACATCCTGCAACAGTTAGGTGATGTTGAAACATATACCACATTAACAAGAGACCCCACGGGTAAATATAAACAAGAGCTTGACCAAGTTCTAACACTTGGATCTCAGCAGGGATACCTCAATGAAAACTTATATGAATTTTGTACTACTAAATATCCAAAAGTCCCGATTTTGTATACTACGCCCAAAATCCACAAAACCATGGAAAGACCACCAGGGCGACCAATTGTGTCAGCGGTACAATCCATGACGCAGCCAGTAGCACAACTACTTGACATATTGCTGCAACCAACAGTGAAATAAATCACGTCTTATATCGCTGACACAAATGATCTCATAAGTAGATTGAGGGATGTTGCTGTGGAGACTGGGGACATCCTGGTTACCCTGGATGTCAACAGTCTCTACACCATCATCCCTCATGACAAAGGACTAACAGCAGTTAGGAACCACCTCATTGAAGACACAGAATATGAGGGACCCCCAATTGAATACCTCATGACACTCATGCAATTTTGTCTCACACATAACTATTTTCGCTTTGAGACTCAGTACTACCTGCAGACATCGGGCACGGCGATGGGGTCAAATATGGCCCCATCGTATGCCAACACATACATGTCTGACTTTGAAAAGACATTCCTGTGGAACAAGGACATAACATCTATAATATTCTATGTAAGATATATAGATGATGTCTTTTTAATTTGGAGGGGAGGACAGCACACATTACTGGAATGGTTCCAATACATCAACAGTACAGACACACTGGTGCGATTCAAAATAACACACAGTGCAACTTAAATACATTTCTTGGACCTAAATGTGTACATACAAAACGGCACACTAGGTACCACACTGTATTACAAACCCACCGATAGGAACTCCATTCTATGTGCAAGTAGCTGTCACCCACCAGCTCTACTCAAAGGAATCATTAAATCACAAATGATGCGAGTAATGCGCAACAATACAGATAAAGCCACAGGGGTCTCCCAACTTCAATATATGAGGGACAAATTCATACAACGGGGATACAAGAAGAATACAATAGAAACAATCTTACAAGAAGTACTACCATACACACAGGAAACCCTTATAAACAAGGAAAAGATCAAAGAATCATCCAACAGGCTCATAATGGCAACTACATTTTCACCCAACACCACTGAGGCTGGTAATATCTTGAGGAAACACTGGCCTGTGGTACAATCGGACCCTAAACTAAGATTTGCTCATAATCTTACACCAATGATTGCATATAGGAGGGGCACGAATCTAAGAGATTTGCTGGTTAAAACAGACCCCAAAAGATGCTATCTAAACAAAGAAAAGGTTAACATCAAAGGTTCATACAAATGCTTAGGCTGTACCACATGTAATGGCCTAATAGCTACTAAGATCTTCCACCATCCGCACACCAACCAAGTGTATCATATCAAGCATTCTTTATTGTGTAATACAACACATGTAATCTACCTACTCTTTTGCCCATGTGCCAGATTTTACATTGGTAAGACCAGTGGAACATTACGCGAAAGAATGGCCAACCATAGGCGGGCGATACGTGTGGCACTTGACACAGGTGATTCAGATCAACCTGTAGCCAGACACTGCACCCAAAAACAACATCAAGTATCCAGCATCAGATACATCCTAATCGATCACATTCCCCAGCTGGAGAGAGGAGGGGACCGTAATAAAGCCCTACTCAGAAGAGAGGCAGAATGGATGTACAGATTGGGAACAATACAACCAGGGGGGCTTAACTCGGCACCTGACTTTAAGGCACTGATATAGGTAGGAGATACAAACAAAGGTACGCCGTTAAGATATTGTGCACCGTATCAAGGATAGATTGGGACACAGACCCCAAGGGGGGCAGTGCCCCAATCATAATCTTATGATCAGAGTAAGGGGGGACACGAGAGTGGCTTCCACTACTCTTGGGGTAAGACACATATCAGGCAAGTTACCATCTAACAACCACTCCCATAACCTACACAGACAGTAGCCAATTGAAAGAAAGAGAAAACTACAGAACATGGATACCATCTAAACTCATAAAAGACGGAACAAAGCTACAAATAAAAAGAGGAATGGAAACAAAAGAATATAGATCTGACACACAGGACTTTATGAGAAAAGTGAACCTTTAGCGGGAACAATTCAAGAGTTCCCACATAAAAGTGAATCTTAGAAAATTAAACACGAAATATAATAACATAAGAGAAGGTGATAAAAAACCAGTACTAAGAGGATACGTTTAATTTTAATATATATGATATGCAGATAGCAAAATTTGAATGTGTAACTATATGCTAAGAGCATGTATGTAAATAATCTATGTTATGTGTAGGCAAGTTTTGGCTGTTTATCTTTGGGCAGACATGATCAAAGATCAGAATAGGCCAATCACGAGCAACTAGATACTCACACTATTGGGAGACATAGACAAATATGTAAATTGTGGAGAGTATGACAATGTAAATAATATATAGTGGGGTAAGAAGTTCATAACAGATAATAAACACAATTAAAAAGCACACAGTATGCCTTAAAAATAATGGCAATCAGACAGTGTAAGATATATAGAATGTACACAGCTAGCGCTATTGGGTAACCAAGGCAACCCAGATAAACAAATGCTGTAAAGAAAAAACGACAAGAAATAGTGCTTACACAAGAAGACTATAAGTATGTACATAAATACGAATACCCACACACTGACACAAACATACTAAATAAAACACAAAAAGAGTGGCTAGTGCAGAGATAAAGCCTTCACATGTTTGTAAATAAGTTTATAGTAAAAATGTAAGGTATGACATATACAAATGAAGCGGCGAAAAGCAGGCTTATCACAACACCCCAAGAAGGACACAGGGAAATGTTGATTATAGACAAAAGTAATTTATTACACATAATGTACAAATTGGATCACGATCTGATATTAATTATAACTTACACGGAGAAGGTATACACATAATAACAGAGACCGGAAGTCATGTGACATTAGGTACTTCCGGCTGCAAATCACTGGAACGCACAGTGCATTCCAAACACAAGTGTTTGGCGGGTTTTCTGGGACACCAAGAGGTACACAGGTTGTTGGCATCAAAAATATTGGTATGTTAATATAAATATATGTTGTGTTTCACTAGTGTGTTATGCTGATGACGGGGACAAGCTCCTCGAAAACGTTACAATAAAAAAGAGACTTTTGCTGTTCTCACTTGAATGAAAGACCTGAGAGTGCTGTTATTTATATTGGAATTATTTAAAGCATCACAGCACCCAGGCAGACGACCTTTAGAGGGTATATCCTGTGATTTATGGACGGTATTATATATATATATATATATATATACACACACACGCACATATATATATGTATATATATATATATGTGTGTATGTGTGAAGAACATTGGAATGTGAAATATTTACACTGTAAAATATAATAAAAAATATTAAAATTAAAAACATTTTTATTTTCATGTTTAAAGGTATTTGTCTGGGAATATATATATATATATATATATATATATATATATATATATATATATATATATATATATGTTCATATGTGTATATATTTGCTTGAGCGCTCCCATTTACTTTCAACTTGTAATACGTGTGCATGTTAGTGTGGTTGCAGTATTGCTTATTGCGACCTGCACTAGCTATAGTGTGCCACTTGTGATCTATATAGATATATTCCCCTGTATAATCATATAAAAAGACTCATGTCCCCAAATGTTAAATATATGTTCATAACGTAACTGTTTATCACACCACACCACAATTAAATTGTAGATTTTGTAAGGATTTCTTTAGGATCATGTAGTTACAATAAACACATTTCTATATTTTCATTATTGAGTTCACCTTAGTTTATATTGGTTACCTTAGATTCATTAATTATGATGAAGATAACATCACATGGTATGCATGCCCTACAGTTTGTGAGCTGGGAGCAGGGTGAGCGTGCTGTATCACTTGTACCACACTTCATATTTGTTTTTGATCTGCTATATGTATGTCTGGAGGCTGAAGGAGGGGGCTTAATATCCAAAAACATAATAATAATAAATACACTTTTATTAAGTCCAGAGAGTGATGCCTCCTCATGTCCCCTTTATTATATATATATATATATATATATATATATATATATATATATATATATATATATAAACACACATGCTATCTTTGAATACCACCTTTTAGCCCTATCTAGCCCTACATGTCTTATTCCATACCCCTTTAACTCCTTTTCTGTGGATGATGATGCACATATACATTTTTAAAAACTTGTTTATTAAAATTAGAATGTTTTTACTCTAGAGACCCCAAGTCATCCTGTTTGAGTCAAGTCCTGAAATCCTTCTCTAAATAGGGTTTTATATCCAGGTGACCACAAGGGAGATGTGGAAAATAATTTTATTCTGTTGGAGTCCTTTTTGGATTCCTTAAGGTCTTAAAAGTCTGGAAAAAGACTTGTTCGCCACTTCTCTTAAAGTTCAGATTTCGGTTTTATCCATCTCAAGAAAATTGTTGGGATCCCTAAAATTCAGACATTTTTCAGGCCTTGATCAGGATAAGACTGGTTATTCAACCAGTTTCTCCTCTGTGGGATCTTAATCTGGTTTTGAAGGTTCTTAAGGCTCTAGCCACTTGGCTTAAGGCCTTGATTCATTAAGTGTACCTGGTTGCGGGGAAGACTCCCCCCTGAGTGCATTTCTGCTTATTGAACTAGAGCAGTTGCTACTTCTTGAGCATTCAGGAATGAAGATTCCATAGACCAGATATGTATAGTGGCTACTTGGTCTTCATTACGCCACAAGATAGCATATGGGTAGTAAGTGGAGGTATCGGTTTAAGTATCGGTGCATTTGCACGAGTACAAGTACTCATGCAAATACTTGGTATCGGTACCGATACCGATACTAGTATCGGTATCGGTGCATCCCTAGTATTGATACTTCGCTCATAAAAACATGTCAGCAGATTTTACTGGTCATTTTTTAAACTTTTCTCAAACTGTTAAATGTGCTTTGTGAAAAGGCACCATTTTTAACATTGAAACTAATGATTCACTTTTTTTGCATTGTACCAATCGTGTTTATGAGGAAAAAATTATCGCTCTCTGCCAACAGTTATATAAATAAATATATACCGTGTATATATACTGCATATATATATCTTGAATTGCAAAAAGAAAAAGCCGGCACTTCTCCCAGGATAAATGATAAAAACGATCTTTATTTCATAAACATTAAAAATAAGTTCGGAAGGAATGCAAAGCTAGAAAGTATGCTTTACATGTTTCGGCAATTACAGCCTTAATCATAAGCATACTCCCAGGTAAAATTAGCTAAAATAAATAGTGCTTGCCCTTCACTTATTGGTTGAATTAAACATGTGACTAATAGTACCTGGATGCACCTATGGGTGGACATTTAAGGTGAAAATAGATCATTATAAAATAACTGACCCATAGCTGTCAGGTCAGATTAGATCGCAACAAAAAATGGAAGTGCATTTAATAGTTAATCACACTTTCTCATCAGGTGACAATGTTATTCATAGTGCAAAGACTTGTTTTTGTTAAATAAGTAAATAGGTTATATTATAGAAAAAACCAACAACACTATTCCTGATAGGAGAATTTTAACATTGAAGTCATAAATATTTGCAACGATGAAAGTAGTAATGGATATAAATTGAATTAGATGTTCGGTAAGAAAAGGTGACAAACCTACCACAATGTATATAGTATGGAAAACACTTAATCCAAATAAATATATAAATGAAAAATGTGTGAGTAAATATTATATAAAATTACACTCAACATTATAAGCTTAAAGGCTAGAATTTATATAATATATAATTATAAGAATGTAAATGTATAAATCTCACTACACCAAAGTACTTATAAAATCATTGAATTTCAATGAACATAAAAAAATTTTTGTGCAACTACACTCATGTGATGAGGGTTCAAGACTCAAAATCAGGGAAATATCAATAGCACTACATTGTAATAATTACAATGTTGTGATAGAAAACACTATTCCCAAAAATTGATTAAATCAAAAATTGAGTTATAACCTTTAGGGATTCTGGTATCTAAATTGAAAATCCAGAACGCCTCACGTTTCAGGAGTAGTTTGCCAATATTGCCCCCACGTTTGGGCAGTTTGACATCTTCAATGACCATCCATTTCAGTGTTCTATTATCGCTATTGTGTTCCCGAATGAAATGATTCGCTAGTTCAGAACATTCGTCTTTCCGTTTAATGTCAGAGAGGTGTTGCCTAATTCTCTCTCTGACCTCACGGATTGTACACCCAATATATTGTTTCTTATTGTATGTACACCAGATCATGTATACTGCGTATTTGGACCTGCAGTTAACACATGTATCCAGTTGATAAGTTTTTCCATTAGTATGTGATGAAAAGGTTTTTGACAAATGTCCAAAGCTGCATGGAATACAGTGGCCATAACCACATCTGTGCATTCCTGTCACCTGTAACCAGGAACTTTTTGGTTTGTCACTTTTAAACTCACTAGGTGACAGGATGTTACCCAAGGTTACTCCTTTTCTGTAAGAAAAATTGCAACCTTTTTGCACTACATGGGCTAGATAGTCATGGGCTGTCAGCACATTTTTTGGATTGTCACAATAGGGACAGTACAGGGCTAACTGTAGTTGCCATTGAACACATCAGGAATAGAGTGAGGGGAGGGGATCGCCTCCTTGAGTTAAGAAAACGGGAGACATATTGGATCCATAGACTGGGGTCTATGGGTCCAGACTGTCTAAACCGTGATATTGATCTAGCGGCCTTTTTGGACACCTAATAGAGGTGAACCATTGCCTGCACATATTGTTTCCTATACTATAAGTAGTTCGCTTTTGAGCTATTTTATACATTTATCATAGTGAGTGGCTCATGTTACGGTTGCCTCCAGGCTGGCTGGAAGTTGGACCGTAGAAAAGGATGCTCCTAGCGCTCACCAAAGGAGCAGCAGCACCGTGGACACTATAACTACTGCGTAGCCACCATCAGTAATGCAGACTATATGAACCACCGCTGCTGGGCTGGTATCTCGCCGTCTGCTCTGCACCCTGGACCTACGACCAGGCTCCAGTAGGCGAACCTCTTCCTTCTGTAGCAATCCCTGTAGCTAAGGGAGTATGAAAAACATAGCAATCCCTGTAGTGATTATAAGCTGTCCCCTACAAACATGAGTCAAAGCTGCAAGTTAGAGGGTCAAAAATAGGTCTCGTGCTGGAGCACACAGCCTCCTTTTTATTGAGGTTACATGCAAACAGGACACTCTCAGGGGGAGGCATAACATCCCCCATCACACGTTTGATATTAGATAGAGAGACACTCCCTTTGACAGGCCACAACATTACTTCAGCAGATAACATTTTACACACAATAAAACAATGCAGTCCACCTTATCAATACTAGTCTGATTAGACAATGGGAAAGTTGATCACTAAACATAATTAGAGCTAATCCCAGCAGACTTGTATTTAGAATAGGTTTCTTGAAGCTGAACAAAATTTAACTCTTAATGGCACACAATGAAACTGAACCAAGTGGGAGAAAGCCAGGGACAAGTCATTTCACAGGTCTGGGGACATAGTCTTAAAGGGGGCATTGTTCACCAAAGTCACAATATGTCCCCAGACGGTTCCCAAAGGGCCACACACACCCAACAAAAGTCAATATACTCTCAGGGGCACAATATTCCAGGGGCCATAGTCATGTGGAAGGAGGCTGGCAAATAGGCTTCTCCAAAATCCAGGGAAGCAGGGCAATTTTCCATTTAAAGGGCCAGTTACAAACAGCAGTTTGTAACATATCTCCCCTTTTGGAGGGAGACTAACCAGGCACCTGACCTTCTTCCGGTCAGTGCCTAAGTTAGTCTCGCAACCCACCCACAAATAATCATTAGCAGCAAAGTAGCCCCCCCACAATACGTAGTACTGGCCTGTAAGTTCCAGGTTGTAGGATGAAAGTGTAGCATCCTCGGCCTTCCTGGCGCAGCTGGGCAAATAGCTGATGGTACTTGGGGGGCAGAGGCCAGCGGCACTCTGCCCTGGTGCCAGCGCTTCTGCTGGGGTGAGGGGTTTGCAGGCCAGTTCTGTAACAAGGACAAGGTCTGTAGGGCAGAGGCCAGCAGCGCTCTGTCCTGATGCCAGCTCTTCTGCTGGGGGAATTGGGGCATAGTCCTGCCCGGTGGCAAAGGGAACGTGGGGGTCAGTGGGGGTTAACATCTCCACTGTTAACCCTGGGCCCAAGTTAGGAGTTAGCTGGGGAGGGGGAGATTGGCTTACCTCCTCCTCCTGATACTCCGGCGGCCATTGGGAAGGGAGGTCGATGCTCTCCGCTTCCTGTGGAACATGCTGTGGCTGGGGAGAGAGACCGGTTGTCTCCTCTCCCTGGAAGGCACACTCCAGCTGGGGAGGGAGGTCGATGCTCTCCCCTCCCTGTAGCTGGGTCTGTTGCTGGGGATCTGGGCCGCCTGCCCAGCATCCCTGTAGGGCCGGTAGAGAGACTGCGGTCCCATCTCCACCTGCCTGCTGGGGGTCCTCCCAGGACCAGTCTATGAGGCCTGCTGCCTCTGGTATCTCTGGTTGGGGTTGGGGAAGGAGACCGGTTGTCTCTTCCCTCTGCACAGTATACTGCCGCTGGGGAGGGAGGGAGGTCGCTGCTCTCCTCTCCCTGTGGAACATGCTGCGGCTGGGGAGAGAGACCAGGTGTCCATACCCTCAAACTCCACAGTTGGCGCTCAAAGGCTCGTGCCGCTTTGTTCTCCGTATCCAATTCCCGGATGATGCGACTGACTACCTCCTGCGCAGGGTCTGGACCATATCGGACTAGCCGCCTCTTTACCTCTGGAACGAAATCCGCGCCCTCATAGCGACGGATCCGGTTGAGGTGCTCTTCACATGGTTCTGACCAGTATCTTGTCAGCTCCATGCTGCTGTAGGTAGGGACGCTGCGCAGTGGCTAGCGTTGCCCTCAATTACTCTCCTACGATACCAGTGCTGTTGTGGTGCTGCTCCCTGCGCTAGGACGCCAATCCCACCGCTACAGCCAAATGTTACGGTTGCCTCCAGGCTGGCTGGAAGTTGGACCGTAGAAAAGGATGCTCCTAGCGCTCACCAAAGGAGCAGCAGCACCGTGGACACTATAACTACTGCGTAGCCACCATCAGTAATGCAGACTATATGAACCACCGCTGCTGGGCTGGTATCTCGCCGTCTGCTCTGCACCCTGGACCTACGACCAGGCTCCAGTAAGCGAACCTCTTCCTTCTGTAGCAATCCCTGTAGCTAAGGGAGTATGAAAAACATAGCAATCCCTGTAGTGATTATAAGCTGTCCCCTTCAAACATGAGTCAAAGCTGCAAGTTAGAGGGTCAAAAATAGGTCTCATGTGCTGGAGCACACAGCCTCCTTTTTATTGAGGTTGCATGCAAACAGGACACTCTCAGGGGGAGGCATAACATCCCCCATCACACATTTGATATTAGATAGAGAGACACTCCCTTTGACAGGCCACAACATTACTTCAGCAGATAACATTTTACACACAATAAAACAATGCAGTCCACCTTATCAATACTAGTCTGATTAGACAATGGGAAAGTTGATCACTAAACCTAATTAGAGCTAATCCCAGCAGACTTGTATTTAGAATAGGTTTCTTGAAGCTGAACAAAATTTAACTCTTAATGGCACACAATGAAACTGAACCAAGTGGGAGAAAGCCAGGGACAAGTCATTTCACAGGTCTGGGGACATAGTCTTAAAGGGGTCATTGTTCACCAAAGTCACAATATGTCCCCAGACAGTTCCCAAAGGGCCACACACACCCAACAAAAGTCAATATACTCTCAGGGGCACAATCTTCCAGGGGCCATAGTCATGTGGAAGGAGGCTGGCAAATAGGCTTCTCCAAAATCCAGGGAAGCAGGGCAATTTTCCATTTAAAGGGCCAGTTACAAACAGCAGTTTGTAACAGCTCACTTTTAGGCATTTTAGATATACATGTATCTCTTTTACAATACATATTCTTACATTTTGTTTTATTGTTTTTTCAATATTTATGCTTTTTCTTTTGATATGTTTCGTAAGCTATGTTTCATATTCTGATATAGGGATATATGTTCATAGCTATTATAGAAGTTTTTGTTTGTTTTTAATATGGATATTCCAGCTTATAAAAAAACACGGTCCTTTTATGTTCTATGTATAACATGCATATCCTGTTTAGGTCCGTTACTAAGCTCTATGTATGGAGGGTGTGTTAACTAAGGGAAGCTACTATTGGTTAATAAATGTTTCAACACACCCCATATAAGATACGTCAGCAGACTAGATGGGCATTGCCTCTGACGAAGCTGGGAGGAGCCCAGCGAAACGCGTAAGGCCACACCCATCTATTTGACGGAGGATCAGGTTAGCTCTGTGTGCAGCGGCGTTTCCTACAGCCGGCTATTATTACAAGATCTCGCTGCCACGGTATTTACCGCCTCCCAACATTTATAGTTTGTAACCCTGAGTTGTATCACGGCCCCACTTGCATCTGCACTGTGACATTGGAGCTTTGAACTTCAGTGCTATCTAAATAGCGATAAAGCGACATTTTCACCCTGGACAGTCTTACAATCACAGTGGGCTCAGTGTAACTCTCGTAGTGGGACACAAACACATCTGACCACACAGCATCCAGTTTTACCGTGTTTTGGACAACTTATACAGAGTGCCATTACATACCTCATATGTTTGAGGGTGAAGTCTGTAAGTGTACATCTTGATGATTTTACTGTTTTGAATAAAGTGGAAAATTTGTTTTTTAATCTGCACTTAGATCAGTGTGTTTTTCCCTTGGTTGCGCTCCATCCCCCCTTTCTGTTTCTACAGATTTTTTGCTCATATATCCACACCTCACGGAGATCACACCAGTGATTGGAAGGGAGCTGCATTGCAAACACACGTATCAACATAAGAACTCTCCTAAAGGGAAGTTAAAATTTTATGTTTCTTCTCTTTTATGTATTGGAATGACTTTTTACTTTGCTTAAAGGGGACTATACCATATGATTCTCTAATCGATTTTATTGTATTTTCATTTGTCTGATTTATTGTTTGATTTTGGATAAAATTGTGTTCTGTTTATTAATTATTACACTGTATTGTATGTGGTGTTTATTATCTATATTCATTTTTGTGTGGCGCTACCTTAATATTGTATGTTATACAGTATTTTTTTTGCACTACATGCTGTAATCTGTCATCCGCTGAAAGCATGGGTAAATGTTTTTTAATTACTTCACAAATTCTGTGATAATATGAGGAGTATTGGGTCACAAAATTGACTTTATCAGTGGAAAAATTAGATTTTTTGTCTCTTTTTCTTTTACTCAGTAGAGATTTGCGGTCAATTGCCTCAATCTCTGTTTTTGCCTTATGAATCATTCTTTTATTATAGCCCCTTTCAAGGAATCTTTTGGTAAGTTCTGAACTTTGAGATTCAAAATCTGATGGATTTGTGCAGTTTCTTTTGGCCCTAAGTAACTGTCCCTTAATTATGGAATAAGGGACATGTTTAGGATGGTTACTGGAACCATGTAACAGAGTATTGCCCAAAATGGGTTTTCTGTACATGGTGGTTTCTACTTTGCTGGTATCATAATTAAATGATAAGGTGATGTCCAGAAAATTGATTCTGTGTCTGCTCTACTCATGTGTAAAACGTAGACCACATGGGTTATCATTAAGATAATCCATGAACTCTTTTATCAGACAATCATTCCAAGACCATACCAACAGCAAATCATCTATGTAACGATGATATGTACGTATGTTGGAACTGAAAATGTTACGTTCACCAAATAGAAACAAAGATTCCCACCAGCCCATGGTTAAATTTGCAAATGAGGGGGCAAATTTTGCCCCCATTGAAGTTCCACGTACCTGGAGATAATAGGAGTCTTGAAATGTAAAATAATTATGAGTCAAAAGGAACTCAGTGACCTCGACTAGGTAATCAATGAAAGTGAGAGTATAGTTAGTGTTATTCTGTAAAAAATATTTAATCGCTCTTAGACCCACACAATGTGGGATAGAGGAGTAAATGGAAACTACGTCTACCGTAAGCCAGTGATCATTAGGCTCACACTGAAAATTCTCAAACTTTTGTAAGACTTGTTTCGTGTCTGTTAAATAACTAGGAAGTGTCAGAACCAAAGGCTGTAAGATGCTATCCAACCATTCGGACAGCTTCTCACATAATGAGCCTATTCCAGACACTATAGGCCGGCCTTTTACATCTTCCAAAGACTTATGTACCTTTGGAAGTACATGGAAGATGGGAACAACGGGTTGTTGAACAAAAAGAAATTTAAAGGTTTCCTGATCTAAATGACCAGCCATGAGACCTTTATCAAGGAGTGTCTTAAACTGTGTTTTAAAGGCGGCAGTGGGATTATGGCTAAGTACAGTATAATTATCTGTGTTTTCAAGTTGTCTCAAGATTTCTTTAATATAGGATGATTTTTGCCAAACAACTACACTGCCGCCCTTATCAGCCATTTTGATTACCAAGTCAGGATTGTTCTTTAATGATTCAATTGCCATTCTTTCTTTGGCTGATAAATTATTATGACCTTTTTCTGGATTAAGAGACAGATGTATCAAATCTCTTTCAACTCTTTTTTGAAAGTTAACCAGAATTTCACCTCTTGTGTGTATTGGATAGAATACTGATTTGGGTTTAAACCCTGTATGTGAATTCATCATTCCTTCCAGAGTATTACTCTCACAATCCAAGGTAATTAAACTCTGAACATCTGACAGTTCTGAAAAAGTAAAATCATCCATCTGGAGACTTTCCCTTAAAGGAACTATATTCATAGTTTCACTTTCTGGGGATGAAATAAAATGTTTTTTTCAGAGTAAATTGTCTTATCATTTTATTTACATCGACCAACGTTTGGAATAGATTAAATTTAGATGTGGGTACAAAACCCAAACCTAATTCCAAAACTTTACTTTCCTCATCACTGAGGATGTAGCTGGTGAGATTAATCACATTGTTATAAATTTTGTCAACATCTCTTACATCACATATTTGTTTTGTCCCCGACCCCTCCTCAGTTGGTATCTGGTTTGATTTTGTACTGTGCCTCCTCTTTGTACCCCCCCCTCCTCGTCCTCTTGCGGGAATCATTGGAGGGTTCTGAAAAACCTGCTCAATTTCAAAGAACTCAGATACTGGAGGATCAATAGATGTATTTGTAATAGAATATTTATTTTTAGTGTGATTTACTGTTGATTTAGAGGCTGTTTGTTCACCTGTGGGGGGGACAATAAATCCTACTGTTTTCTTAGGGGGATTTTTTAATATGGACTTAGGTTTGTTTGTGTTACTAGTGCTTGCCTCTGAGACAATGTCATCACCTGAACCTGATTCATTACTGGTGTTGCTGTCATAACTTCTGTTTCTGTATTGTCTGGGACCCCTACTCCTAGATCTACCTCTATTCTTTTTTTGTTGTTGCCAAGTGTAGACTTTGCCAGTATTCTAATCTGCCTTATCTCGCAAGTATTTGTTATGTTTAGTTAAAGTCAACTCTTTCTTGAAATTAGCAATAGTATTTTTAAGTAAAGTGTCAAACTATTTGTACTTGGTTTCTGCAGTGTGTAAATCTAACTCTGTTTGCAGCAGTGAAATATCTTCTCTGACTTTTAACAGTTGTTTATCCTTAAACTCTATGATCAAGAACATAAGTTTAAATGAACATTCACTCAGACAATTGTTCCAGCGATTAATAAAGTCACTGTCCTCTACAACAAAAGAGGGAAATTTCCTTATTCTCAGACCCCTGGGTATTATTTTGAGATTAATGTACCGTTCTATTGTCCATTTGTCCCATTTGAGTCTTGTTTCCCTTGTCATAAGGTTTTCCATCTGTAGGAACTTGTCTCCTAATGGATTAACTAGATTTATTTCAGAAAAAATGTTCTCAAAATCTTGTTCCAAGATGTCAAGATTATCAATAGAGGTTAAAGAATAAAAATCATCTGTGTCCACCATATTGTCAGCCACTTCAGTCATTATATATATTGCGGATAATCAAATAACTTATAACAAAAAAGGCAGAGTCACTTGTTAAGCTGTTTGTATATCCAAGGTATATGAAGGAGAAACTGGGTCACATAGAATTATAATAAATATTTTCCCAATGTCAAATTGGCCCAAGGTTAATCCGGTATGAAAAAGATCCAATTGGAATATGTGGATATAGGGGAGAATGTAAATGCTAGTCCAAATAACTTTGTGTGAGCAAAAGGTTGTGGCACATTAATCACACTCCCATGGGCATGAAAAACATTCGTTTTGCAGAGAAAAAGTAAAATGATTCACAACCAGCTCCAATCCACAGTTATAATGTAAGAGATGCAAGTTAGTGAGTAGAGGAAACGGAGCGCATACACTATCACAAAAACGCTATGCGTAACTATGTTCCATGAACTGAGCCGTGTATGTAATATAGTGCAACCTGAAATAATCACAGAGAGACCATTGCAATACCAAAGGACGGTTACTCACCACCCCAGGTAAGATGGACAATCTGACAAACAGGATCGTGCACAAAACGGCCGGCGTTAGTCTTCAGTATGCTCTCCAAACCCGGGCTCCAATGCACTTCCGGGTATCACGTGTTGCAATCCTCCAATAGCGGTCTGGTGGTCTGTCTCCCAAAGCGTCACTATAGAGTGAACTGATCCACAGCGCAGCTGAGAGGTGCCCAGAAGCCGGTTAGGGAAAGTAGGTAGCTTGAATTGCAAAAAGAAAAAGCCGGCACTTCTCCCAGGATAAATGATAAAAACGATCTTTATTTCATAAACATTAAAAATAAGTTCGGAAGGAATGCAAAGCTAGAAAGTATGCCTTACATGTTTCGGCAATTACAGCCTTAATCATAAACATACTCCCAGGTAAAATTAGCTAAAATAAATAGTGCTTGCCCTTCACTTATTGGTTGAATTAAACATGTGACTAATAGTACCTGGATGCACCTATGGGTGGACATTTAAGGTGGAAATAGATCATTATAAAATAACTGACCCATAGCTGTCAGGTTAGATTAGATGGCAACAAAAAATGGAAGTGCATTTAATAGTTAATCGCACTTTCTCATCAGGTGACAATGTTATTCATAGTGCAAAGACTTGTTTTTGTTAAATAAGTAAATAGGTTATATTATAGAAAAAACCAACAACACTATTCCTGATAGGAGAATTTTAACATTGAAGTCATAAATATTTGCAACGATGAAAGTAGTAATGGATATAAATTGAATTAGATGTTCGGTAAGAAAAGGTGACAAACCTACCACAATGTATATAGTATGGAAAACACTTAATCCAAATAAATATATAAATGAAAAATATGTGAGTAAATATTATATACAATTACACTCAACATTATAAGCTTAAAGGCTAGAATTTATTGAAATATATAATTATAAGAATGTAAATGTATAAATCTCACTACACCAAAGTACTTATAAAGTTATTGAATTTCAATGAACATAAAGAAATTTTTGTGCAACTACACTCATGTGATGAGGGTTCAAGACTCAAAATCAGGGAAATATCAATAGCACTACATTGTAATAATTACAATGTTGTGATAGAAAACACTATTCCCAAAAATTGATTAAATCAAAAATTGAGTTATAACCTTTAGGGATTCTGGTATCTAAATTGAAAATCCAGAACGCCTCACGTTTCAGGAGTAGTTTGCCAATATTGCCCCCACGTTTGGGCAGTTTGACAGCTTCAATGACCATCCATTTCAGTGTTCTATTATCGCTATTGTGTTCCCGAATGAAATGATAGAGGAATAAAGGGAAACTACATCTACCGTAAGCCAGTGATCATTAGGCTCATACTGAAAATTCTCAAACTTTTGTAAGACTTGTCTCTCAAAAACAGAGATTGAGGCAATTGACCACAAATCTCTACTGAGTGAAAGAAAAAGAGACAAAAAATCTCATTTTTCCACTGATAAAGTCAATTTTGTTGTCCAATGCTCCTCAGATTATCACAGAATTTGTGAAGTAATTAAAAAACATTTACCCATGCTTTCAGCGGATGACAGATTACAGCATGTAGTGCAAAAAGGTTGCAATTTTTCTTACAGAAAAGGAGTAACCTTGGGTAACATCCTGCCCCTAGTGAGTTAAAAAGTGACAAACCAAAAAGTTCCTGGTTACAGGTGACAGGAATGAACAGATGTGGTTATGGCCACTGTATTCCATGCAGCTTTGGACATTTGTCAAAAACCTTTTCATCACATACTAATGGAAAAACTTATCAACTGGATACATGTGTTAACTGCAGGTCCAAATACGCAGTATACATGATCTGGTGTACATGCAATAAGAAACAATATATTGGGTGTACAATCCGTGAGGTCAGAGAGAATTAGGCAACACCTCTCTGACATTAAACGGAAAGACGAATGTTCTGAACTAGCGAATCATTTCATTCGGGAACACAATAGCGATAATAGAACACTGAAATGGATGGTCATTGAAGCTGTCAAACTGCCCAAACGTGGGGGCAATATTGGCAAACTACTCCTGAAACGTGAGGCGTTCTGGATTTTCAATTTAGATACCAGAATCCCTAAAGGTTATAACTCATTTTTTGATTTAATCAATTTTTGGGAATAGTGTTTTCTATCACAACATTGTAATTATTACAATGTAGTGCTATTGATATTTACCTGATTTTGAGTCTTGAACCCTCATCACATGAGTGTAGTTGCACAAAAATTTCTTTATGTTCATTGAAATTCAATGACTTTATAAGTACTTTGGTGTAGTGAGATTTATACATTTACATTCTTATAATTATATATTATATAAATTCTAGCCTTTAAGCTTATAATGTTGAGTGTAATTTTATATAATATTTACTCACACATTTTTCATTTATATATTTATTTGGAAGTGTTTTCCATACTATATACATTGTGGTAGGTTTGTCACCTTTTCTTACCGAACATCTAATTCAATTTATATCCATTACTACTTTCATCGTTGCAAATATATATGACTTCAATGTTAAAATTCTCCTATCAGGAATAGTGTTGTTGTTTTTTTCTATAATATAACCTATTTACTTATTTAACAAAAACAAGTCTTTGCACTATGAATAACATTGTCACCATCTAATCTGACCTGACAGCTATGGGTCAGTTATTTTATAATGATCTATTTCCACCTTAAATGTCCACCCATAGGTGCATCCAGGTACTATTAGTCACATGTTTAATTCAACCAATAAGTGAAGGGCAAGCACTATTTATTTTAGCTAATTTTACCTGGGAGTATGCTTATGATTAAGGCTGCAATTGCCGAAACATGTAAAGCATACTTTCTAGCTTTGCATTCCTTCCGAACTTATTTTTAATGTTTATGAAATAAAGATCGTTTTTATCATTTATCCTGGGAGAAGTGCTGGCTTTTTCTTTTTGCAATTCAAGCTACCTACTTTCCCTAACCGGCTTCTGGGCACCTCTCAGCTGCGCTGTGGATCAGTTCACTCTATAGTGACGCTTTGGGAGACAGACCACCAGACCGCTATTGGAGGATTGCAACACGTGATACCCGGAAGTGCATTGGAGCCCGGGTTTGCAGCGCATACTGAAGACTAACGCCGGCCGTTTTGTGCACGATCCTGTTTGTCAGATTGTCCCTCTTACCTGGGGTGGTGAGTAACCGTCCTTTGGTATTGCAATGGTCTCTCTGTGATTATTTCAGGTTGCACTATATTACATACACGGCTCAGTTCATGGAACATAGTTACGCATAGCGTTTTTGTGATAGTGTATGCGCTCCGTTTCCTCTACTCACTAACTTGCATCTCTTACATTATAACTGTGGATTGGAGCTGGTTGTGAATCATTTTACTTTTTCTCTGCATATATATATATATATATATATATATATATATATATATATATATATATATATATATACATGGTTACCCGTGTATGTATGTATCTCTATGTTAAAGCCCTTAGCCCTCATATAATTCAGCCCCTATAACTTTTTTGTGCAATATTTTTTATTAATATTTTATATCACATTGTTGTTATGATTGTAACTCTACTTTTAATGTATTTTTGCAGTATTTTTTAAAAACTTTTTTTTGCCTCACAGTTAACTAGAGCTCTGAAGCTTACCCGACGAACGTAAATCGCGATTGCACTCCCGCATTCACATTTACTTTTAACTTGTAATACGAGTGCAAAGAGCGGATATTGCTTTTGCAAAATGGTGTGCCACTCGCAATGTAGCCCAATGTGTTTTGCAAGGAAGGGATTAATATCTGATGCATATATAAACCTTTGCCTTAAAGTGCCTTTCCTCTTTATGTATCTAGTTATCACTGAAGAGGGAAACACCATTTCTTAAGTTACTGCCAAGGCAGCAAGATGGGAAAAAAAACATGTCTGTCTTAGCTAGAGCTTCCCAAAACCATTCTTCCAGACTTTCTACCAGGACAGGTTTTTTTATTATTACATTGCATACATTGCATTGCCACCATTATGAATAGCTGAATATATCACTGTAGTTTTTAATCTTACATTTAAACAGTGTGTCCCCTAGAATCTTGTATCAGGCAAGAAAATTGAAGTATAACATTATGAAACCATGTGTGTGTGGAAAATAAAAACTACTCAGTTTTAAAATGTATTATACATTGAAATTTATTTTACAATGGTGAAAATACTTAGTTTTTTTTTCTTTTGTTCCAGGTTATATACCATTTTGAAATGCTTACCCCATCATTTATTTAAGCAAATCTTCCAAGCCTTTAAGAGAAAATTATGTAGAACACACATGTATGAGCTTTTTCAACTGGAAAACAACCTTCTATTATGTTGTTATGAGCACTGCATGTTATATATATAGATACATTATATATCTTGGTGAGACATCAATTAATTTCACTAGTTCAGTGAATTTGTGAAGTCATCTTGCAGATTTCACTACATTGCAAAAAAACACTCATGATGAATAATAATTGTTATTTAGATCAGTGGCCTTTAAAGGGACAGTCAAAACCAGAATTTTTGTTGTTTAAAAAGATAGATAATCCCTTATTACCCATTCCCCAGTTTTGCATAAGCAACACAGTTATAATAATATACTTTTTACCTCTGTAATTACCTTGTATCTAAGTCTCAGCAAACTGCACCCTTATTTCAGTGCTTTTGACAGACTGGCATTTTAGACAATCAGTGCTTACTCCAGGGTATCTTCATGTGCATGAGCATAATGTTATCTATATGAAACACATGAACTAATGCCCTCTAGTGGTGAAAAACTGTCAAAATGTTTTCAGATTAGAGGCGGCCTTCAAGGTTTAAGAAATTAGCATATGAACCTCCTAGGTTCAGCTTTCAACTAAGAATACCAAGAGAACAAAGCAAAATTGGTGATAAAAGTAAATTGGAAAGTTGTTTGCAATTACATGCCCTATCTGAATCATAAAAAAAAAAAAAAAAAAAAAAAAAAAAATGGACTTGACTGTCCCTTTAACCCCTTAACGACCGAGGACGTGCAGGGTACGTCCTCAAAAAAAAGGCAGTTAATGCCTGAGAACGTACCCTGCACGTCCTCGGTTTGGAAAGCAGCTGGAAGCGATCCTGCTCGCTTCCAGCTGCTTTCCGGTTATTGCAGTGATGCCTCGATATGGAGGCATCCTGCAATAACCTTTGGTAGCCATCCGGTGCAGAGAGAGCCACTCTGTGGCCCTCTCTGCACCGGAGATCGGTGGCTACCTGCGTTGGTGGGTGGGAGCCGGACCGGGAGGCGGGTGGCGGCCATCGATGGCCCTGGTTATGTGCAGGGGGGGCGGGATCGTGGGCGGGGACGAGCAGGGGCGCGCACGGGAGGGCGGGGGCGGGCGCGTGCACGGGGAGGGAGCGGGTGGGAACCGCTACACTACAGAAAATGATTTAATAAAAAATGTATAAATATCGAAATCTTTAAAAAAAAAAAAGATCAGCAAGGTGGTGGGGGTTTGTCTGTGTGGGGGGGGGGAAGCTACACTACAGAAAAAAGCCCCAAAAAAATAAAAAAAGCACTTTTTTTTTGCAAACTGGGTACTGGCAGACAGCTGCCAGTACCCAAGATGGCCCCCAATGAGGCAGAGGGGAGGGTTAGAGAGCGGTTTTGGGGGGGATCAGGGAGGTTGGGGGCTAAGGGGGGGATCCTACACCCTAGCATATGTAAATATGCTAAAAAATTTTTTTATTTTTTTTAAAAAACCCTTTTATTTTAGTACTGGCAGACTTTCTGCCAGTACTTAAGATGGCGGGGACAATTGTGGGGTGGGGGAGGGAAGGGAGCTGTTTGGGAGGGATCAGGGGGTGGGATGTGTCAGGTGGGAGGCTGATCTCTACACTAAAGCTAAAATTAACCCTGCAAGCTCCCTACAAACTCCCTAATTAACCCCTTCACTGCTAGCCATAATACACGTGTGAGGCGCAGCAGGATTTAGCGGCCTTCTAATTACCAGAAAGCAACGCCAAAGTCATATATGTCTGCTATTTCTGAACAAAGGGGATCCCAGACAAGTATTTACAACCATTTGTGCCATAATTGCACAAGCTGTTTGTAAATTATTTCAGTGAGAAACCTAAAATTGTGAAAAATTTAACTTTTTTTTCAATTTGATCGCATTTGGCGGTGAAATGGTGGCATGAAATATACCAAAATGTGCCTAGATCAATACTTGGGGTTGTCTACTATACTACACTAAAGCTAAAATTAACCCTACAAGCTCCCTAAAAGCTCCCTAATTAACCCCTTAACTGCTGGGCATAATACACTTGTGGTGCGCAGTGGCATTTAGCGGCCTTCTAATTACCAAAAAGCAACGCCAAAGCCATATATGTCTGCTATTTCTGAACAAAGGGGATCCCAGAGAAGAATTTACAACCATGTATGCCATAATTGCACAAGTTGTTTGTAAATAATTTCAGTGAGAAACCAAAAGTTTGTGAAAAAATTTGTGAAAAAGTGAACGATTTTTTGTATTTGATCGCATTTGGCGGTGAAATGGTGGTATGAAATATACCAAAATTGTCCTAGATCAATACTTTGGGATGTCTACTAAAAAAAAATATATACATGTCAAGGGATATTCAGGGATTCCTGAAAGATATTAGTGTTCTAATGTAACTAGCGCTAATTTTGGAAAAAAGTGGTTTGGAAATAGCAAAGTGCTACTTGTATTTATGGCCCTATAACTTGCACAAAAAGCAAAGAACATGTAAACATTGGGTATTTCTAAACTCAGGACAAAATTTTGAAACTATTTAGCATGGGTGTTTTTTGGTGGTTGTAGATATGTAACAGATTTTGGGGGTCAAAGTTAGAAAAAGTGTGTTTTTTTTCAATTTTTCCTCATATTTTATATTTTTTTTTATAGTAAATTATAAGATATGATGAAAATAATGGTATCTTTAGAAAGTCCATTTAGTGGCGAGAAAAACGGTATATAATATGTGTGGGTACAGTAAATGAGTAAGAAGAAAATTACAGCTAAACACAAACACCGCAAAAATGTAAAAATAGCCTTGGTCCCAAACGGACAGAAAATGGAAAAGTGCTGTGGTCATTAAGGGGTTAAAGTTTCATGAAATTTTAAATTTGGATATCGCCATGCAAATGCCAAGCTGTGACTAATTTGTTTTGGAACCATTAAAAGAAAAACCTAGATATTGTTTTATAGTTTCAGAAGTTATGCATTTAATAAATATTGAGTTAATGTCTATTTTATGCTTTTTAACAAAATAAAAATCAGAAAAACAAGTCTTAGTACATAAGATAATATAAATACTTTTCATCATATCATCTTTCTTCCTTTACAAATATTTCACGTCATATGTAGCCCCCTAATTTTTCAACCTTGAACATTGCAAGGGGTTCATCAAGAAATATTTTCTATATATTTATTATCATTTGCCGTAGTTAGATTAGCTCATAGAGTGAAATATTGTAGGCATTGTGCCACGTTAAGGACTAGATTAGTGGAACGTAAAAATATAAGAGGTAAGATGAGTTAAAGGGACACTAAACCCAATTTTTTTCCTTAATTTAAATCAGATAGAGCATGCAATTTTAAGCAACTTTCTAATGTACTCCTATTATCAAATTCTCTTTGTTCTTTGCTATCTTTATTTAAAAAGCAGGAACATAAAGCTCAAGAGCCGGCCCGTTTTTGGTTGAGAAGCTGGGTTATGCTTGCTTATTTGTTTGCTAAACATAACCACCGATAAGCTAGCACTATCCAGGGTGCTGAACCTAAAATGGGCTGGCTCCTTAATCTTTAAATTCCTGCTTTTTAAATAAAGATAGCAAGAGAACGAAGAAAAAATGATAGTAGGAGTGTCAGGGTTTTTTCCCTGTTGTGTTTGCCATGTGCTGCTGGCAGCCATTTTACTCACCTCTCTTCCTGATTATGGTGCATTGTGGGGGATGCTGCTCATTTCTTGCACTTCCTTTTATGGCCATACTGGTGTGCATCATCCATGTGAGACAGGATGCAGTCTCAGAATTGTGATGTCATTACTTATTATTTAAAGGGCCTCTGTTCAGTATGCTTTGCCTTTGCATTGTCTCAGACCTGTTTGTGAGAGTTCCTGTGTATTACCTGGCTGCCTGACGTCCTTCCTGGTTCCTGATCCCTGGCTTGTTCCTGACTCTGCTGTTTTCCTTGTTCCTGATTCTGGCTCGTCTGATTATTCGCTTTGGCTCCTGACTCGGCTCGTCTGACTACCAGCTCGGGTTTTGACTCCTGGCTTGTTATTTGACTTGTGGACATTTTTTTATTTTTTGCTATTAATAAAGGTGTGATTATTGTTGCACTTCTCGTCTCAGTCTGATTCCTGGCACCCTGACAAGGAGTAAATTATAAAGTTGCTTAAAATGGCATGCTCTATCTGAATCATAAAAGAAACATTTTGCGTTTAGTATCCTTTTAACATCACTAGAATGCAATCCTTATCACCTCCATTTTTGTGCTTACATTACAAGCCCAAATGTTTTTTTTTTTTTTCTAGTAACTTTTTCTTTTTTTAACTTTTATTTGCCTTTAATTAAAAGTTTGGAGAATCTGACATAGTTAAAAAAGAAGTAATCAATACAAGTGATATAACTAATAACAAAACAAGATTCATAGACAGAATCTAGGTATATATATTTGAGGTTGTGGAGTTGACATAGCTCTATCACACTTGTGGTGCACAGCACTGTAGCAAGTCTCTCACATAATATAATAAATATAAAAATAAATATGGGGAATATAAAGAAAGACAATAAGTTTTTTTTTTTTTTTTTGGGGGGGGGGCAAGGGATCCAGTGTTTGTCTTTTTGTCTGCTCAGCTGGGTCGCTAGTGTGTTTTTGTAGGCCTATTATTTTGTGAATCAATGCCCTCTCTTTTAATCAACCTGTGGCTTATGGATATATTGTTTTTAGCAGAATGTGATTAATTAAAACTATTCTAGTTTGTTTCTTTTATAGAACCTATATCCCTCTAGACTAAAGTTATTTCTTTATCACTTGTGAATAGTCTAGTCACACTAACATCACTAACAGCTGCATGTTTGATTGTGTTCATTGAGTTACAAATCGCTTGTGAGTTCACCACTAAATGGCCGCAATAAGACTTTGAACCACGACTTTTAACCTACCTTATCATCTCCAACACATCACTTTAACCCCTTAATGACAACAGTACTTTTCCATTTTCTGTCCGTTTGGGACAAAGGCTTTTTTTACATTTTTGCGGTGTTTGTGTTTAGCTGTAATTTTCCTCTTACTCATTTACTTTACCCACACATATTATATACCGTTTTTCTCGCCATTAAATGGACTTTCTAAAGATACCATTATTTTCATCATATCTTATAATTTACTATAATTTTTTTTTATAAAATATGAGGAAAAAATTAAAAAAAAAAAACACTTTTTCTAACTTTTAGCCCCAAACTCTTTTACACATCTGCAACCACCAAAAAACACCCATGCTTAATAGTTTCTAAATTTTGTCCTGAGTTTAGAAATACCCAATGTTTACATGTTCTTTGTTTTTTTTTGCAAGTTATATAGGGCCATAAATACAAGTAACACTTTGCTATTTCCAAACCACTTTTTTTCAAAATTAGCGCTAGTTACATTGGAACACTGATATCTTTCAGGAATCCCTGAATATCCATTGACATGTATATATTTTTTTTTAGAAGACATCCCAAAGTATTGATCTAGGCCCATTTTGGTATATTTCATACCACCATTTCACCGCCAAATGCGATCAAATACAAAAAATCGTTCACTTTTTCACAATTTTTTTTCACAAACTTTCGGTTTCTCACTGAAATTACAAACAGCTTGTGCAATTATGGCATAAATGGTTGTAAGTGCTTCTCTGGGATCCCCTTTGTTCAGAAATAGTAGACATATATGGCTTTGGCGTTGCTTTTTGGTAATTAGAAGGCTGATAAATGCCGCTGCGCACCACACGTGTATTATACCCAGCAGTGCAGGGGTTAATTAGGGAGCTTGTAGGGTTAATTTTAGCTTTAGTGTAGTGTAGTAGACAACCCAAAGTATTGATCTAGGCCCATTTTGGTATATTTCATGCCACCATTTCACCACCAAATGCGATCAAATAAAAAAAAAAAAGTTTCCTTTTTCACAAACTTTAGGTTTCTCACTGAAATTATTTACAAACAGCTTGTGCAATTATGGCACAAATGGTTGTAAATGCTTCTCTGGGATCCCCTTTGTTCAGAAATAGCAGATTTATATGGCTTTGGCATTGCTTTTTGATAATTAGAAGGCCGCTAAATGCCGCTGCGCATCACACGTGTATTATGGCTAGCAGTAAAGGGGTTAATTAGGTAGCTTGTAGGGAGTTTACAGGGTTAATTTTAGCTTTAGTGTAGAGATCAGCCTCCCATCTGAAACATCAGACCCCCTGATCCCTCCCAAACAGCTCTCTTCTCTCCCCCACCCTACAATTGTTCCCGCCATCTTAAGTACTGGCAGAAAGTCTGCCAGTACTAAATAAAAGGTATATTGGGGGGGGGGGGGGTAAGCATATTTACATATGCTGCTGTAGAATCCCCCCTTAGCCCCCAACCTCACGGATCCCCCATCAAACAGTTCTCTAACCCTCCCCCTCTAGCTTAACGGGCGCCATCTTGGGTACTGGCAGCTGTCTGCCAGTACCCAGTTTAGTAAAAATAAATATGCTTTATTTGTTTGCCCTTTTCTGTAGTGTAGCTCCCCCCCTCCCCTCCTCCCGAACCCTTTGATTGTTATATACATGGAAATCCCCCCCTTTTCTCCCAATTTTGTATTCAATTTTTCTGTAGTGTAGCGGTTCCCACCCGCTCCCGTCCCGTGCACACGCCGCCCGCCGCCCCCCCGTGCACGTGCCCGTGTGCGACCCCTGACACTCCCGCCTCCGATCCCGCCCCCCTCCACATGATCACAGGCCCATTGCAGGCCGCTCACCTGCCTCCCTGCTTTGCTCCCACCCACCAATGACGCTCCGGTGCAGAGAGGGCCACAGAGTGTCTCTCTCTGCATCGGAGGCTTGTAAAGTGGTATTGCAGGATGCCTCCATATCGAGGCATCACTGCAATACCCTCAGAGCTGCTGGAAGCAATCGCTTCCAGCACTCTGTTAGACAACTGACGTACCAGGTACGTCTATTATCATTAACTGCTTGTTAATGCATGACGTACCTGGTACGTCAGTTGTCATTAAGGGGTTAATTGTGTGATTTTACACGTATTGGGCTCAACCTAGAAGAGCCAACCACCCCTATTTGGTGCTACACCTAAAGACTGTGTTTGTGTGGACCAGTGCCATTTCGAGCCTGTGAAAACCACCATCTGACGGAGTCATGTGCCAAGGGGATAGCTATCTGGACAGCTACAAAAGTTCCAGCAAGCGATTGTGGCACTTCTCAAGTGCCCTATACTCTGTGAGTATGATATTTTCTGCGTGCATTTAGACCATGTACAACTGATTTTGCACTATTGTGGTGCCTTCTTCTTTCCCACTTTTCTTCAGATTTGCTCCACTTGTCTCACCATCAAGTTCTGGAAGAAGCCTGCAGCCTTTTGTCTTTTTGAGGACTTTAACATTTTATGACCAATCACTTTGAGACCATTCAATATATTTCCAGCATAAGTATTTGCATGTGTTTATGCATTTCATTGTGTGACTGATTGTTTTACACACGGACACTTGTTCTTGTTTTTTTGTATTTTTTTATTTGTTTTATGCACTTTGTATATATTTTTGCACTGGTTATTTTTGTGTTATATGCACTTTTAAGTGATTTGTGTTTGCACACATTGCACAATCATCTGTATGCACTATATTTTTGCGAATTAGGCGCATCCAACATTATTTATAATATATAAGGTAAAATTCATGTTGTATACCGCTCGAGCCCTAAGCCAATGGAGCACAAAAAAACCATAGAAGAAGTGGAGTTTTTTATTTAGTTCAGTGTTTTTATATGAAACTCAAGCCTAAAAAACTTCACACATCTGTTTTTATTCTGGCTCAAATCCTTCTTTTCATTACTAAAGCGTTGTTTCTTAAGTATTGAGTCTAATTTTAACTTAAAAACTATAGTTCCATAGCATTTCCATGCCTTTTGTTATGCAAACTAGCAAGCGATAATCGTTAACTTCAAGTCTCAAAAAGCAGCACATTTAAAGCAGTATTTTGTATTGTGCTCGGACGCAACACTTAACTCATCATTTGTAATAGAAGCACTATGAGTTCTCTAATTCCGCTTTGCACTATCTATTAAACATATAGAGCACTCTAAAGATAAAGAAGGTTTGATCAGGCTAAGTTTATTTGTTTAACAGTTTATCTATCTTCATGTAATAGCAGATTGTGCATTATTGTGCATGAGGCCGAGCTTAAGATAACACAGCCTGCGCTTGCCCTTAATGTTGTTCGATAATTGCGCATATACACATGCCATGTAAAGTCACAAAGTGTTACTGTGATACATTATAGGTAAAGGGCTTTAGAAATATATGTACTATGGGGAAATATGTCAGCTGAAATGTAACCAGCGGTGGTTCTAGGGTGATGTACAGGGGTGCACACCCAACCCAAACTTTTAGGTTGCTCTCATTGTGTTAAAGAAAGTGATAAAATAGCCCCTCTCTGATGTTATTGCCATGCTCCTTGTGTCTGGCCACACCCTAACCACCCAGTTATTCACACAGATCACCCAACAATGTTAACAGAAGTCCCAGGAACCATGCTTACTCCACACACATGTTAATGAAACATTCCCATTAATTGGTTGATGAAACCACCTCTAAGGGGCTGATTTATCAAGCTCCGTATGGAGCTTGATGCCCCTTGTCTAAAGACTGCTGCTCCATAACTTGTCCATCTGCTCTGAGGCCGCGGACAGAAATCAACCAGATTGAATACGATCGGGTTGATTGACACCCCCTGCAGGGGGCGGCATTGCACCAGCAGTTCACAAGAACTGCTGGTGCAATGATAAATCGTTGTCGGCATTTATCGATGTGCAATGGACATGATAAGCTACATCGTACTATGTTAAATATACCCCTAAGTATAACCACATTGAACCACCAACCACAGTAACGTGACCCAGTGCAATCAACCAAATTAACTGTGTTAAATAAAGAGTAAAATTAACTTGATAAACTGTGTAGGAAATGAGTTTCCAAAAAAAATAAATATGTTAAGATATCACATTTTTTTAATCACCTGGGAGTTTTACTTAAAAGGTTGCGAAACAGTGATCCAGCTAATTTAATTTCCTGTATAATCTGGAAAATATTCACAAGAAGAACACAATGTATTCAGAACATTGTACTTTGGAACAACGTTCTACTTCATTTATTTTGAAGAGGAGACACATTTCTTCACAGACCTTTATCTATGTACCACCAGAAGTACAGGAAACATTAGTCAAAACATTGCAGTCAAAATTAAACCTTTATGTCTAAGATAGAGCATACAGCTTAAAAATATAGATGTATTACATTTACTTACATTATCAAATGGTGTCTTTTTTATTAGATTTGTTAGTATGCATTTGTTTCCTTTAAATAAGGGCCACACTAATAGGAGGCTTAGCGTGGCGGATCCAAGAGCCTGCGCTAAAGGAGATAGTCCTTTAATGTAGCCTCTACAATATGCTGCACAAAGGGGTCAATTTATCAAGCTCCGTATGGAGCTTGATGCCCCATGTTTCTGGCGAGCCTTCAGGCTCGCCAGAAACAAAAGTTATGAAGCAGCGGTCTAAAGACTGCTGCTCCTTCACCTGTCCGCCTGCTCTGAGGCGGCGGACAGAAATCAACCCGATCTAATACGATCAGGTTGATTGACACCCCCTGCTAGCGGCTGACTGGCCGCAAATCTGCAGGGGGCGGCATTGCACCAGCAGTTCACAAGAATTGCTGGTGCAATGATAAATGCCGACAGCGTATGCTGTCTGCATTTATCGATGTGCAGTGGACATGATATGCTACATCGTATCATGTCCGCTCACATTTACATAAATTGACCCCTAAGCCTCCTTTTAGTGCGGCGCTGTGAAGAAGGGTCGTGATTAGCACGGCTCCCCAGTACACTATAGATAAGTATAAAACTACAAGTGATACTTTTTCAAACTGAGCATTTGAGCAAGAAATCACAGTATATACATATATGCTTCTATGATTGGCTGATGCCTGTCACATGATACACAGGACAGGGAAATTACATTTATAATTAAATTTATATTTGTCATAAATCTACTTGGCATATTAATTCAAATTGAATGTTATTGGGTAGTCTTTGTATTATGCATGTGTTGATGAATGCACTTCTGCTGTATTAAATGGTCAGGGTTATGGACATGTTTAAAGAAACATGGGTTTGATGATTCTGCTGCAGAGCTCGAAAGTTCTAAATGTGATTTTCTGAGAATACAAAGTGGGACTGAAACCTTGATGCATGTCTACTTCTAAACAGTTCTAGTGGTTATAGGATACAGTCAATTCAAAACTTAAAGGGACATTATACACTAGATTTTTCTTTGCATAAACGTTTTATAGATGATCCATTTATAAAGCCTATACAGGTTTTTTTTTGTAACAATGTATAGTTTTGCTCATTTTCAGACTCCTAACCAAGCCCTAAAGTTTTAGAAGTAGAGTGTTTTCTACCTACTCCAGCTTGCTCCTGTTTGTGTAAAGCGTCTTTTCATAAGCAGAGGCGGCTCAGACAGTTATGCCATTAATTAAAGGGACAGTAAACACCTTTAGATTTTCATATAAAACATTTAGGGCAAGACAAACTCCTGGTAGCAATAAGCACTTATAAAATTAAGCAGAGATCAGATCTCTGGTTAATTTTATAAATGTCCACAAAATACCAAGTGTCATATTTTAATAATAAAATATCTGCAATAAGCAATGTTGAAGGTTTAAAGTTAGCGGTAAAAGTGCCTTTACATAGCGGTTTTTGGGAAATGTGTGTTCCCAGTAAATACATATGTATATGCTTATATACACATATACTGTATGTATGTGTTGATATGTGTATAAACACATATTAACACGTAAATATATATATGTATAAAGTCATATACATATATATTTATATTTGCTGCCCATCACTGTGCTAGTTCTCATGGCGTGTCTCACGTGCCTACGGAATGCACTCTCTTGAGCTCAATGCTTCCCAGCAATGCAAATGCAAGCTCGTGTTCGTATTGCTGACAACTTGTAATACCAGCGAACATTAGCGAATACACTCTGCTGACTTCTCAAGGATAACCCAGCTACATATCTGTCCCTGATTGGCTTTATCAGATAACAATTGCAAAACAATTTACTCTATACTAACTTTATGTCAGTGGCTATCCTTGTTGTCTGTGGACTAAAGCTCAGATTGGCTCCTCCAAATAAGGCAAATGGTGGGTGGAGTATTGGCTATTGACTGCAGTAAAAAAAATGTTAATACTTGGCTGATGGACACTCAAGTCAAAATTAAACTTTTATTATTCAGATAGAGCATGCAATTTTAATCAACTCTCCATTTTACTTCCATTAAAAAAAAGTGTACGGTCTTTTTATATTTAAACTTTTTGAGTCACCAGTTCCTACTGAGCATGTGCAAGAATTCACAGAATAAGCGTATATGCATTTGTGATTGGCTGATGACTCACATGGTACGTGTATGCATTTGTGATTGGCTGATGGCTGTCACATGGTATAGGGGGAGTAGAAATAGACATAACTTTTAAAATTTTCAGAAAAAAATCTATTCATTTGAAGTTCAGACTAAGTGCTATTGCATTGTCTTGTTATCTTGCATTTGTTGATTATGCAAATCTACTGTGTTGACTGGTCCTTTTCTGATAATTTTGTATGCAGTGATACAGTTTAAACATTTTTTTATTCCACCTTTGTGATGGATAAACAAACAGATTTTAACACTTGAAGAGGTATATATTTAATACTTATACTTTGTAAATTAAAAGCATTTTTTATCAAAAGGGTTTTGTGATGCTACAAATTAATCACCTACTACAAATTACATCATACAATTATAATAATTTATTTAAGCTTTAGATGATAATTTCATTAAAGTCTAAAGAATTATTCTATTGATTTTGTATGATGTATAATTATCTTTTTGAGAACTTTAAAACATCATTATCAATTGATTTGTTGCAAACAATTATATTGATCTATAGTCAATAATTACTTATGTTCTATCTCATAGAAATATCTGCTACTGTTAAAAATGTACATGAACTAAAGATTTACATAAACTGTTTAAACATTTCCCTGACATTTCATAACAATTCTAAACAATTCTAAAATCTCTTCGTAAAAATTCAAAAAATGCTTTACCAATTTCTAATGATACCTGTTAAAATGGCTACTGCTCACTAATATCTTTAAAATATGCCATTAAAGGGACAAGAAACCAAAATTATCTATCATGATTCAGGTAGAGCATGTGAGTATCCCCTTTTCATGAATCTATTTTGCATCTAAGTGCAAGAGATGCAAAATAGATTCATGAAGAGGGAATACTCACCGACTGTTCTGGACACAGTGAAGGAACAAGTTAAAGATGTCACATAAGAGACACTATTGCGAAAGAAAATAAGACTGCAAAACACTGAGGACAGCATCATCTTTACCACTACTTTTGCCCCAACACGTCCAGGGTTGGACAATCCATGAAAGAACACTGGCACATCCTACTCTCAAGTCCTAAGCTAAAATTTGCCAAGAAAACTAACCCCATAGTAGGCTACAGATGCAATACGAATCTCAGGGACCTTCTGGTCATTTCAGATCCCATAAAGTGTTACTCAGATGATGATATGAAGATAAAATGGAAGGGCTGCTTCCGGTGCCCTAATTGCACCACCTGCAATGGAATGAAAGCTACAAAACCATTTAACCACCCACATGGTAATCGGAAGTACACCATCAATCACTCCATAACGTGCACAACTACCACGTTGTCTATATGTTGATATGCCCATGTGGTTTGCATTACATTGGGAAGACCCAGGGGACAATCAGAGAAAGAATGGCCAACCATCGAATGGCTATAAGGCAGGCCATAAAGAAAGGAGAATCCAACCAACCGGTGGCACTCCGCTGGTTGGTGGCCAAACATCCTGTATCTTCAATCAAAGTGATTCTCATTGATCATATCCCTAAACTATTACGAGGTGGAGACAGAAATAAGCTGCTTCTCAAAATGGAGGTGTAATTGATGTACAGGCTGGATACCATATATCCTAAGGGACTGAACTCTGTGCCTAATTTTGGTGCATTGACATAACATATCCTTGTAATGTGTCACTATTGGGATGGGGACTGGCTGAGGGTGCTCCTCTCGCCTTTGGACGAGGGATGCACCACCGGCCATTGTCTATGGTAGGTTTGGGCGATGACGTGGATTAGCGATATTTTGCGCTATCGCCATGGTACCCCCTAGACCAGTATTGAGTTCCCCACCCTTATAGGTGACTCTAACACATGACAGTGAAATGGTTTTACAAGGTATGCACCATTGCCAATAAAATTGCTTTAATGATGGGTGTTAATGCGACATATTGATTACTATCTGCAACTAAGAATGATGTGTGTATATATATATATATATATATATATAGACATGCACTAAACCCCATCTTGTAAGAAGCATTATATACGTAGATTAAGAAATGTGACCCTGCAGCAGATTCTCTGAGCATTAACTTACTTTTGTATTGTCTGTTTTTTTGACATGTAAAAATGGTTGACCACGTAATGTTTGTTGGTATATTCTTACTGCCTGTTTTAATTGTCGTCTGACATCGCTATGGTTTAGGCTTACTTGTTATGTAAACACTGACACCGCATTGCATGTGTGATATTGTAAATATTTGTCACGAAAGTGACGTCACAATGGTAGAGTTCCAGTGCAACCTGAACCGGAAGTGACGCAACTTCCGGTATAAGTAAACACGTATAGTGAAGTATTGTACACACTATGCATCATATAAGAAATATATGGAACGAGGTACATTGTAAATTGTGCTTTAACATACAATGTAGAACTCGGTTTATTAATGGTGAGCTGTTTAAATAGACGGGGCCACTGAAGATACAAGTGATTCCCCTTTTTGTTCACAATTGATGTACTTATAAAGATTGTTGTAATAACCCGGAAGTGGATGTTGTAAACTTCCAGGGTCACATTAACCTAAATTGGAAATTATGTCAGTTTGGCGCCTTTTTTGACAGGAAGAAGGAGGTACCTGTTTGTGTTTCACTCTATTTAAGCACGGTTTGTGTGTGTTATTTGTGTTCTGAAGAAAGGGAGTTTTGTCCCCCGAAACGTCAATAAATTTGACTAATTGCTTTGAAGAAAACCTGATTTGCCTCTGCTTTTGTTGAAGCTTGCTGTATGTACACAGAAGGACTGGATGATTGACCCCAGGAGGGCGGATTCACATCTTGGATTGTTTTATATATATATATATATATATATATATATATATATATATATATATATATAGTTCACATAGGTAAATAAAAAAAAACAAATGCTCTATTTTTGTTTAAACAAGTTTTTCTCTTAAATTCCAGTTAACGAAGGAGTTAAATCTACTTCGTAAATGTACTTAAATGCATATACTATCAGTCTGAATAAAATGTTTCTGAAGTCTTTTGCATGTGTAACCAAAGAATAATTAGGATAATGCCAGCCACAAATTATTAGTGATACAAACAAAGAGAGAAGCACTCTACCAGGAATGAACAGCAGCTTAGTAGCTTGTTCTATGGCGAGTTACCACCTAGGAGCAGCCTCTTTTAGCCCAGTTATTCTTTTCACAGAGGAAAACTTTCCTGAAGTACATCAGTCTGATCCTGCCGAGTAAAGTCAGTCCAGCCCGAAATACCAGGCAATTCTCTTCTGAACAAGGCACATGACAACCCCAGATGATTGTTTGATCCTTTTGTGGGCCTCGTTAGTGAGGTGCAGCCATATTCCTCTAAGCACACTGGGCAAGGAATCCACATCTGGATTCCCCCATTACCCTTAGGAAGACCTCCACAGGGTCATAATACAAATGCATATCAAGAGAGAAGCGCTCTGCACCTCACTGATGAGGCCCACAGAAGGCTGAAATGATCATGTGGGGTTGTCATGTTCCTTGCTCAGAGGAGAATTGCCTGGTATATCGGTGCTGGACTGACCTTACTAGGCAGGATCAGACTGATACACTTCAGGAAAGTTATTCTCTGTGAAAAGCACAATTGGGCTAAAAGAGGCTGCTCCTGGGTGGTAACTCATCATAGCTTGTTGTTCATTCCTAGTAGAGCGATTCTCTCTCTTTACATAAATTATTAGTGAAAGTAAAATGTATTAACAATATTAAATTAATATTAAGACAGTATATTGGGGCATGCAATTATTAATAGTAAAATTATTGTGGTGATAATTCAGTGATTAGCAAATATATGCTATATTAGAAATATGCAACAAGTGTGAATAACACAAATAACAGACTCGTTCTACCTATCTATATCTATCTATCTATCTATCTATCTATCTATCTATCTATCTATCATCTATCTATGTCTGTCTGTCTGTCTCTGTCTGTCCTAGATAGATGGATAGATAGACAGACAGACACTACTACATAATGAAAACTGTACAAGTGTAAACATAATATCATTCATTACATCTAAAATATATATAATTTTCTGTAGCTGGATTTTCCACAAAATATTATATCTTTTGACCTATAAGAGAAGACCGATCTCTAGTAAAACTATATCACTAGACATAGGAAAAATGTTTTGCCACAATCTTCACAAATACAGAATGATGGTCAAATGTTTACTGAACATTCTTCATTCATTTGTAACGTTATTTTGAATATTCTAATATGATCATTCAAAAGCTTGATTCTCATATACTTCAAAGTAAATGTATTGGACACATTACTCAAATGTATTATTTTAAGTTTACAGTTGAATATCTAAATGTTAGATTCACTATTTTAAATATTCACATTGCATATTCAAATGCTAACATCGTTCTAGAGAAAAAAAAATGCATGCCAGAATGGATAGGAAAAGGATCAAATTCAAAATTCTCTGATTTGCCTATTCCTGTCTTTGGGGCATATTTATCAAAGTGCAAGCGGACATGATACGAAGAAGCGTACCATGTCCGCTGCAGATCAATAAATGCCGACAGCATAAGCTTTCGGCATTTATCATTGCACAAGCAGTTCACCAGAACTGCTTGAGCAATACCGCCCCCTGCAGATTCGGCTAGCAGGGGGTGTCAATCAACCCGATCGTATTCGATCGGTTTGATTTCTGTCTGCCGCCTCAGAGCAGGCGGACAAGTTATGGAGCAGCGGTCTTTAGGCTCACCGGAAACAAGGGGCATCCAATCGGAGCTTGATAATTTGGCCTCTATGTCTGTACTGTACATTATGTGGTGCTACAATACTCAAGAAATATAAAATTTATAAGAAACATTTAATATGTTTATTTCACAAATGAATGCAAGCCTCATTTATTTCCTCTTCAAAAAGATTAAATTATTCATTTATTTGTATTAAATAACTAAAAAAAATAGAGCTCTGGGACAAATTGAATTGTTAACTTAAAGAAGATCAAAAGCGAAGAAAACTAAACCCTAAGCAATATTTGTTATTGCATGTCATTTCGCTTTAAAACAGTCTTTAAAGTTACAGAAAGTGAAAGTATATAATTATCAGAGCAATTAATGGTAAGCAACTGGCAAAATGCATCATGTCTAACAAATTAGCCCATTATACAAGAAAAATATATATGATTAGCATCAAAGTTTCTCAGCTGAAAAAGAGAAAAGAAAATTGCAAGGCAACCAAAGTAAAGTAAACAAATAGACATAATAAAAAAAATAACTATTGACTGAACTTATGTAACCTTAAAGGGATATGAAAGTCTAGATTGAACTTGCATATTTCAGATAGTGCATGTAATTTTAAGACACCTTAAAATTCACTTTTATTTTCAAATGTGCTTTGTTCTTTTAGTATCCCTTGTTGAAAAAGAATACGCACATATCCTACACTAGTGGAATCTGCTGCTAATTGGTGCCTGCACACATTTGTCTCTTGTGATTGGCTAACTAGATGTGATCAGCTAGCGGCCAGTAGTGCAATGCTGTTCCTTCAGCAAAGGACAACAAGAGAATGAAGCAAATTTGATAATAGAAGTAAATTGGAAAGTTGATTAAAATTGTATGTTCTATCAAAATCATGAAAGAAAAATTTGGGGTTTCCTGTCCCTTTAAGACATGCTAACTGAAAAAATGCTTACCAAATAAGACATTACTTGCTTACAATATCTAGACATATTGTTGTCTTTCACCATATATTTTTGTCTCGTAAATGTTCCTTAAATTTGTCTCTTTGGAGTAGATTTATTAATGGTCGAGCGGACATGATTCGCTGTAGCGAATATTGAGGCCCATTTATCAAGCTCCGTATGGAGCTTGAGGGCCCGTGTTTCTGGCGAGTCTAAAGACCGCTGCTCCATAACCCTGTCCGCCTGCTCTGAGCAAGCGGACACGAATCGCCCCAGTTCAACCCAATCGAGTACGATCGGGTTGATTGACACCCCCTGCTGGCGGCCCATTGGCCGCGAGTCTGCAAGGGGCGGTGTTGCACCAGCAGCCCTTGTGAGCTACTGGTGCAATGCTGAATACGGCGTATTGCTCTCCGCATTCAGCGAGGTCTTGCGGACCTGATCTGCACTGCACTGCATATGCTGTTGGCATTTATCATTGCACAAGCATTTCTAGTGAAATGCTTGTGCAATGTCGCTCCCTGCTCACTGGTGGCCAATCAGCCACTAGCAGGGGTGTCAATCATCCCGATCGTACCTAAAAGCTATTGTCATGGGACCGCCAAGTGTTCCCATGTATGATCTCTCCCACTTAGTATATGTGACTTGCTCCTAGAGGAGTTGAATGCAGCATCCACTGCTTAATAAATATATCGTTTGTGGCTGAGATCAACCTTTTTAAATAATGACACAAATATTTATTTTGGGCACTGTGGCCCCAGTTTGAATTTTGTACAAAAAACATTGTATAGCAACGTGTTTTTATTATTGGTTTCAAAGACATATTGTTTCACATGAAGAGTACCCTAATTGAATTTAGAAAAATTTGAGAATGATATATCAACAAAATCTACTTAAATACACTAAAAATAAACAAAAAGAATCAATATGTAACAGGGCATCACATGTTTTTAAGCAGATTTTTGCAGTTTTATAGCTTAAAATTGTGATTTAAATTGTATTTTTAACTTTTTACTAATGACAAAAATCTATCTGTTTTATTAACATGTGAACTTAGCATGCCTATAACTTTAATATCGTTAAACATACAAAACAGACAAAAAATGCCTCCTAAAAATGGAGAAAATGTATTTTCAGGTGTACAGTTTAAAAAGTAAAAAATCCATTTATTAAACAGATTGAATACTAATGCCAAACTACAGTATACCCACAATCCACAATTGTATTTGAAATGGGTTTGGTGAGAATTTCAAAACATTTGAAAGGGTTTTGAATAAAAAAATTAAAAAAAATACACAAAAACCAATGAGATTCACTGCTAAAGGGAATTCATATTGATTGCAATGGTCTCCCATATTCTAATATTTTGTAGGTTAGGGGAGACAAACAACTATATTGCTTTTCAGTATCACCATGTTGTCTTAGAGAGTTTTCTAGTAGATTATTATCAGTTTGGGCACACAGTATCAAACGACTTTGCTATGTCTGATGTAGTTTCTCAGTTTTGACATGAGTCAATTTGTCCATTGTTAAAAATGTAAAATAAAATCAATATATTTAAGCAGTGATTTTTTTCAGTGGTTCTATATCATATCAATATATTTATTTTTTATAATGCTTATTGTGTCTGTTTTTGTTTTAAAATTAAAGTTTCATGATTAAAATAGTGCTTGCAATTGAAAAAAAAGTACTTTGCCATTATCAAATTTTGCACTAAACATGTCCAACAGTTAATTGACAATAATATTAAAAATGTATTATGCGTAGTAAGACAACTTTGTAATATATATTCATTATTTATTTTGTCCCCTTTTATTGTAAAAAATGTGGATTTTCCAATTTTAAAAACTGAAAAAGCACATGGCAGTTAGGACAAGCCTAATTTTGCCATATAGATTTCCTGACTTTGCAGATCATGCTGGTACCCTGTCTTCTCCTGATGCAAATCTATATTGGCTTATCCTATCAAACCTATCTTATTGGTTTGATCATTGAAAAACAATTGCAACAAACAAAGTGTTAAAATCTTCTAAGAACATTCAGACTCTGCTGGTATGTTAATCTATTGAAAGACTACAACAAAATGCTGTAATAACAAGGGGGTCAATTTATGAATGTGCGTGCGGACATGATACGATGTAGTGTATCATGTTCGCTGCACATCGACAAATGCCGACAGCATACGCTGTCAGCATTTATCATTGCACCAGCAGTTCTTGTGAACTGCTGGTGCAATACCGCCCCCTGCAGATTTGCGGCCAATCTGCTAGCAGGGGGTGTCAATCAACCTGATCGTATTCAATCGGGTTGATTTCTGTCCGCCGCCTCAGAGCAGGAGGACAAGTTATGGAGCAGCGGTCTTCTGTTTTCAGCGAGCCTTCAGCCTTCTGTACGGGGCTTGATAAATTGACCTATGGTGTTTACTAATGTAAGCATCTTAGAGATAAAATAAAGTTTACATATATTCCTCTGTACAAGCGTACCTTGTTTTATTGCTCTTCTGTTTATTACACTTCACAGATACAAATTGAAGGTTTGTGGCAACCCTGTTTTGAGCAAGTCTATCAGCTCCATTTTTTTCCAAAATATAAACCCATAAAAGCACATATATATATATATATATATATATATATATATATATATATATATACATCTATATATACACACCACCAGAAAAAAAGATTATGGGCTCCATTTATTAAACAGCGGATGCTGTTTTGGAGGCCCAATTGTTCCAGGCTCGGTCATAAGACAGCTGCTTCTTAACCTGTCATCCTGATCTGATCGGGACAATTGACAGCTCCCACCAGTGAGCAGGGGCAGCATTGCACAAGCATTTCAATAGAAATGCTTGTGCAATATTAAATACTGACAGCGTATGTCGGCATTTAGCGATGTCAAGCGGACATGATTCGCTATAGCGAATCATGTCTGCTCACCATGTAAATTTACCCCTATGACTCACTGAAGGCTCAGATGATGATTAGCACTTTATAGCAATATAGTATTTTTTTAACTAAGGTATGTAAATTGTTCTTTTTTAGAAATATAGATATTGCACACTTAATAGCATGATTAAGGACTAAGTCCAAAACGTTGCTGTTTGTTGGTCTGGCTTTGATACTGTGCAGTCTGCACAAATAAATCTGTTGAAGATATTTTGGTGGTGCTGCTTCTTTTTTGTGACTTATGCTTATTTGGGTATTGTGCAGTACCCTTGAAGCTTGCACACCTTCCTGATCCCAGGGGCTGGAATTTCCATTGGTCTTTCTACACTTAATAGACTACAGTATAGTGTAAATATAATTTTTATATTCACTGGAAAACAAAAAAAAATTAGTGTGAATCTCTTTAATGCTATATTCACTTTATTGCTGTGGTCCGGATCCGAACCTGCAATATCTCCGAGGTACGCCTGTAGTTACTTAATACTCATGCCCAAAAGTAAATAACCAAAAAACTAGCTGCTAAATATGAAGTTAAATAATGTTCAATTTGGGTAAGCAAGAAGCTAAGCTAATTGAATATTGTTTTTACTAATAAAACATGAAAATAATTGGTTAATTCATTGCTGCCTTTGCAGCTGCAACCCTTCATTTGGAGATCAAATATACAACATTTTCTATAGTCATAGCATCTTGCAACTGTGGGTGTTAGTATATTAAACAGAAACAACAATTCAAAAGGTGTTATTGTGTATAGTTTTTGTTAATATGAAACAAAAAGCTATTAAAACATGACAAATCAATAGGGAGACATGATATAAAACAAACAGAGCTGACACACGAATCCGTTTACTCATATTATGTAAATGAACAATTATTATAAAAGATTGATATGGTAATATGTACAAGATGCGGAGCACAACATTAGCTATGATATAAATAGCTAAATAAGAAGCAGAAATATTCCATTTGTTTGTTATTATACATTTATATAAATGATATTTTGTATCTCTAGAAAATATTTTATGCCTTTGCAGAAACATAATTATTTTACTGATCTCATTTGTTTAGTATTCAAAATAACATTTATAAAAGTACATTGCTGAGTTTGCCGAAATTAAAACCCACAATCAATAAACAGTAAAGAAGTTCATTTGAACCCAATTATCACATGCTTCAATAGGTTAAAGGAAAAGACAAAACAATTATAAATAACAATGAAATGAGGAAATCATTCTCCTATTTTAAAGTTAATATAAACTAAAGAATACATTTTAAATAAAAAATAGTTATTCCAGATAAGCAAGAATATTATATATAGTTATACTGTGTATGTATGTATATGACACGTCCGTCGCCAGTTGCGCACGCATCCTCAAAGGAATGTTGGCTGCATGAGGCGAAGCTGCATCCCAGTGGATTCTGAAAATGGCAGGGTGGTGAAAGAATCCACCACCCTGCCATTTTCGGAATCCACCTGGATGCAGCATAGGCAAACAAAGCCTTAAAAGAAAGAAAAAGACACGCAACCGCCTGCAGGAAATAAAAAAACACAACCGCCCGCACGAAGTATAACAAAAAAACTAACCTCCCGCACAAAGTATTAACAAACACCGAAACCGCAAACCCCCACATCGCAAAATAATAAAGTAATTAACCCCTAATCCGCAAATAACATAATTAAAATATTAACCCCTAAACCGACAAACCCCCACATTGCAATAAACTTAATTAACCTATTAACCCCTAATCCGCCAAACCCCACATCACAATAAACCTAATTAAACTATTAACTCCTAAATCGCCAACCCCCCACAATGCAAATAAGTAATTGAATTACTAAGCCCCCTAACCTAACACCCTAAATTAACCCCGATACTAAGTTACACTTAAAATAATAAACGCTAACAATAAATTACATAAAATAAAAAACTCTAAAATTACAGAAAAAAACAAAAATTATCAAAAATAATTTTTTTTAACCGAATCCCAATGAAAAAAATAAAAATAAAAACACCCCCTAAAATAAACTACCAATAGTCATTAAAAGGGCCTTTTGTAGGGAATCGCCCCAAATTAAACAGCTCTTTTACATTTAAAAAATACTAAGTCCCCCTAACAGTAAACCCCCCACCCACCAACCCCCCCCCCCACACTAAAAAAAACTAAACTACCCATTGCCCCTAAACGGGCATTTGTATGGGCATTGCCCTTAAAAGGGCAATCAGCTCTTTTACAACCCATTATATCCTAAATTGAGCCCCAAAATAGATACTCACCGTTCCTGAAGTCCAGTAGAGAAGGTCTTCTTCCAGGAGGCTCCATCATCTTCTATCTTCATCCGGAGCAAATGCGGCGCAGAGGTGCAAAGCTGGCTTTCCCGATGCACGGATTGTTAGCTGCGGTCCTCAGCGGCATGGAGGCTCCTCTTCATGTGATCGTCTGTTTCACACTGAAGATTGAATGCAAGGTACCCCATATTTATTGGGGTACATTGCATTCTTATTGGCTCAAATTTTGAAATCAGCCAATAGGATGACAGCTACTGAAATCTTATAGGCTGATTTGAACATTTATGATTCAGATAGGGCATGTCATTTTAAAAAAACTTTCCAATTTACTTTTATCACCAATTTTGCTCTTTTCTTTTTGTATTCTTAGTTGAAAGCTAAACCTAGGAGGTTCATATGCTAATTTCTTAGACCTTGAAGGCCGTCTCTAATCTGAATGCATTTTGACAGTTTTTCACCACTAGAGGGTATTAGTTCATGTGTGTGATATAGGTAACACTGTGCTCACAGGTTTTTCCAGTGATACCAGCAAAGGGCTACACAGGAAAAGTTGTCTGTTTGCAGATGAGACCAAGAGGCCGAATTATCAAGCTCCAAATAATCCAAAACAATAATTACAGACTAAATTACAATTTACTGACTATTACAAAAGAGGATCTTCCATTCAAATTGGTAATGACAAACACTTTTTGGAACTTTAAGAAAGTCTGGGATAAGCATAAGGCTATCCTACCAATTAGATTAATTTACACTTTTAGGAAATTTAGGGCAGACTTGTTGGCCATATGGCTCTTATCTGCAATCAATATTTATGTTTCTATGCTACAGAACAAAAAATTTAAATACTCATGCCCAAAAAATAAAAATTCCCTCTATAATACAGTACATGGAACAATATGCTTGAAATTAATTCTTGAGACAACTTCATCAATTTTTATATAGGGAGGCAAAATACCTCACAGGGATAGTATAGTCTTTATGAATTGCATACATTAAACCTTATTGTAGGTAAAAAATTTGGGTCACACCTCTAAAATGCTTTTGAACTCCCATGGACAGCCTCTTGTTCGTGCAGCAACATTGCTAAGACACTTTTTGTTCTATCTAACAAGACTATTTTCCATAGCAATACATGTGGATATTTTACAGTAACTGTCAAGGGTAAACATTCCTCTTGTTCTAGTTACAGAAAGACAGTTCAAAACCCTCAGTGCTTGGACTCTGACTCCTACCTATGGCGTTTCTTCATCGTCAACACTCACTGAGTGGATGGTCATGTACAAAAACAGTCAATGTGTGTCGGCACCTGAGACAACTGGTAACTTAGGCAAAAAAACAGACACTGCTGAGAAGTGTCTGAGGAGCTGAACAACAGTTAACAGATTGCCCCAACGCCGTGTATGATTGTGGTGTCAATCTCTCACCTCTCTTGGTCGTGAAAGTCCAGTGCCACCTTGCCAGACATTCAGGAAAGCAGAAGCCAACAGCGACCTTCTGTGTGCAAACCAGGTCCACACGGAGCCGGTCCGGCACTTGACGCCCTCTCTGACTCCTCCGGTCTCCTCTGCGCGATTCCTCTCCGATGGCGTGTGACGTCACTGGACCAACTTCCGGTTCACGGAACCTCTCCCAGATGATACTGTGTGATCCTCGGCAATTGCCAAGACCAAGATCGGTAAGCTGAGATTGATTTGCAGATGAATTACACTGGAATGGTGCAACCCCGGTTCCACAGAATAGAGATAGAAAAGTTCAAATGAGGTGCACAAACAGCCAGTTGTAAATTCAATTTTTTTCCTTTATTGCAAGTAAAAATCTTCCCTCCAGGGATACAGGAATCTCAAGCTTGGTAGTGAGTGGAGATAGCTTCACTCTAGTGACTGTCTGCTAACATGTTTCGGTGATGAAGCCGTAATCGTAGCTACAGTTTCAGGTGTGCACCGGTCTGATAAACCAGTTCCTGTTACCTGATTGGTCTAAAAATATTCTCATCATATTTGTTAGTGTTTATTTATTGGAATTTATCAATTGTTAAATTGTTTACAAATTATTAATAACCCTGATAACAGCTGATTGTTTATGTTGTTTAAGTTTCACATGATTGTGTATGTTATACTTCGTAATAGGTAACTGTAATCCTTTTATAATATGTGTGGAGAGAGTGGGAGTTAGCTTCACTCCAGGTATGGTTTTAATTATATTTTTAGACCAATCAGGTAACAGGAACTGGTTTATCAGACCGGTGCACACCTGAGACTGTAGCTAAGATTACGGCTTCATCGCCGAAACATGTTAGCAGACAGTCACTAGAGTGAAGCTATCTCCACTCACTACCAAACTTGAGATTCCTGTATCCCTGGAGGGAAGATTTTTACTTGCAATAAAGGAAAAATTTGAATTTACAACTGGCTGTTTGTGCACCTCATTTGAACTTTTCTATCTCTGGATGGTCATGTGTCAGGGTGCAGGAAATGAGCAGCATCAGACACTCTGCCCCAGATTCAGTAAGAGGTGAGTAAAATGTCTGCCAGCAGCACATGGCAAACAAAGCAGGGAAAAAACCCTGACAGTACCCTTCCCTCAAAGACCCCTCCCCCACGGGAGGACAAAAGGCTTATTGGGGAAACGGGCATGGAAGGCACAGAGGAGAGCGGGAGCATGAACATCAGAGGAGAGAACCCATGAACGCTCCTCTGGACAGTAGCCCCTCCAGTGAACCAAATACTGTTTGCGGCCCCTGGACATGCGAGAGTCAATAATGATGCTGACCTCATATTCTTTATGGTTGTCAACAGAGAACACAGTGGTAAACCAATTACAAACCAATGGCTTCAAGAGGGATACATGAAAAACATTGGAGATGCGCATTACAGGTGGCAGGTGAAGAGTGTAGGCCACAGGATTGATCCATCGGAGTATTCGAAAAGGATCAATATAATGGGGAGCCAGTTTATTGAAAGGCACCCAAAGTTTCAAGTTGCGGGAGGACAGCCAAACTCTCTCACCAACCTGGTAGGAAGGCAAAGGCCTAAGATCAGCCTAGAACTTTTGGCGCTGCATAGAATGATGAAGGCAATCCTGAATCTGCACCCACGTGGAACGGAGTTGCCGGAGATGCTCCTCCAAAGTAGGAATACCCTGAGACATGAATGAATCAGGCAACAAGGATGGTTGGAACCCATAATTCGCCATGAACAGGGATAACTGGGAGGAAGCATTAATAGCACTATTACGAGCGAACTCTGCCCAAGGTAACAGTTCAGACCAATTATTATGGTGATCTGAGACATAGCAATGGAGGAACTGTTCCAGAGCTTGATTAGACTGTTCCACAGCCCCATTGGATTATGGGTGATATGCCGAGGAGAATGAAAGCTGGATCCCCATTTGAGCACAAAATGAACGCCAAAATCTGGAGATAAACTGGATTATAAGGGATTATATTGATGAGCATATTCATGTAAACAAGATTATGAGTTCTAATCAGCATGGCTTTAGGAGAAATAGATCATGTCAAACTAATCTAATTAGATTCTACGAGGAAGTAAGTAAAAATATAGATAAAGGGGAATCAGTTGATGTGATATACTTAGATTTTGCAAAGGCATTTGATACAGTGCCACGTGAGAGATTAATGCACAAAATTAAGGGACTGGGAATAGCTGAAAATGTTAGCTCATGGATAAATAACTGGATAAAAGATAGGGAGCAACGAGTAGCAGTAAATGGATCATACTCAGATTGGACAAAGGTAATCAGTGGCGTCCCCCAGGGATCAGTACTGGGCCCTGTTCTTTTTAATATTTTTATAAATGACTTGGAGCAAGGATTAAATAGAGACATCTCTATTTTTGCAGATGATACTAAGTTAAGTAAGGTCATTAGGTCAGAGCAGGATGAACTCTCTTTGCAAAGGGATTTGCTAAAATTAGAACTATGGGCAAGTGAATGGAAAATGAGATTTAATACGGAAAAATGTAAGGTTCTACATTTTGGAAGTAAAAATAAGCAGGCTATGTATTTTTTAAATGGGACAAGACTTAGCCAAACGCAGGAGGAAAGGGATTTGGGAGTAGTAATAGATAACAAGCTAAAGATGAGTGCACAATGCAGGGCAGCGGCTTCAAAGGCTAATAAGATACTAGCATGTATTAAAAGAGGCATTGATTCAAGGGAGGAAAGCATAATTCTGTCATTATATAAAGCCCTGGTAAGACCTCACCTTGAGTTTGGAGTGCAGTTCTGGGGACCGATTGCTAAAAAAGATATTGCAGAACTAGAAAAAGTTCAGAGAAGGGCCACAAAGCTAATAAGGGGATTGGAGAAATTAACCTATGAGGAGAGGCTAGCCAAACTGGGTCTGTTCTCTTTAGAAAAAAGGCGCTTGAGAGGTGACATGATTACTTTATATAAATATATTCAAGGCCCATATACAGAGATGGCAGAAGCTCTTTTTATTCCAAGAAAATTGGTTCTGACAAGAGGTCATAATTTAAGGTTGGAGGAAAGGAGATTTAATCTCCTGCAACGGAAATGTTTTTTCACTGTAAGAGCAATAAAATTGTGGAACTCATTACCAAAGGAGGTAGTGAATGCCAATACCATAGATACATTTAAAAATAGTCTGGATAAATTTCTGTATATAAACAAAATTCATGGATATGATTGCTAGTATTAAATGGGTCACATTTTAATGGGGTTATTTAAGCTTAACTGGAGCTTTTTGTAAGTATTTTAGATTTGTATAGGTTGAACTCGATGGACTTCAGTCTTTTTTCAACCTTATCTACTATGTTACTATGTTACCCTGGTCCGAGACTATCTCCTTGGGTAACCCATGTAAACGGAAGACCTCCCGGGCAAAAATTGAAGGAAGTTCCTGAGTGGTAGGCAGCTTTTTCAAGGGAATGCAATGTGACATTTTAGAAAAATGGTCAACCACCATTAGGATAAGAGTATTGCCATTGGAAACAGGGAGCTCGACAATGAAGTCCATGGAAAGATGTGTCCAAGGACGCTCACCATTAGCAGAAGGTTGAAGACCCACAGGAAGATGTTGAGGAGACTTATTTTGTGCACAGACTGAGCAACATACACAGCAACATCAGAACCAAGACCTGGCCACCAGAATCGTCGAGTGACAGACCAAATCAATTGTTTTTTGCCTGGGTGACCTGCGGCTTTAGGATAGTGGTGCAATAGTTTAGTTTGAAGATTCTCAGGAACAAAGCACTTACCACTAGGTTTCTCAGGAGGTGCATTGGTTTGTGCAGCCAGGATCTCCTCCCCCAAGGGAGAAGTCAAAATAGTACGTATGGTAGCCAAAATATGGTGAGGAGGTATAACTGGAATAGGTACAGACTCCTCCTTGGACAGAGACGAAAATTGTTGTGAGAGGGCATCAGCCCTAACATTCTTACTACCAGGCAGGTAGGAGACCACATAATTAAACTGAGACAAAAATAGCACCCATCTGGCCTGTCCGGGTGAAATTTTTTTTGCTTTGGATAGATAAGTCAAATTCTTGTGGTCAGTAAGAATGAGCACTAGTATGCTAGTACCCTCAAGAAGGTGCCTCGATTCCTTGAGTGCCAAAAATATGGCCAGTAATTCCCTGTCGCCAATTTCATAATTGCTGGAGACAATTTCTTACAGAAGAAACGGTATGAATGCAAGGAACCATCAGGCATAGGACGTTGAGACAAGAGGGCACCTGCTCCAGTCTCAGATGCATCGACCTCAAGAATGAAAGACAGGACAGTGTTAGGATGAGCTAGAACTGGAATGGTAGCAAAGGCATTCTTAAGAATCTCAAAAGCCTTATAGGCAGTAGGTAACCAATGGAGTGAATTGTTCTTCTTACGGGTCATGTCAGTGATAGGTTTGACCAAGGAAGTAAAGTTTTTAATAAACTTTCTATAGTAATTGGCAAAGCCCAAAAAATGCTGAATAGAGCGAAGACCAACTTGGCGAGGCCACTGCAGGACTGCAGACAACTTGTCAGGATCCATGGAGAACTCTGCAATGAAGATTTCATAACCTAGAAAGGTTACTTCAGTCTGATGCAACTCACATTTCTCGAGTTTACAAATCAGGCCGTTCTCACGTAATCTCTGAAGTACCCGTGTAACATCAGAATGATGAACCTCAAGAGTGGGTGAGTGTATGAGGATATCATCTAAGTACACCACAACACACTGTTGCAACATATCTCGTAGGATAACAGGTGGAGCATTACATAGGCCAAAGGACATTACAAGATACTCATAATGCCTGCTCCTGGTATTAAATGTTGTTTTCCATTCGTGGCTCTCCTTAATCCTAACAAAATTGTATGCTCCTCTCAAATCAAGTTTAGAAAAGACTGTAGCTCCCTTGAAGCGGTAAAAGAGTTCCGTAATGAGCGGAATAGGGTAAGCATTCTTAATGGTAAGACGATTAAGACCCCTATAATCGATGCATGATCCTTAACTCGCCACCCTTTTTCATCATGAAGAAGAAGCCAGCCCCTGCAGGAGAGCAGGATTTGTGGATGATTCCCCGCGACAGAGCATCAGCAACATACTCCTCCATAGCACAATTCTCTGCAACAGACAGAAGGTAAACCCGGCCCTGAGGAGGAATGGCTCCCGGTTGCAGGTCTATGACACAATCATAAGACCGATAAGGAGGCTACATACCGGGACGCACCTTTTCAAAAACTTCTAGGAACTCTTTGTACTCCTCTGGCAATTGAGATACCAAAGAAGTGCACAAGACTTTTACTAGTTTCCGAAGAAAAAAGGAAATACATTGCGGGGACCATGACAAAATTTCGGACCTGCACCAGTCGAGACTGGGATTGTGCTTTTGGAGCCAGGGATAACCCAGAACAACCGGAAAATGCGGAGAGTTTTTCACCTGGAACTGGAGGGTTTCAAAATGCAGAGCTCCAACAGCCATGGATAAAGGAGCGGTTTTGTGAGTAACATGTGCGGGCTGAAGGGGCCTGCCATCAATGGCCTCAATAGAAAGTGGAACGGACCAAGGCAATACAGGAATGGAGTGCTTTGATACAAAAGCACTGTCAATGAAATAGCCCGCAGTCAACAAGAGCCTGGGTGACTATGGAGTAGTTCACCCAGTAAAGGACAACCATGACCAAAGGTTTCTCCTTTAGCGGTTCCGGGGACGAGGATAAACCACCCAAGGTCTGCCCCTGACAGGACCTTAGGTGTGAGCTTTTCCCGGCCATGTAGGACAAGACTTTAAAAGGTGGCCCTGTAACCCACAATAGAGGCATAGCCCCTCCCTCCTCCTAAAGGCCCTCTCCGCCACAGAGAGATGCGTGAATCCCAACTGCATCGGCTCAGCAGTACCTGGTGACTCGGGACCAGGAGGCATGGGAGGAGAGGGAGGCCTGGGTGGGAACGAACACGTAGGAGACAATGTAAAAGGAGGCTTCCGCAAGTGCTCCTTGAAAGAGGGCCTCTCACTTACTCTGATGTCAATTAGGATTAAAAAAGACACCAATGCCTTGAGATCCTCTGGTAAATCTCTGGCAGCAACTTCATCTTTAATCGCATTAGAGAGCCCATGAAAGAAGGCAGCAACAAGGGCTTCATTGTTCCAACCTACCTCTGCGGCAAGCGTACGGAACTCAATGGCATACTAAGCAACAGATCTTGTACCTTGCTGAATGGACATGAGTCGTTTAGCAGCAGAGGAGGAGCGAGCCGGAACATCAAATACCCTTCAAAAGGAGGCCACAAATTCAGGGTAATTTGAAATCACAGGGTTATTAGTCTCCCACAAGGGATTAGCCCAGGCAAGAGCTGTGTTAGAGAGTAACGAGATGAGAAATCCCACCTTAACTCTGTCAGAGGGAAATGCCTAAGGTAACATCTCAAAGTAAATGCCCACCTGGTTCAAAAACCCTCTGCACTGAATAGGATCGCCTCCATATCGCTGAGGTAGAGGTGCAGAACCAGACATGCTCCTGGTAGGACTAGGTGCAGCAGCGGAAATGGGAGCAGCCATAACTTGTGGGACACTCTGGTCTAAATGTGCAGAGTCAGCAGGGTTTGCAGGGCTAGTGCAAATTGATCCAAGCGGTGATCCTGTTCATCCATCCTGGAAATGTTGGTAGGTAATGGTAGATTATTAGCTCCATCAGGATACATGGTCCTTGCATAAAGTCAGGGTGCCAGGAATCAGACTGAGACGAGAAGTGCAAAAATAATCACATCCTTATTAATAACAAAAAATAATAAAAAGTCCACAAGTCAAACATCAAGCCAGGAGTCTAAGCCAGAGCTGGTAGTCAGATGAGCCGAATCAGGAGCCAAAGCGAGTAGTCAGACGAGCCGGAATCAGGAACAAGAACAGCAGAGTTAGGAACAAGCCAGAGATCATGAACCAGTAGGGACGTCAGACAGCCAGGCAATACACAGGAACTCACAAACAGTTCTGAGACAACACAAGGGCAAAGCATACTGAACAGAGGCCCTTTAAATAATAAGTGATGACATCACAATACTGAGACTGCAAACTGTCTCACACGGATGATGTACACCAGTCCGGCCATAAGAGGGCGTGCAGGAAATTAGCAGCATCAGACACTCTGCACCAGATTCAGTAAGAGGTGAGTAAAATGGCTGCCAGTAGCACATGGCAAACAAAGCAGGGAAAAAACCCTGACATCATGTGATCAGTGCAGGAGAACCGCCTCTGTCACATTGGTGAATTCAAATACAGAAGGACTCCGCACTCAAAAATCAAGAATGTCCATGCCGTATAGGATAAAAAAAAAATTAATTTTTTTTTTAATTTTTGCATGTTAAAAATGTTAACTGCATATATGACAGCACCGCTAATCTCATAAGACAATTTATAACCAATAATGTGCACGTGCCCGGGATAGGATGTAGTCTAACCACCCTACTAATATATAACACAAAAAGATCCCAGCACTGGATTCTATAATGATTTATTTAGAAATAACTTAAATTATAACAGCAATGTCATCATATGCAAACACAGTTACTATAATCAGAGTAAACCCCAGCTTTTAGAATTTAGACGATCCTGAGTGGAGGTGATTTTGCACCTGTTGTCAAATCTATCAAGTTATACAGTCCTAGTGTATTGTGGTTGTTTAATCAAGTCGAACTTGAAACAAAGTATCATTTTCAATATTCGCCAGTTATATCATCCAGTGTATTACTAGCACTCTCAAGCTGTGCAGTCCCAATGTATTTACATTTTCACCAGGTTAAACTTGAGATACAGTCTCGCCCAGTAGGGTTAAACATAGGTCTGTGATCTGTAACGTCTGCTTCTGAAGTATGTTAACACTCGTTTTATAAGTAGTCTGTATGTTTGTGTGACAGTGATACAGAAAGTTGCAATCCCATAATCATTTATGCTTTAATCTTCACTCACTGCAACCACTTGGTACCCTCATATACTTGCCACAATGCTTGCGTTTTCAAATAGGTGAGTCTGTGTCACAAATGCCGTTTTAGACGGCGAAACATGTTAGGGACTTGGTGAGGAGTAAATGGGAACTCCTGTGTTTTAATTTGCCGCATTAACTGATTTATTGGTATCACAACTTGATAAAGTAAACCTACTATGAGTGCGATCTAATTGTTGGGTGCAAACTGAGTCAAGCACCGCAGTTCCAAATACCGGATCACTTGATCTAGCTATTGTGTAATCCCTAAACAGGGTGAAAATAGCATCACTGCTTTAAGTACTAGAAACACTTACAATAAACAATATACGTTTAAATATTTAAACGCATATTTAGTCACTTATTGCAATTATTAGTAGTGGATCGTTCCATTCACCTAGAGTGAAATCTACTAAGTTAGCATTGATCATTTAATAACGATTTTTCTAAGCAGTCTGAATAGTTGGGTTATTATTCAAACAATAGTGTAATTTTACACATATAATTCCTATACCTATATTCGAAGCTTACCAAATTTTGGCTAAGCTACTTAAACTTAGCAATAGAGTTTTGGTAACAGAGCACGATCTATCAAGTTATGCTTCACTTGTAACAACATTTTCAACATATTTGAGCCATAGCTGCTGATTACCGGGCCAAATATCCTGCAACACTTAAATGTTAGGTGTAATCCTTTCCGTAAATATTTTAACCCCTTCAGGGTGAACAAAAAACCTTTATATATAATAGGTGGTATAAATATATGACAAAAATCTAATAAAGATATTTCTTGGTGACCTTATATTGTTACAAATATAGACATATACTATCTGTTGGCAAACATATGATTTTGCTGTGCGGGAATAAAATGTACACAGATACTATCTGTTGGTAAACATATGGTTTTGCTGCGTGGGAATAAAACTCTTTATTCAAAAACTAGAAACCAATACATAAGTTCTAGCATTTGAATGAGAGTATTATAAGCACAATTTGAGTTTCAACTGTGGATTGTGGTACCAAATATATACGCAACATTTAGGAACAGGTTGAAATCCTTACTGTATATATTTATATCTCTCATCCTAAAACTGAGATTTTACATATAACACGAGATACACATGTACCACAAATATTGTAACAGTATTAAAACATAAATATAGATCACCTGAATTCACTGAGCAACAGTGTTACCTATTGCAGGCCCTATACTGTTATAACAGGAACTATTATAAATATATCCATTGTTTTCTTATATTTGTCCATCTTTCTGTATGGGAATAAAACCTTCCAAAAGATAATTGGAAATTGATACATTTTATGAATAATTAAGACAATGCGTAGTGACTTATAATATAGTATTAAATTACAAACACAACGCTTGCTGAAATACATAAATAATACTGCAATTCTCTGCAGGCTATTATTTATACATCAGTATTGTATGCAGTAACAACCAAAACTATTTGGCTATCTCCGTAAAAGTCGAATCTGACTCACATTGTGAGAATACCCTCAAAGATCACTACTACACTCCATTTTAATACTGGTGGACATAGTGATCCCAATAAAATCAGTTAATTGTGTGTTTTTAAGTTTAATTTTTTCCCTTTTATTTTTAAAGTTGAAACAATCAATAAAAGTTATATTTAAAATAAAGTAATCTCCACCCTATTTCTAACAGAGAATTGGTATTAATATCATATACGTATACCTTTTGAATTATATTGCTACAAATTCAGAAATAACTCTTGAGTGCTATATGTTTATTCTTTATAGGAGTTTCTCAAACTCACTATTTTTTTCTAAGAGTGGTCCATGGTGTCCGTGTTGTCCTTGAGTCTTAATCACCATATATGTGAATGATTCTGTCTGTAGCTAGTTTCCCGATCTCCTACCTCACTGTCACAGTGATCCAGGTGTCTTTCCATCTGTTGTAAGTAATTGTTATACTGTACCAATATGCAGCATTCAGATACACAGACCCAAGCAGGTGATGGCGTCACAAGATCTCCGACGTGCGTTTTGGGACTTTGCCCTTTCTCAAGGAGAATGGGGTGTGTACTAGCTGGATGCTTTTTATAGGTCAAAGCTTAATCCTTATTGGTTAATAAAATTCAACCCCCATACATACGTCTTCAGATGGAGGAAGACACAACAAACATTTTAAACTCATATAGATTCACTGTGTGCAACCTTCAATCTTCAATTAAACATGGCAACTCAAAAATCTTTCTATATTTGTATTTCAACACGGAATTGCTATCTGTACACTCCCAGAATAGAGATTGTGAAAAAAGAAACCAACTCTCCTAACTATCTCATTTGCAATTTCTGCCCAGAACAGTATTTCACACAAAGTTACCCCAGAAGATATCTCTAGTTAGACCCCTCGGTGTAAGGTTATCTAGTCTCCTAATCCACTGTGATTCTTTTATGAAAAGTAACTTCTGTCTGTCTCCCCCACGTCGAATTGGGGGACTCCATCTACTATCTGAAATCTCAGTTGACTTTTGTAATGGGAAGCTTGAGTAAAATGGTGTGCTACAGGGGCATCCTCATCATACTTCCAAACTGCTGCTTTATGCTGGCGTATTCTATCTTTGGCAAACTGAGTGGTTTCTCCTAGGTATGCCAGCCCACAGGGACATTTAACCACATAAATGACACATTTAGAATTGCAAGAAAATTGTCCCTTGATTGGGATCCTTTTACCTGAATGTGGGTGAGTGATCGAGTCCCCCTGTTGCATTGAATGACATTGCACGCAATTCAGCCTTTTTTTACCACCTTCAGGGGTTTCCTCATGGAGCCCAAATCAGCCCGAATGAGGTCATCCCTTAGATTCTTATTACATTTAAATGAAAAGAGCGGAGTGTCATTAAAAAAAATTCTAACCTGATTATCTTCCCCCAACAAATGCCAATGTTTTAAAATGATAGTCTTAAGTTTCTTACTGTGAGGTCCATATTGGCAAACAAGTGGAACTGAAAATTTCATAGGGTAAAGTTTTTTTTTTTTGGAACAGACTACTCCTATCCATTTTTGCTACATTGGCCATATTTAAATCCAACACTTCCCTGGGGTATCCTCTTCTGACAACTTTTTGGACCATCTCATCCAATTTCTTTTGACAAACTAATGGATTGTCAACTATCCATTTGGTTCTCAGTAGTTGACTAAGGGGTACGTTTTTTTATCAGTGTGAGTGGAAGCTCTCATAATGTAATGTATTATTCCTATCTGTTTCTTTTGTGAAGAGGTCACACCTCAGGCTATCCCTCCTTACAGCAACCCTGGTATCTAGGAAGCTCCCGCTCTCCTGACTATGATCAACAGTGAACTTCAAATACTTGTTGGACAGATTCAATCGGAAGACGAATTGTAATAATTCTTGTCGTCCTCCTGTCCACACAAAGAAAATATTATTGATGTATCTGTACCAACCTATAACATAGTCTCTATACCCCTGGTCACTGTATATCATCTCTTCCTCAAATTTCCCAACAAAGAGGTTTGCATAGGTTAGGGCTATGTTTGAGCCCATTACAGTCAGCCTTCTTTGGACATAAAATGTGTCCTCAAAGAGAAAGTAATTCTCATACAAGATAATCTCAAACAAGTCCTGAATAAATTGCCTCTCATTTGGTGAGTAACATCTATCTTTCTCTAAGAAGTAGAACACACTCTCAATGCCCAAATGGTCAGGAATGGAGGTATAGTGACTTGCGATGTCCATTGTTTGGGGGGACAGTCTGTGATGAAATTCTGCACAAAAATTCAGTGGTGTTCTGCAGACCAAAAGAGGTCTAATCAGATGATCTAGGAATATTGCCAGAGGTTGGAAGACCGATTCCGTCCCAGCCACAATCGGGTGTCCTGGAGGGTCTTCCAAGCTCTTGTGAATCTTTGGCAATATGTAAAAGACAGGGATAATGGGGTTCTCTTTTATAAGAAATTTTGCTTGTTTCTTATTGATATGTGAACAGAGAGCCTCATCTACAGTCTTTTTAATTTTCTGTTTTAACCTTAAGGTAGGATCGCCTATTAAAGTATCATAATTACTTTTATCTTGAAGTTGGCGTGACACCTCCTCTTTGTATTTAGTTCTGTTCATGATTACAAGCCCCCCACCCTTATCCACAGGCTTCAGAACTATTTCATTGTGGTTCTGAATATCTCTGATCAAAACCCTCTCAGATGCAGTAAGAAATCTGGCAAGGTTGTTGGTACATAGGATGGACCTTTTTGTAGTACCTCCAATACTGCATCATCAATGGTTATCCCAGAGATAATCCAGCACTGGATTCTATAATGATTTATTAAAAAATGACTTAAATTATAACAGCAATGTCATCATATGAGGGGCTCAACTCATTCACATACTCCTCGTCACTCAAACCCCCATCCACCAAAAAACAAAAACAAAAACAACAGACAGGTTGTCAATTTATTGACAAAAAAACGTTGCCAATTGTTTAAGAAAAAAAAATAAAAAAATTGTGCAACCCCTTAAGGCATCCCAAGGGGGAATGATCAGCATCACCTGCGAACACAGTTACTATAAATAGAGTAAACCCCAGATTTTTGAATTCAGACGATCCTGAGTGGAGGTGATTTTGCACCTGTTGCCAAATCTATCAAGTTATACAGTCCCAGTGTATTGTGGTTGTTTATTCAAGTCAAACTTGAAACAAAGTATCACTTTCAATATTTGCCAGTTATATCATCCAGTGTATTACTAGCACTCTCAAGCTTTGCAGTCCCAATGTATTTACATTTTCACCAGGTTAAACTTGAGATACAGTCTCGCCCAGTAGGGTTAAACATAGGTCTGTGATCTGTAACATCTACATCTAAAGTAAGTTAACACTCGTTTTATAAGTAGTCCGTATGTTCGTGTGACAGTGATACAGAAAGTCGCAATCCCATAATTATTTATGCTTTAATCTTCACTCACTCCAACCACCAATGTTCCCACTTGGTACCCTCATATACTTGCTGCAACGCTTGCGTTTTCAAATAGGTGAGTCTGTGTTACAAATGAGTGGTCCGTGGTGTCTTTGAGTCTTAATCACCATGTATGCGAATGATTTTGTCTGTAGCCGGTTTCCGGTCTCCTACCCCACTGTCAGTGTTATCCAGGCATCTTTCCGTCTGTTGTAAGTAATCAACGTTATGTCGTTCCAATATGCAGCATTCAGATACACAGACCCAAGCAGGGGATGGCGTCACAAGATCCCAGACGCACATTTCGGGACTCTTTGTCAAGGAGAATGTGGTGTGTACCAGCAGGATGCTTTTTATAGGTCAAATCTCAATCCTTATTGGGTAATACCATTCAACCCCCCATACATATGTCTTCAGATGGAGGAAAACACAACAAACATTTTAAACTGTGTGCAACCTCCCATCTTCAATTAAACATGGCAACTCAAAAATCTTTCTATATTTGTATTTTAACACAGAATTGCTATATGTAAACTGCCAGAATAGAGATTGTGAAAATAGAAACCAACCCTCCTCACCCTACAATCTCATTTGCAATTTCTGCCCAGATCAGTATTTCACACAAAGTTACCCCAGGAGATATCTCTATTTAGACCCCTCGGTGTAAGGGTATCTAGTCTCCTAATCCACTGTGCTTCTTTTTTGAAAAGTAACTTCTGTCTGGCTCCCCCACGTCAAAGTAGGGGTACTCCATCTACTATCTGAAATCTCAGTTGGCTTTTGTTATGGTAAGCTTGAGTAAAATTGTTGCTACAGGGGCATCCTCATCATACTTCCAAACTGCTGCTTTATGCTGGTGTATTCTATCTTTGGCAAACTGAGTGGTTTCCCCTACCTACGTTTGCAAGCCCACAGGGACATTTAACCACACAAATGACAAATTTAGAATTGCAAGAAAATTGTCTCTGGATTGGGATCCTTTTACCTGAATATGGGTGAGTGATCAAGTCCCCCTGTTGCATTGAATGACATTGCGCGCAATTCATACAGGCAAAACAGCCTTTTTTTTCCCCACCTCCAGGGGTTTCCTCATTGAGCCCAAATCAGCCCGAATGAGGCCATCCCTTAGATTTTTATTATGTTTATATGAAAAGAGCAGAGTGTCATTAAACAAATTTCCAACCCGATTATCTTCCTGCAACAAATGCCAATTTTTCAAAATGATAGTCTTAAGTTTCTTACTGTGAAGACCATATTGGCAGACAAGTGGAACTGAAAATTTCATAGGGTTATGGGTTTTTTTTGGAACAGACTACCCCTATCAATTGTTGCTACTTTGGCCATATTTAAATCCAACACTTCTCTGGGGTGTCCTCTTCTGACAAATGTTTGGGCCATCCCAACCAATCTCTTTTGACAAACCAATGGATCATCAACAACCTTTTTGGTTCTCAGTAGTTGACTAAGGGGTAAGTTTTTTTTTATCAGTGTGGGTGGGTGGAAGCTCCACTCAGGATCGTCTGAATTAAAAAAGCTGGGGGTTTTCTCTAATTATAGTAACTGTGTTCGCAGGTGATTCTGGTCATTACCCCTTGAGACGCCTTGGGGGTTGCACAATTTCTTTTTTTTTTAACAATTGGCAACATTTTTGTCAATAGATTGACAACTTGTCTGTTTTTTTCTGTTTTTTGGTGGATGTGGGTTTGAGTAAGGAGGAGTATGTGAATGAGTTGAGCCCCTCATATGATGACATTGCTGTTATAATTTGTTATTTTTTAATAAATCTTTATAGAATCCAGTGCTGGGATCTTTTTGTGTTATATATTAAAAATGTTGTTCTAGTTATACTGGGACCTGATGTGCAGAGGTAGTGGAGACATTTTATTTTTGCAGGTAGCAAGACAGAACAGGTTAGAATTAAACCAGAAAGCTGTCCAATCGGCAAATACAGCAGGTAAGGGCAAGTCAATAGAACAGTCCAGGTATCAAAGCCCGGGGTCAGTGCCAGTAATCAGTCCAATCTGCAATCACAGAAGGTAAGGGCAAGGCAATATAGCAGTCCAGATAGTCAAGCCAGGGATCAAGGACCAAAGGGAAATAAGGAACAAGGGAAACAACAAACATAGAATGCCAGGAAACACAAATATAAAGTTCAACAATGTCCAAACACTGATTAAAGTGAGTTACAGGGTTTTATATGGAATGACTCTTCCTTTGTGAATGGTGCAGCAGGAGGAGATTCAATACAAAGTATATATATTTTGATAATAACTGCACCTGTATATTTATTAGTATGCAATGCCTGCCTTGCACCACAAGGGTTAGCCAAGCTCACATTCCCTTTTCCTTCAGCACGTTGCTGTGTTTTAGGTCTCAAACCTTGGTACTGGATTAGTGGAAACACAGGCAGATATACAATAGATGATCTCTCAGACAGAGTGAGATACTGGCAGACTGGACATACTTTACAAAGATAGACAAGATACAGATCTCACACAGGGCACGGCAGACTGAACCTGTTCAGCACAGGTTGCAACAAGTTCAATGATTCTCTTTTTATGAATGTTTGGGATTATACCATGACAATAACAAACATAAAGCATTTTGCAAGTATGTCTCCAAAGTGTAGCAGCTCTAACTATTTTTCATATTGTTAGCAATTTGCATCTGATGTTTGAGATATTATATATTGGCCATTTCACACAACTATAATAACACTAATAATACTATGACAGGAATGCCTATTAATAAAAGTCTGGAAAATATACAATAGGTGAAGCAATGATCAAAAAATTTAATGTGATCTAATTTTTGCAACAAGGCCCCTCTGCAACCACACAAGTGTCTAAATCTAGCCAATATATACTTTTTAGAGTAGTTCCATCTATTGTAGTTATATAATAATGCTGAACACTCGCAACTTCAGTTTGCTGTATTGGTTTTAAAGATACTTTCTAGTTTGACTGGTTTGATGTGCATGACGAGCCACTCTAATCATGCACATTTGCGGCCTGTGTGTTTGTGATGAGCTGTAATCAACTTCTCATCATGCAGTGGAATGTCTGAAGTATTTTCAGCAATCCTCCTCACTACAGGCCGGGGTTTGTTGGTGACTTAGTAGGGGGCACTCACAAGCCTTCATTGGGTGTACAGATGATGTTGCCACATGCATGTGCTGATGTCATAAAGGGGGGGAGCTGCAAGAGAACTTAATGGGGTATGTGATTCAAAACGCTTAATCTCAGCTCCATTAGCAGCTACAGACTATCAAGACCTCTCATTTGAAAGAGAATTGTCTGCTCTTTCAAAGGGTGATAAGCACCAAGCCCCCTAAAGTAATATATAACAGTGAACACATGGCAAAAAAAATTGCATTTATTTCTACTCTGGCACAAACATGACAATCTGTTTTTTATTAAAACACAAAAAAAGCCTGTATGGACCCTTCTTTTCAAATTTGAAAAGAACGTCTGCTTTTTGAGTGCATCAGGTAAGCACGCAAGCGAAAACATTTTACCTTCAACTAGCGCTACCAGACGCACACAAAAAGCTTTCTTCTAGTGGATTTAGCGCACGAGCGGGAATGATAAATACCGCTCAACTCGTAATCTGGCCCTTTCTTTCCTATAATATGTTACATATCCATAAATTAAATTACAGAGAAAGACTAATATATTCTGGCATTGATCTTCAGAACTTTCTGCTCATGAGACATAGTGACTTTATAGTCTGGGCCAGATTACAAGTTGCACGATATTTTTCGCTTTCGCTCATGCGCAAACACCACCAGAAGTGAACTTTTAACACGCAGGTTAGCATGTTTATTACCAGTTGAAAGTAAAATGTTTGTGTACGGGCGAAAAGCACGCTACAAGTTGCACGCTATTTTTCGCTTTCGCTCATGAGCAAACACCACCAGAAGTGAACTTTTAACACGCAGGTTAGCACGTTTATTACAAGTTGAAAGTAAAATGTTTGTGAGGACTTTGGATATCGCCACAGCACTAACTTTTTTTTCCCTGTAGACTTCAATAGAGCACCCAAACTGAAAACAAATGAACACTTATCACTTGTGTGCTAACCTGATACCTCGTTAGACAAAAGGAAGTTATGAATATTTTAAATTCCAATGTTCTTCACATAGTAGACATAGTAGTGTCGGGGAGATATGAATAATTGAAAGATAGATGCGGCTTCATTGATTATAATGGATCTTTTCTTGTCACTCACAGTTTTTCAATTTTTAGCGAGATTCTAATTTTATCAATGAGTTTTATTGATTCTAGGCCAATCAAAACCTGATGATGAAAAGTAAACTTATTCTGCAAGGTTCTTGTATTGTAAAACTTTTCTTTTTACATTCTCTCCACAAAATGGAAGCTCAATAAATTTGTCATGTACAAAGTGTAGCTTATAATGTCAAAGCAAAAATTATTAAAATAATCTACATAACTAAAATATGATAGTTTCTTTATTCATTTAAATGCATTTAAGAAATTTGAGCAAACGAGTGTCAGGATCAAATAAATAAAAATAAATCATAAAGTCTAATTTCTATAAAAAGCAAAAAAGGTTCTAGATCAAATACAAATAATAATGGAAAGTATTTTAATGCAGTAAAGACATTCACAATGATAAAGCACACCTTGAACCATTATTTGTGTGTGAAATTTGTTTCCTTTATTAGTTGTAATAAATCCCTTGACAAATTTAAAACATCCCACACTCTTCTCAAAGCAGTGAATATTATTATTATTATTATTCATGTGATTATGTGCAGCATATAATACGTAAGAAACTGCATACTTTTAAGTAAATTTATATAAAATAAAGGAATAATAGGACCTTTACATTGGCTTAGATTTTTACTGTTATTTAAAATGAAAAGTTTACCCAAAAAATCAACTCATTTTTAGTCAAAGAACTTGAATAGTTAAATATATATACGTTTTTAACTGCTACTTTAAAAGTGTTTTTTATCATAAAACAAAATAAAGTTAAAAAATTCTATACTCTCATGGGACATATTCAAAGTGAATTTATTTCAAATTCCAATCATTATTGTTTAAGTGTTCAACACACGCTTTAGATAATTCCATCTCACCCTTCCATATTAAAATAATGTAATCTATATAGCAGAAATACTTTTCAATATTATCATAGAAGGGGTTATTATGCCACACATAAAGTTCCTCAAATTAAGCCATATAGACTGTATATTTGCATACGATGAGGCAAACATAGCCCCCATCGCAGTTCCTTACATGTATGCATAATGCCGGCCCTCAAAGAAAAAATAATTATGGTTAAATATATAGTCAAAACCATCTACAATAAAATTAGCATGTTAACCAAGCATGCCCCGACCCCTGCATTGATTTATAATTGCCTCTACTGCTTTGTTCTGTGGGATACTATTATATAACCGATCAAACCAAAAAATGAAGTCGGAGTCAGGCTGACAAATTAAAACTTAACTTTTATTCCAAGTAGGTAATAGACAGACAGTCCACAATCCAAGTAGAAGACCTCTGGCTGGCAAGGTCTTCTACTTGGATTGTGGACTATCTGTCTATTACCTACTTAGAATAAAAGTTATGTTTTAATTTGTCAGCCTGACTCCGACTTCATTTTTTGGTTTGATCGCTTTCATGCCTGAGGAGCTAAGGCTGATTATCACCCCTTGCATTTTGGTCTGAAACCGAGGCTCCAGGAAGTTACGGGATTCCATAGTGACGCACCAGCGGGTCATGTAACTGGGAGGTTTGACCGGCACGGTCGGTGTTTTGGCGTTCTGTCCCCTCGCAGTATCCACATACAGCACACGGATTGCTGGGAAATTGGAGGTGCCCTCAAAGAGGTGCGGAGCTAAGGATGCTGTTACAATATGAGTAATTGATAAATATGATCATATATATATATATATTTTTTTTATTTGTTTGTGTATGTATGTATAAATTTATATACATACGTGTGTGCATGTAACTGCTTAAACTAACATTATCATGGACACACCAGGAATAAAGCAATACATTATTTTAGTTAAAACAAAGTCCATGTCAGAAGCCATGTCAGGAACATAATTAATAGCCCAAATGGTTTCCTAACAGCTATCCAAAAAGTCAGAAATAACTATATGTGCAGAGATACAAAAATATATTTCAGACTTCTCAACAATTATAATAACCAATCACATTCTAAATCAACCCAAAATGATACCAAGCATCCACCATTATATATTTTGGGAGGTATTAGCTGAAGGGGCATGTCATTATAGGTATATAAAGTTTAGGAAAGAGAAGAGAGAAGAAGAAAGAGAGAGAGGTTACAAGCAATAGAGTACCAGAAGTAAAGACAGACTTCTTACTGGGGCCCCAGAGGTAATTATATTATGCACTTACTTACTTTATAGCTATAAAGTTGTTTTCATGTCTGTTTGCATTTGATGTAAGAAATTATATGCTGTTATGTCAATGTGTTTTATGTAATATATTTAATGTAACTCATTTTATTGGTACCTAATAAGGAAGCATAGAATTTTGTATCGTGTGATCTAAGATTTCTTTCATGTAAATGGCAAGAGTCCATGAGCTAGTGACGTATGGGATATACATTCCTACCAGGAGGGGGCAAAGTTTCCCAAACCTCAAATGTCTATAAATACACCTCCCACCACACACATACTTCAGTTACAAACTTTGCCTCCTATGGAGGTGGTGAAATAAGTTTGTGCTTAATTTTTATGATTTCTTCTATGATAAGCGCTTCTAAGCATTCTGAAGCCCAATTCCACTCAGAGTACAGTGTTTGTCAGAGAGACGTGAAGAGAGTATTGCCTGTTTATTTTTATGTTTTCACTCATGGGAAATCTTTTCAAGGGTTCTCTGTTATCGGTCATAGGGATTCATCTCCTATCTCCCTTTTCAGATCAAAGATATACTCTTATACCATTACCTCTGCTGCTTTTTCAGTACTGGCTTGGCTGTCTGCTATATGTGGATGAATGTCTTCGGTAAGTATGTATCATTATTTAAGACACCCTCAGCTATGTTTGGCGCTTTATGTATTAATATAAAGTTTTAAATATATGAAATATATCTATTTACTTATATTTGCCATGAGTCAGGTCTATGTGTATTTACCTTTTCAGTCTAAAAGTTTCAGTATGAGAATCATGTTTAAGGAAGTTTTTTTTTTTTAAATGTCTTACCTGGGGTTTAGTCTTTTTTTCCAATTTGACTTGTTTTTTTACTTAAAATTTGTGGTCAAATCTAGGCTCACAAGGACGCAAAATGTTGTTATTTATTGCGTAATTGTTGGCACTTTTTTCGCAAGTTTCATCATTTCCTGCGTCTTTATTGATCTTAGTTTGGTTCGAAGTCGTGCTTGTTATGATGCGAGTTGCGTCATTTCCTTATGTAGTTCGGCGCCAAAATTTTTTTACTTTGCATTGTGCGTCATACTTTTTTTGGTTTTTGGTTATATTACCCCACTTTCTTTATGCTCTCTGCTCTCTTTATATTCTAGAGAGCTATGCTGTTTGCTTTTCTGCTTATTTAGCATATGCAATTTTTCCCATTCCTGAAACTGCTATATGAGGAAATTGGATATTTTGTTTAAAGTTTATTTTTTCTTTAACATTTTGCAAAATGTCTCAGTCTGATCCTATTTTAGAAGCTACTGTAGGAACCATGCTGCCTGAACACAGTTCGTCCAAAGCTAAGTGTATCTGTTGTAGGCAAGCTAAGATTATATATCCGGCTATATTATGTAACAGTTGTCATGATAAGCTTTTGCATGCCGATAATGTTTCTATTAGTACTAGTACAGCACCTGTTGTTTCCTCAACATCTAGCTGTACATGATATCCCTGTTAATATGAAAAATGATATTGCTGATGCAATACAGAAGGCTATGTCTACTATTCCACCTTCTAATAAATGTAAAATGTCTTTTATAACTTCTCATAAAACTGAAGAAATTTGTGATGACCTACAACATACTGAAATATCCTCCTCTGAAGAGGATCTCTCTGCTTCAGAAGATTCTACTTCAGACATTGAAATTGATAAATCTTCTTATCTTTTTAAGATTGAATATATTTGGTCTTTGTTGAAAGAAGTATTGGTTACTTTGGGTATTGAGGCATCTGATCCTCTTGATAACAAAACTAGTAAACATTTAAATTCTGTTTTTAAACCTTCTGTAATTACTCCTGAGGTTTTTCCTGTTCCAGATGGGGTTTCTGATGTGATTGCTAACTAATGGTCTAAGCCTGATGCTTCTTTTAATCCTTCTTCTAGGTTTAAGAAGTTATATCCTTTAAAGTCCCTAAGGTTGATGGAGCTTTTTCTACTCTTGCCCAACGTACTACTATTCCTATGGAAGATAGTACTTTTTTTAAGGATCATTTGGATAGGAAGATTGAATCTTATCTAAGGAAAGTTTATTTACATTCTGGCTATATTCTCAGGCCTGTCATTTCTATGGCTGATGTTGCGGCTGCATACACTTTTTGGTTGGATAGCTTAGCACATCAGGAAACAGATCCTGATTTGTCTAGCATTGTTCGTTTGCTTAAACATGCTAATCATTTTATCTGTGATGCTATTTTTAATATCATCAAGATTAATGTAACAAAGAAACACAAACAACACTGTGCGCTGCTGTATAACCTTAATACAGATATTGATAATACTCCTAGTGTTCAGGTAAAGTATTTACACACAGGAGCCCAAAGTTCTACTCCTTTATGGTTAAAATACCTTCTGTTACTGAGCTCTACACCATATCAGATAAAATGAAGAAATGAAATACTCTTCAGTGTAATAGTTCATACATTCATTTGTACTTAGTGTGTATCTTAAAGTTTGCTGCTCTCCAAATCAAAAAGTCCCATCACAGACTTATCAAGTAGTAAACTAAAAAAAAGAAAGGTAGAAAAGCGCAACACGCATCAAAGTGCAGATTATACACAAATCACTTTTATTTTAATAGCCCCTGTCCCAGAGTGCTACTCACAGGATAAAAAGTTAAAAGTGCACATAAGTTGTATAAAAAACCAGCACACTCGTTCCAGCGTCTGGGTGTTGATCCGCATCCTTCTGTGCTTCTGTTAATAATGGGCCAATCAGTGTGTAAGTTACACAAATTGTCCGTGCAGGTAAATCTAGGCCCAAGTACAACAGGTTATAACACTAGATATACAGCGAACCAGATAATAAAAGTTTCTATAAAAAAGTGCTAAACAAGCACTGAGATCTCTCAGCTCACAAGCGTGACCACTATATGCAGACCCGGTAGCCTCACTGAGACCTATTCTTTTAGCTCACTCGGCGTACATTCCGTTACTATGACCAGAAACTTTTTCAAGAGTGATTAGCTTAATAGGAAATACCCCTTATATAGACCATTTCCGGACCAGATTCTATGTTAACCCATTCCTAACTTAAATACAAAGTATATCAATCAAATTCATTAGATATTTTTAAATTTATCCTATCATTTGAGCATTGTAAATATATAAAGTCATTAAAAATGTATATACCTAAAATAATACAATGCATATTATAAAATATCTTAAGAAAAAATAAAATATAGTTATTAATAATTCTAAAAGGTTATGATATTAACTTTTTATATGTACCACGTGTATAGATATAAAACCCAATAGTAAATAAGAATATTACAAAATACCTAAAAAATAGACCTAATAAATTCATAACTTCAATTATTGCAAACTATTACCGTTACACCTAAAATATTTCTTCTTGATAAGATATTGCTCCTACACTATATTAAAATATACCAATACAAGTACCTCAAGGTGCTATATATTCTACTCTATATTAATTCAAAAGATAAAATCATATAAGAAATAATTGGATATCTCAATCCACATTTAATCCTTTGGGTTGGAGACAATCTAATTTTTGTATCCAATATGTTTTGCGTTGCCTGAGCCTTAAAAGTCTATTAGTGTCCCAGACATTTGGGGGAACCCACTCAATTATTTTAATTTCCAAATCCTTAACATTATTATTATGAGCTAATTTAAAATGCAATGACACACTGTGTGTTTCCAATCCCTTCGCTATATTGGTTAGGTGTTCTTTAAATCTATTTTTGACCTTTCTTTTTGTTCCCCCTAGGTAAATAAAATTACACTTACATTTTAATTGATACACTACATAAGTGCTCATGCAAGTACATCTATTTTTAACCTTAAATTCTTTGGAACCGTTTGAACTGAAGAAAAGGTTGTTATCTTTACTTATGTGGAGGCACATTACACAATCACAAGTTTTACATTTATATGTACCTGGGCTTGCTCCTCCCCATTGTGCCATATCTAACCCTTGTCCTTTTCCTCCCCTAAGTTTAGTTGGGGCAAGAATATTTTTTAGGTCCCTATTCTTCCTAAGGATGACATCTGGTTTCTCAACTATACACTGTTTAAACACTGGATCTAGTCTTAGTATCTGCCAGTGTTTTCTCATAATGCTCTTAATTTTATGATGCTGGCTATTAAATTTTGTTATGAGTTTGGGATTACTGTTTTGAATATGTATTTTATTTGTTTCCTTTTTAGGTTGCTCTATTAGGGATCTCCTATCCATCTGGTCTACCTTCTGTTTAGTGGATATTAGTATATGTTTGTCGTATCCTTTCTCCTCAAACTTAGTAGTAAGGCTAGCTGATTCTGAAGTATAATCTTCTCATTTTGTACAATTGCGTTTAATACGCTGATACTGCCCTAAGGAATATTATCTTTCTATTTTTTGAGATGTCCACTATGGGCATTCAACAAACCATTCCTATCCATAGTTTTCCTAAAGTTCTTAACTCCCACTTTACAACAATTATTTTCTTTAAAAATATAAGATCCAGAAAATCTATTCTATTTTATGAAGATTGATGCATAAATTTCAAATTATAGTTATTGTTATTCATATGTTCCATTAGCTTCTCAATATCACTAGATGTTCCTTGCCATACAATTATAATATCATCAATAAACCGATGGTAATGTATTATATTAGATACTGTATATATGGGTTATTAGTCCAAATTTTGTTATTCTCGAAATTAGACATAAATAGATTAGCATACGATGGGGCATAAGTAATCCCCATCGCTGTGCATTGTATCTGTTTGTAAAATTTGCCCTCAAATAAAAAGTAATTGTGTGTTAAAATGAAATGGATACAATTTACAATAAAATCAATTTGTACTGGAGTTAACTCCCCTTTTGAGCATTCTTCTCTTTAATACAGACACTCCCCTCTCATGGGGGATGCTTGTGTATAATGCAGATAAATCACAGGTCACCCAAAAATAATCTATTTTCCATTCAATTCCTTCATATATTTTTATAACATCCAGAGTATCTTTTAAATATGTTTTAGTGTTTTTTACTAATGGTTGGAGGAAACGGTCAATATATTTTGAGAGGTTATCACAGAAAGACTTAATTCCCAATACAATGGGTCTCCCTGGTGGCTGGGTTTCATTTTTGTGTACCTTTGGGAGGTGGTAAAAACATGTGATCTTAGGGTGATTTTCATGTACAAATTTCAACTCCTCTTGATTTAAGATCCTATCTTGTTTTTCTGTTATTAACAATTCCCAAAGTTCTTGTTTATATGCATTTGTTGGATTAAATGTTAAAGATCTATAAGTATCCCCATCATTTAATATATTATATGCCTCTTTTAAGTAGTCTTGCTTATTCTGGACAACTATGCCCCCCCCCCCCCCACCTTGTCCGACGATCTATAAACTACATCCATATCTCCCATAAGATGTTTTAAAGAAAGAAAATTCAGTTTTTTAATCGTTTTGTAAGGGTCCCAACTTTAAAGATTGTGACTATAAGGACTATTCTGCCTTTTGTTCAGCAAGGTCATTACATGTCCACAATAGACTTACAGGACGCTTATCTTCCCATTCCGATTCATCCAGCTCACTATCGGTTTTTGAGATTCTCTTTTCTAGACAAGCATTACCAATTTGTCGCTCTTCCATTTGGCCTAGCGACAGCTCCATGCCCTTCAATCTGTAATCAGAGAGCAGGGTATTGCAGTGTTTCCTTATTTGGACGATATCTTGGTACTGGCTCAATCTTTTAATTTAGCAGAATCTCACACAAATCAACTAGTGTTGTTTCTTCAAAGACATGGTTGGAGGATCAATTTACCAAAGAGTTTCTTGATTCCTCAGACAAGGGTCACCTTTTTAGGTTTCCAGATAGATTCAGTGTCCATGACTCTGTCTTTAACAGGCAAGAGACAAATTAAATTGGTTTCAGCCTGTCGAAACCTTCAGTCTCGATCATTCCCTTCAGTGGCTATGTGCATGGAAGTTTTAGGTCTCATGACTGCAGGATCGGACACGATCCCCTTTGCTGATTTTCATATTAGACCTCTGCTAATTTGCATGCTGAATCAATGGTGCAGGACCCCCTTTGCTCATTTTCATATGAGACCTCTGCAGCTTTGCATGCTGAATCAATGGTGCAGGGATTATACTCAGATATCACAATTGATATTCTGAAATCCCAGCATTCTACTCTCTCTGACTTGGTGGTTAGACCATCATCATATTATTCAAGGGGCCTCTTTTGTTCGTCCTTCCTAGACTGTAGTCTCAACAGATGCAAGTCTTTTAGGTTGGGGAGCTGTTTGGGGGTCTCTGACAGCACAAGGGGTTTGGAATCCTCTAGAGGCGAGGTTTCCAATCAATATCTTAGAACTCTGTGCTATTTTCATGGCTCTTCAGGCTTGGCCTCTATTAAAGACAGAACTTTTCATTCTCTTTCAGACAGACAATATCACAACTGTGGCATATGTCAATCATCAGGGAGGGACTTGCAGTCCTTTTAGCAATGAAATATGTATTACGGATACTTTCTTGGGTGGAATCAAACTCTTGTCTAATTTCTGAGATTCATATCCCAGGTGTAGACAATTGGGAAGCGGATTATCTCAGCCGTCAGACTTTGCATCCAGGGGAGTGGTCTCTCCATCCAGATGTGTGTTTTCAGATTGTACAGATGTGGGGTCTTCCAGAAATAGATCTGATGGCTTCCCATCTAAACAGGAAACTTCCCAGATACCTTTCCAGGTCCAGGGATCCTCAGGCAGAGATATTTTTCCGCCTCTAGTTCTTCCAAGGGTGATCTCCAAGATCATAATGGAACAATTGCATGTGTTTCTGATAGCGCCAGCATGGCCTCACAAGGCTTATTTGGAGGCAGGACAGTCTCTGCCTCAGAGAATTACAGCTCATTCTACTAGATCAGTTGCCACTTTGTTGGCTTTTAAGAATTAAGCTTCAGTTGATCAGATTTGCAAAGCAGCAACTTGGTCTTCTTTGCATACATTTACTAAATTTTACCATTTTGATGTATTTGCTTCTTCTGAATCAGTCTTTGGTAGAAAAGTTCTTCAGGCAGCTGTCTCAGTTTGATTCTTCTGTTTATAAGAATTTAATTTCTCCGCCGAAATAGCTGTTTTTATTTTATCCCTCCCTCTCTAGTGACTCTTCTGTGGACTTCCACATCTTGGGTATTTTATCCCATATGTCACTAGCTCATGGACTCTTGCCATTTACATGAAAGAAAACATAATTTATGTAAGAACTTTTTGGAGCACTTAAGACAAAAACAATTTTGACCATTGACAAAATGCATTTATCTAGCAATTCCCTCTCCCCATGTTATTGTTGAAGCATCTTATTGATATGGAATGGAGGTAAGGAAATAAAGTTAAAATTTAACTTTTATTACAACACTTTAAAATATAACACAGATAGAAATTAAAAACACAAACAGAACAAGGGCATTCACGAATAATAGCACTTAGGTATTCTGGGAATCAAGGAATTCTCTTACTACAAAATAATGTAACATAAAAGCTTGCAAATAGGTAAATTCACTAAGATATGCAGGATAGATTGTTTAAATTCACGTTTTGTATCTTATATGATCTGTCCTGAATTAGTGAACTAATGTGTTGTTCACTAGATTATAATTTGTTAACAGAATAAAGATGCCCTTAGTTGATTTACTAGTACAAAGTAATTAATATTTATGTGTTTCCAGAGTTGCAATGTACTGCTGGATAGAATATGTTGCACTATTAAAGTGGTGAATCTTTTATTTCACGTACTGTCCCTTTAATAGGGTGAATGTTACAAGAGTTTATTATTCACCACATGTACGTTAGTGAAGTAAAATTTTAGTTAAAGGGGCAGTCTAGTCAAAATTAAACTTTCATGATTCAGATAGGGCATGTAATTTTAAACAACTTTCCAATTTACTTCTATTATCTAATTTGCTCAATTCTTTAGATATCCTTTGTTGAAGAAATAGCAATGCACATGTGTGAGCCAATCACACGAGGCCTCTATGTGCAGCAACCAATAAGCAGCTACTGAGCATATCTAGATATGCTTTTCAGCAAGTGATATCAAGAGAATGAAGCAAATTAGATAATAGAAGTAAATTAGAAAGTTGTTTAAAATGACATGCTCTTTCTAAATCATAAAAGAAAAATGTGGGTTTCATGTCCCTTTAAGACTTACTGTCTCTTTATTTGGATAAAATTATTATCATAATTGTAAATACAGTGAGTGAATATGTTGATGAATTAATATTCCGGATTTGTTACAACATTTTTACTATACAGGTATAACTCACAGCAGTGAGTGAATATGTTGATGGATTAATATTCCGGATTTGATAACATTTTTACTATGTAACTCACAGCCGAATATTTTAAATAAAGGGTTTTTAAATTGAGCAAATAATAGTATTATGTGATGTTTCCTCTATCTCAGTGTGATTTATTTCAGTGTATCTTTACACCCCTGACTTGCTGTTATTAAGTCAGTATTACACCCTTTATGTCACTTTTAGTATCAGTGATAGTATTCAAATGTTTAGGATACTGGGGATTCTCTGAGGTTGATCCGTAGGCTGTTTTTATGTAGCTATTAAAGTTAAATAGTAATGTGGCTTGGGGTTAACGTGTGTAATCTATTTGAAGGGCAACAAATTAAGTATCGCCTAGTCACTGTTAGTAATGAGCCACTTACATTGAAATGTTACAAATTCAGAACGGATTTTAATCCGAAATATATATTCATAAAGTTTTTAACTGCTAATCAGAGAGTAATTTAACAGCGGTCTGTATGTCAATTACAGCTTATTTCTAAATCAAATTACTGGCGGTTTTTAAACAATTTTAATTTAGCCACTAAGTAAATACTTTCTTGGACTATATTCGCTCGGCGTGTCTACAAACAACGTGGTTACTGCTAACTTGAGAATATATAGAGTATAGTATGTACTATGTTTTATAAAGTTATTAAATAATTATTGTGTCCCATCTGTTTTCTAAAGTTTAAAAAAGTTAGGAGATGAAAAAGAAAAATGAAAAAAAAACACTCCCTTAACATGTTTCTCCGTTTTACATTCCGGCTTTTTCAAACTTACCTGATAAATTAATTTATTTCATTATGACAAGAGTCCATGAGGCCCACCCTGTTTTTGGTGGTTTTATTTTTTTGTATAAAAGCACAATATTATTTTCCAGTTCCTCTTTTTTTGAATGTTTTTTTACACCTTTTTACACCTCACTACTTGGCTATAGGTTAAACTGAAGTATATGTGTGGTGGGAGGTGTATTATAGGCATTTGAGGTTTGGGAAACTTTGCCCCCTCCTGGTAGGAATGTATATCCCATACATACTAGCTCATGGACTCTTGCCATTATGAAATAAATGAATTTATCAGGTAAGTTCTTACATAAATTATGTTTTTGAGTGCTGTGACTAAATAAAAGTTGTTATATTTAGCTAAATTTCTCACAAGTGAATTCTTTATTATTATCATTTTAATTAATATAAATATTGTATTCCAAAATTAATAATTCATCTTCAATAATGCAATAAACCCGGGACTGGTGCGAGTCATTTGTGTGGAACCAACTTTTCTCCTCCCTACGTGAACCAGGTAGGAAAATCTTAACTCATGCCCAGCTCGGATGTGTGATGTTGCAGTGGCGATACGGCATGGTTTTCCGCTTACCTGCACAAGTATAGCTGGTATTGAGATTTTTGGGAGAAATTTAGGTATATACCTATGTTCATCTGACTTTATTTACATTCCCCCATTTCCAATTTAAAGTGAGCATTTATTGACTGTTACATAGATGTTTTTGGCTGAGAGACTTCCTTTCTGTTCTATTTTTTTGGTGTTGAAACTATTAAATAACTCACATGTAACCCATATATAATTGCTCTGCCAAGTGAATCCCTCAAACTTCTTGATAACATCAATAGTATTTCTAAAATATTATTTAGACTTTAATACAATGGGTTGCAGATATACATCTATGTATTACAATAGCCCATAGGTGAGTGACCCTATTCCAGAAATTATGGGTCTCCCTGAGGGGATTTGTGGATTGTAATTAACCTTTGGAAGATGATAAAAATATGCAACTCTTTGGGGATTTGGTTCATACAAAAAATATAAATACAAAAATATATATTTCCATTAGCAAAAAGGCTTCTAGTAAAAGTTATTACTGTTTTTGATTGGCATTTGTACATATGCTGTGATGGTCAGTTTACCAGTATTCAACCAAGATGCCTACTCAGAGAGGTAGCAATAAGATGTATTGTGTCTGTGAAGACTTAATTTGTGCCATACAAGAAAATGTGTATTATCTGAGAATGTGTGGTGTTTAACCCTTTCATGACATAGGCAATTGTCCAAGTTCTGAACGTAAACAATACCTTGAATTTCAGCTATATGTCTGTTCAACCATAATTTACCCCTTTCACATTAAGTGAACCCACACTAATTGTATATTGTTTTTTAGAGTACAGATATGTCTTTCTTTTAGCATCAAATATTTATTTCCAAGCTATACATTTTTTGTTTGCCAAATGTTTGTATTGTGAATATCATCATCCTGATATATATTACTGCAATTAAACACCTATACTTGTGTTCAGTGATGTCCCATTAGTATAAAGATACCCCCCATGTACAGATTTTCTGAGATTTCTGGAATTTACAGGCCCCAACATAGGGCCTACCCATTTACATAGAAACTTAGCACATTTATTTTCTGGGCTTAAGTCGCATTTCATACATTATAGCAGCCCAGGAATGAAAATTACCCCATCATGGCATACCATTTACAAAAGTAGACAATCCAGGGTTTTCCAAAAGGGTCATGTCACGTCTTTTTGTGAAGCCCCTTAGTCACAACACCTGGCCAAATATAGTGGTCATTTTTGTTGTATGCATTTTTTACACAAACACTGCACTTTGGCTGTTTATGTCATCATCCTTATATGTTTTGCTGCTATAAAACACACATATTTGTTTTTTGCAATGTCCTACGAGTACAACAGTACCCCCCATGTACAGGTTTTATGGGGTTTACAGAAGTTACAGGGCCAAATATTGGGTCTGCACATTTACATGGAAATTTGGCACCTTGATTTTCTGGGCCTATGTCCTCTTTGAGACATTATAGCAGCCCAGGAATGAAAATTACCCCATCATGGCATACCATTTGCAAAAGTAGACACCCCAGGATATTCCAAACGGGCCATGTCACATCTTTTTTTGAAGCTCTTTAGGCACAACACCTGGCTAAATGTAGTGGTCATATTTTTTGTATGCATTTTTTACACAAACACTGCACTTTGGCTGTTTCTGTCTTCAACCTTTTATGTTTTGCTGCTATAAAACACACACAATTTTTTTTTTAGCAATGTCCTATGAGTACAACAGTACCCTCCATGTACAGGTTTTATGGGGTTTATAGAAGTTACAGGGCCAAATATGGGTTCTGTCCATTTCAGTCTTTATGCGTGGAAATTTGGCACCTTGATTTTCTGGGCCTATGTCCTCTTTGAAACATTATAGCAGCCCAGGAATAAAAATTACCCAATCATTGCATATCATTTGCAAAAGAAGACTCCCCAGGGTATCTCAAAAAGGCCATGTCACGTCTTTTTGTGAAGTCCCTTAGGCATAACACCTGGCCAAATGTAGTGGTCATATTTTTTGTATGCATTTTTTGCACAAACACTGCACTTTGGCTGTTTCTGTCATCAACCTTTTATGTTTTGCTGCTATAAAACACATATATTTGTGTTTGGCAATGTCCTAGGAGTACAACAGTACTCCCAATGTATATGTTTTATGGGGTTTACAGAAGTTACAGGGCCAAATATGGGTTGTGCCCATTTACATGGAAATTTGGCACATTCATTTTCTGGGCCTATGTCCTCTTTATGACATTATAACAACCAAGGAATGAAATTTCCCCATCATGGCATACCATTTACAAAAGTAGACTCCCCAGGGTATTCCAAAAGGACCATGTCACATCTTTTTGTGAAGCCCCTTAGGCACAACACCTGGCCAAATGTAGTGGTCATATTTTTTGTATGCGTTTTTACACTAACTGCAATTTGTACAACAGTAGCCCTATGTACAGATTTTATGGGGTTTACAGAAGTTATAGGGCCAATTATGGGGTCTGCTAATTTCAGTCTTCATGCATGGAAATTTGGCACCTTGATTTTCTGGGCCTATGTCTTCTTTGAGACATTATAGCAGCCCAGGAATAAAAATTACCCCATCATGGCATACCATTTGCAAAAGTAGACACCCCAGGATATTCCAAACGGGCCATGTCACATCTTTTTTAAAGCCCTTTAGGCACAACACCTGGCTAAATGTAGCGGTCATATTTTTTGTATGCATTTTTTACACAAACACTGCACTTTGGCTGTTTTTGTCTTCAACCTTTTATGTTTTGCTGCTATAAAACACACATAGTTTGTGTTTGGCAATGTCCTACAAGTTCAACAGTACCCCACATGTACAGATTTTATGGGGTTTACAGAAGTTACAGGGCCAAATATGGGGTCTGACCATTTCATTCTTTATGCATGGAAATTTGGAACCTTTGACATTATAGCAGCCCAGGAATGCAAATTACCTCATCATGGCATACCATTTGCAAAAGTAGACAACCCAGGGTATTCAAAAAGGACTCTATTTAGTCTTTTTGTTGTAGCCACTTAGTCACAACATCTGGCCAAATGTAATGTTCATATTTTAATTTATCACAAAAACACTGCCTTTTTGCTGTTTATATCATCTTTCTATATTTTACTGCTATAATACACCCATATTTGTGTTCAGTGATGTCCTATGAGTACAACAATACCCCCTATCCACAGGTTTTATGGGGTTTCAGGAAGTTACAGGGCCCTATGTTGCCTTTGAGACAGTATGGCAGCCCAGAAATGAAAATTACCCCATCATGGCATTCCATTTGCAAAAGTAGACAACTCAGGGTATTGAAAAAGGACTATATTTAGTCTTTTTTTGTAGCCACTTAGTCACAACACCTGGTCAAATTTAGTGGTCATATATTTTTATTTGCTTTTTTCACACTTGGGACCCAATTTATCAAAGGTCTTGCAGACCTGATCCGACACTGCGGATCAGGTCCGCAAGACCTCGCTAAATGCGGAGAGCAATACGCTCTCTGCATTTAACATTGCACCAGCAGCTCACAAGAGCTGCTGGTGCAACGCCGCCCCCTGCTGACTCGTGGCCAATCGGCCACCAACAGGGAGGTGTCAATCAACCCGATTGTATTCGATCGGGTTGATTTCCGGCGATTCCTGTCCGCCTGCTCAGAGCAGGTGGAGAGGGTTATGGAGCAGAGGTCTTTACACCGCTGCTTCATAACTTGTGTTTCTGGCGAGTCTGAAGACTCGCCAGGAACACGGCCCTTCAAGCTCCGTACGGAGCTTGATAAATATGGGCCAAACACTGCAATTTTGATGTTTTACTGCTATACTACACCCATATTTGTGCTCAGTGATGTCCCATGAGTACAACAATAGTTGTTTTGTATAACTTATCATGGCTTTAGAGTGGATAACATGTCAGGACAAGGTCAGGGGATTTATGAAGTTAGGAATACAGAATAATAAAATAAAATAAATTAGGAACACATACAGATTGCTTTCAAATTAAAAGTTTAAGTCTGTGTGATATATTTGAAAGTAATTAGTGATACAGAGGCCAGGTAGAGAGGGGCAGTCAGGGCAATGGTAACTAGAATCCTTCCTCACTCCTTTTTTATAGCAGACTCTGCATTTTTTCTGGGGTGTTCTTTTGTAGGCAGTGGGGGGATCCTAGTGGGAAAATGCCTGCCGCAGAGTAGCTGGACATTTTCAGAATGAACAGTGGGAGGATTAGGGGTCTGGTTAAACAAACTATCAGATGTTACATTTAACAAAAATTCCAAAAAAGTATAAGGTTTCCCTGTGCCTGATTTTTTGTAGAGCACATATGCATTATATACCCATGTTTTTGTTGTACTCCACAATGCACTTTGGCTTTAGGATCTGTGCAGATCTTCCCTTCAGACACTGGCACTGTAGCTTCATCGTGCATTGTGGAGAACATGTGCACATCTTTTTTTATCAGTGCACCGAAGGGCCAGTAGCTCATTGTGGCGTAAAGCTGACGTTATGCCCCTACTTTTCTTTCCATACGTCAGCTTCTGGGGGAAAACCTTTCTGATTTTTTGTGTTGTGCCACAGGCCACTGTTTCAAAATAAAATAAATTTTTTAATAGCTCTGTACTGGTGTAAAATTTATTGAGCCACAAATGGTACCCTTTATTTAGCAGGGGTAGTAGGAGATCCCACACAATTTTCCCACTTGTGCCAACTGAATCTGGGCAGCCAGGTGGATCCAAGTGGTTATCTTTACCCTGGTAGATGCGAAATGCCCAGGTATACCCAGTACTGCATTCACAGAGTTTATAAAATTTTACCTCATAGCGGAACCTCTTGGAAGGTATATATTGCTTGAAAAGCAATCTCCCCTTAAATTTTATGAGGGACTCATCTATGCAAATGTCTTGGCCAGGGATGTAAACTTCTTTACATTTTTGGGACAGATGGTTTATCAGGGGCCTTATTATAAATAACCTGTCATGCAGGGGGTCATTTCTGGGGAGGTACTGGGCATTATCATCAAAATGGAGAAACCACAGCAACTGTTCATATCTATCCCTCTTCATACCCCTGGAAAAAGAGGGGTAGCCAGGGTGGGGTTCTGGCTCCAGTATGATCGTATGCTGGGTTTCTTCACAATCCCCATTACTAATGTCAGGACCCAAAACTTTTTAATCTCAGGTATGTCAGTGGGGTGCCAGGTATTTTTTTCTGACATACTGAGATTATGGATTTTTTGACAGATACTGGCTGGCATATAAATTTGTTTGAGCAACTATATGCTCAAACATGGTATGCGTCAGAATCAGGGAGAGATTGACTCACATACTGGAACATCATTTGTGATGCCAGTAGTCTCTGTAAATTCGGGCATTTCTGGGGCAGTTGAATTTGGGGGTAGCCAATTTTGGTAATTTGTGTGACACCTCCTTTTAGGTGGAGGGCAGGGAGCACCAGCATTAGATGAATCAGTCAGGGGCTCTATATCTGATACCATAAGGATTGCGCTGTCAGACAGAGCAGAGAGGGTTTCACTTCCTGAATCTTCGGCAAGAATGGCATAAGCCTCTTCTGCTGAATAGCGTGCCATAAGGGATTTTTTCTCTACCAATTCCCATTTTACCACCACCAATTCCCACTTCACCTCCCCCAAAATCCTACTAAACTATATAAAAATGCTTTTCTCTTTTCACAAACAGTGACACGTCAATCTCCCTTCCTCTCTCCCTCAGATCGCAGTGAGGGAAGAGCGGAAGCAGATACACTTGTAACAGCCAATGATTACACTCATTGGCTGTTACAGTGTTGCAGTGGACGATCTTTACACCCCCTGCATGCTGATTGGATCCTGGGGGAGTGCCTAAGGTTCTAGGCACGTCCCCCATCCAGATCCATCAGAGAGGAAACAACGGAGGGGGCACAGGAGGTAGAAACTGTTAGGACGTTCTATTCTGTCCTAACGGCACTAAAGCCCAGTGCAATTAGGATGGAATAGAACGGCGTTAAAAGGTTAAATACTGGTGCTTGGGCCCTCTCAGCATGTGTACGTATGCCATTGAAAGATAGTAATGACTTTTACAAGAAGCATTTTTGCTAGTGTAAGTATAGTGCAAACATGCCTTCATTTAAGATAGAAATGCACTCATTCATGTTTCAATTTTGACCTTTCTATCCCTTTAAGATGTCACTAAACTTATAAAACATGAACCCCCACTCAAACAGAAAGGTAAGACGTTAAAGGAACTATCCATATTTTAACAAAGGCATCTTGGTACACTCCAACTATTTATTTCTATAGAAATAGTTCATATGTGAGAAATCGAAGAGACACTGATTCTTTTCACTAAACTGGATAGTTTTGATCAGCAGATACAAACCAAAAGCTTGATCTAGTCTACCCAATATACTGTCTACTATCAGCTAATAAGCATTAAAATAAATCAGTTAATTTTGCAATTGTGGTACCTTTAAAGGGACAGTCTACTCTAATTGTTTTATTGTTTAAAAACATAATTTATGCTTACCTGATAAATTCCTTTCTTCTGTAGTGTGATCAGTCCACGGGTCATCATTACTTCTGGGATATTAACTCCTCCCCAACAGGAAGTGCAAGAGGATTCACCCAGCAGAGCTGCATATAGCTCCTCCCCTCTACGTCACTCCCAGTCATTCGACCAAGGACCAACGAGAAAGGAAAAGCCAAGGGTGAAGTGGTGACTGGAGTATAAATTAAAAAATATTTACCTGCCTTAAAACAGGGCGGGCCGTGGACTGATCACACTACAGAAGAAAGGAATTTATCAGGTAAGCATAAATTATGTTTTCTTCTGTTAAGTGTGATCAGTCCACGGGTCATCATTACTTCTGGGATACCAATACCAAAGCAAAAGTACACGGATGACGGGAGGGATAGGCAGGCTCTTTATACAGAAGGAACCACTGCCTGAAGAACCTTTCTCCCAAAAATAGCCTCCGATGAAGCAAAAGTGTCAAATTTGTAAAATTTGGAAAAAGTATGAAGCGAAGACCAAGTTGCAGCCTTGCAAATCTGTTCAACAGAGGCCTCATTCTTAAAGGCCCAAGTAGAAGCCACAGCTCTAGTGGAATGAGCTGTAATCCTTTCAGGAGGCTGCTGTCCAGCAGTCTCATAAGCTAAACGAATTATGCTACGAAGCCAAAAAGAAAGAGAGGTAGCAGAAGCTTTTTGACCTCTCCTCTGCCCAGAGTAAACGACAAACAGAGAAGACGTTTGTCGAAATTCCTTAGTTGCCTGTAAGTAAAATTTTAGAGCACGGACTACATCCAGGTTGTGCAGTAGACGTTCCTTCTTCGAAGAAGGATTTGGGCATAAAGGAACAACAATCTCTTAATTGATATTCCTGTTAGTAACTACCTTAGGTAAGAACCCAGGTTTAGTACGCAGAACTACCTTATCCGAATGAAAAATCAAATAAGGAGAATCACAATGTAAGGCTGATAACTCAGAGACTCTTCGAGCCGAGGAAATAGCCATTAAAAATAGAACTTTCCAAGATAACAACTTTATATCAATGGAATGAAGGGGTTCAAACGGAACGCCCTGTAAAACATTAAGAACAAGGTTTAAACTCCATGGTGGAGCAACCGTTTTAAACACAGGCTTAATCCTGGCCAAAGCCTGACAAAAAGCCTGGACGTCAGGAACTTCTGACAGACGTTTGTGTAACAGAATGGACAGAGCTGAGATCTGTCCCTTTAATGAACTAGCGGATAAACCCTTTTCTAAACCTTCTTGTAGAAAAGACAATATCCTAGGAATCCTAACCTTACTCCAAGAGTAACCTTTGGATTCACACCAATATAGGTATTTACGCCATATCTTATGGTAAATCTTTCTGGTAACAGGTTTCCTAGCCTGTATTAAGGTATCAATAACTGACTCAGAAAACCCACGTCTTGATAAAATCAAGCGTTCAATTTCCAAGCAGTCAGCTTCAGAGAAGTTAGACTTTGATGTTTGAAGGGACCCTGTATCAGAAGGTCCTGTTTCAGAGGTAGAGACCAAGGTGGACAGGATGACATGTCCACCAGATCTGCATACCAAGTCCTGCGTGGCCACGCAGGTGCTATTAGAATCACTGATGCTCTCTCTTGTTTGATTCTGGCAATCAATCGAGGAAGCATCGGGAAGGGTGGAAACACGTAAGCCATCCTGAAATCCCAAGGTGCTGTCAGGGCATCTATCAGGACTGCTTCTGGATCCCTGGATCTGGACCCATAACGAGGAAGCTTGGCGTTCTGTCGAGACGCCATGAGATCTATCTCTGGTTTGCCCCAACGTCGAAGTATTTGGGCAAAGACCTCCGGATGAAGTTCCCACTCCCCCGGATGAAAAGTCTGACGACTTAAGAAATCCGCCTCCCAGTTCTCCACTCCCGGGATGTGGATTGCTGACAGGTGGCAAGAGTGAGACTCTGCCCAGCGAATTATCTTTGATACTTCCATCATAGCTAGGGAGCTTCGTGTCCCTCCCTGATGGTTGATGTAAGCTACAGTCGTGATGTTGTCCGACTGAAACCTGATGAAACTCCGCGTTGTCAACTGGGGCCAAGCCAGGAGGGCATTGAGAACTGCTCTCAATTCCAGAATGTTTATTGGCAGGAGACTCTCCTCCTGACTCCATTGTCCCTGAGCCTTCAGAGAATTCCAGACGGTACCCCAACCTAGAAGGCTGGCGTCTGTTGTTACAATTGTCCAGTCTGGTCTGCTGAATGGCATCCCCCTGGACAGATGTGGCCGAGAAAGCCACCAAAGAAGAGAATTTCTGGTCTCTTGATCCAGATTCAGAGAAGGGGATAAGTCTGAGTAATCCCCATTCCACTGACTTAGCATGCACAGTTGCAGTGGTCTGAGGTGTAGGCGTGCAAAGGGTACTATGTCCATTGCCGCTACCATTAAGCCGATTACCTCCATGCATTGAGCCACTGACGGGTGTTGAATGGAATGAAGGGTGCGGCAAGCACTTTGAAGTCTTGTTAACCTGTCCTCTGTCAGGTAAATCTTCATTTTTACAGAATCTATAAGAGTCCCCAGGAAGGGAACTCTTGTGAGTGGAACGAGTGAACTTTTCTTTTCGTTCACCTTCCATCCATGTGACCTTAGAAATGCCAGTACTAACTCTGTATGAGACTTGGCAGTTTGAAAGCTTGAAGCTTGAATCAGAATGTCGTCTAGGTATGGAGCTACCGAGATTCCCCGCGGTCTTAGTACCGCCAGAAGAGCACCCAGAACCTTTGTGAAGATTCTTGGAGCTGTAGCCAATCCGAATGGAAGAGCTACAAACTGGTAATGCCTGTCTAGGAAGGCAAACCTTAGGTACCGGTAATGATCTTTGTGAATCGGTATGTGAAGGTAAGCATCCTTTAAATCTACAGTGGTCATGTACTGACCCTCTTGGATCATAGGTAAAATTGTCCGAATAGTCTCCATCTTGAACGATGGAACTCTTAGGAACTTGTTTAGGATCTTTAAGTCCAGGATTGGTCTGAAAGTTCCCTCTTTTTTGGGAACCACAAACAGATTTGAGTAAAACCCCTGTCCCTGTTCCGATCGTGGAACTGGGTGGATTACTCCCATTAACAAGAGCTCTTGTACGCAGCGTAGAAACGCCTCTTTCTTTGTCTGGATTGTTGACAACCTTGACAGATGAAATCTCTCTCTTGGAGGAGAGTATTTGAAGTCCAGAAGGTATCCCTGAGATATTATTTCTAGCGCCCAGGGATCCTGGACATCTCTTGCCCAAGCCTGGGCGAAGAGAGAAAGCCTGCCCCCCACTAGATCCGATCCCGGATCGGGGGCCCTCAATTCATGCCGTTTTAGGGGCAGCAGTAGGTTTCCTGGTCTGCTTGCCCTTGTTCCAGGACTGGTTAGGTTTCCAGCCTTGTCTGTAGCGAGCAACAGCTCCTTCCTGTTTTGGTGCAGAGGAAGTTGATGCTGCTCCTGCTTTGAAATTACGAAAGGAACGAAAATTAGACTGTCTAGTCTTAGTTTTGGCTTTGTCCTGAGGCAGGGCATGGCCTTTACCTCCTGTAATGTCAGCGATAATCTCTTTCAACCCGGGCCCGAATAAGGTCTGCCCTTTGAAAGGTATATTAAGCAATTTAGACTTAGAAGTAACATCAGCTGACCAGGATTTTAGCCACAGCGCCCTGCGTGCCTGAATGGCGAATCCTGAATTCTTCGCCGTAAGTTTAGTTAGATGTACTACGGCCTCCGAAATGAATGAATTAGCTAGTTTAAGGACTCTAAGCCTGTCCGTAATGTCGTCCAGAGTAGCTGAACTAATGTTCTCTTCCAGAGACTCAATCCAGAACGCCGCTGCAGCCATGATCGGCGCAATGCATGCAAGGGGTTGCAATATAAAACCTTGTTGAACAAACATTTTCTTAAGGTAACCCTCTAATTTTTTATCCATTGGATCTGAAAAAGCACAGCTATCCTCCACCGGGATAGTGGTACGCTTAGCTAAAGTAGAAACTGCTCCCTCTACCTTAGGGACCGCTTGCCATAAGTCCCGTGTGGTGGCGTCTATTGGAAACATTTTTCTAAATATCGGAGGGGGTGAGAACGGCACACCGGGTCTATCCCACTCCTTAGAAACAATTTCAGTAATTCTCTTAGGTATAGGAAAAACCTCAGTACTCGTCGGTACCGCAAAATATTTATTCAACCTACACATTTTCTCTGGTATTGCAACTGTGTTACAATCATTCAGAGCCGCTAACACCTCCCCTAGTAATACACGGAGGTTTTCCAGTTTAAATTTAAAATTTGAAATATCTGAATCCAGTCTGTTTGGATCAGAACCGTCACCCACAGGATGAAGTTCTCCGTCCTCATGTTCTGCAACCTGTGACGCAGTATCTGACATGGCCCTAATATTATCAGCGCACTCTGTTCTCACCCCAGAGTGATCACGCTTACCTCTTAGTTCTGGTAATTTAGCCAAAACTTCAGTCATAACAGAAGCCATATCCTGTAATGTGATTTGTAATGGCCGGCCAGATGTACTCAGCGCTACAATATCACGCACCTCCCGAGCGGGAGATGCAGGTACTGGCACGTGAGGCGAGTTAGTCGGCATAACTCTCCCCTCGTTGTTTGGTGAAATTTGTTCAATTTGTACAGATTGACTTTTATTTAAAGTAGCATCAATACAGTTAGTACATAAATTTCTATTGGGCTCCACTTTGGCATTGCAACAAATGACACAGGTATCTTCCTCTGAATCAGACATGTTTAACACACTAGCAAATAAACTTGCAACTTAGAATACAATTCAATTAGAATAATATTAAAAACGTACTGTGCCTTTAAGAAGCACAGAAAATCTATGACAGTTGAAAATTAATAAATTGAAACAGTTATAGCCTCAATCCTTGTAAACAACACAACTTTAGCAAAGGTTTAATCCCAATAGCAAAGATAACAAATTCTGAAAGCAGGAAACAATTACAGAATAAACGTTTTTTATCACAGTCAACTACAATTCTCACAGCTCTGCTGAGAGAAATTACCTCCCTCAAAATAAGTTTGAAGACCCCTGAGTTCTGTAGAGATGAACTGGATCATGCAGGAAATACAATGAGTTGCTGACTGAAATAACTGATGCATAGAAAAGGCGCCAAAAAACGGCCCTTCCCCCTCACACACAGCAGTGAGGGAGAACAGAAACTGTCAGAAAAACAGATTAAGCAACTGCCAAGTGGGAAAATGGTGCCCAAACATTTATTCACTCAGTACCTCAGCAAATGAAAACGATTTTACATTCCAGCAAAAACGTTAAACATAATTTCTAGTTATTAAACAGCTTAATGTACTTCTTACAGTGTAATTCTAGTGAAGTACCATTCCCCAGAATACTGAAGTGTAAAGTATACATACATGACATTATATCGGTATGGCAGGATTTTCTCATCAATTCCATTGTCAGAAAATAAAAGCTGCTACATACCTCTATGCAGATTCATCTGCCCGCTGTCCCCTGATCTGAAGTTTACCTCTCCTCGGATGGCCGAGAAACAGCAATATGATCTTAACTACTCCGGCTAAAATCATAGCAAAAACTCTGGTAGATTCTTCGTCAAACTCTGCCAGAGAGGTAATAACACACTCCGGTGCTATTTTAAAATAACAAACTTTTGATTGAAGATATAAAACTAAGTATAATCACCATAGCCCTCTCACACCTCCTATCTAGTCGTTGGGTGCAAGAGAATGACTGGGAGTGACGTAGAGGGGAGGAGCTATATGCAGCTCTGCTGGGTGAATCCTCTTGCACTTCCTGTTGGGGAGGAGTTAATATCCCAGAAGTAATGATGACCCGTGGACTGATCACACTTAACAGAAGAAAGAGAAGATAATCCTTTAATTACACATTCCCCAGTTTTGCATAACCTACACGGTTATTTATTATTATTATTATTATTATCAGGTATTTGTAGAGCACCAACAGATTCCACAGCGCTGTAAACATAGTCGGTGTACAGGATAGCTTTTGTAGAGGTCAAGAGGGTAGAGGGCCCTGCCGAGAGTTTCACTGTTGTAGTCGGCTCTTATGAAGCGATCTGTAAACAGCTGGGCCCATAGGCTTACATTCTAAGGGGTTCAAAGGGAAAGCAATGGTGATAGGGAAGGTTAGTGTTGGTTGTATGCATCCCTGAATAGTAGAGTTTTTAGGGAGTGCTTGAAGCTGTAAAAACTAGGGGAGAGTCTTATGGAGCGAGGCAGGGAATTCCACAAGATGGTGTCCAGTCAGGTTAAGTCCTGTAAACGTGAATGTGAGAAAGTAACAAGAGAGGAGGAGAGGAGGAGATCCTGAGCTGATCGAAGGGGATGGGAGGGAGAGTATCTAGAGACAAGTTCTGATATGTAGGGGGGAGCAGTGCAGTTGAGAGCTTTATATGTCAGGGTGAGGATTTTATGTTTAATCTAGAGGCAAGAGGAAGCCAGTGAAGGGATTGGCAGAGAGGTGCAGAAGGTGAAGAGCGACGAATAAGGAAGATGAGCCTGGCAGAGGTATTCATAATGGATTGTAAAGGAGCTATGCGGCAGCTAGGAAGACCAGAGAGAACAGAATTGCAGTAGTCGAGGCGGGAAAGGATGAGAGAGTGGATTAAAATCTTGGTTGTATCTTGTGTAAGGAAATGTCTAATTTTAGCAATGTTTTAAGGTGGAAGCGGCAGGCTTTAGCCAAGGACTGAATGTGAGGAGTGAAGGAAAGATCGAGTCAAGTGTGACCCCAAGACATCGGGCGTGAGGGGTAGGGGTAATGATGGAATTATCAATAGTTATAGAAATTTTGGGGGTGGAGACATTGGAAGAAGGGGGAAAAATAAGGAGTTCAGTTTTGGAGAGATTTAGCTTAAGGTAGTGAGAGTACATCCAAGATGAGATGTGAGAAAGACAGTTAGTGACACGGGTTAGTAAGGAAGGAGGTAGGTCTGGTGCAGAGATGTAGATTTGGGTGTCGTCGGCATACAAATGGTATTGAAACCCATGGGACTTTATTAAGGAACCTAGTGATGACGTGTAGATTGAAAAGAGAAAGGGACCAAGGACAGAGCCTTGAGGTACCCCAACAGAAAGTGGTAACGGGGCAGAGGATTCTCTGGAGAAGGCTACACTAAATGTACGGTTAGTCAGATAGGAAGAGAACCACGAGAGAGCTGTGTCACAGATGCTGAAGGATTGGAGGGTTTGGAGCAGAAGAGGGTAGTCAACAGTGTCAAAGGCTGCAGACAGGTCAAGGAGGATAAGCAGAGAGAAGTGGCCTTTGGATTTTGCTGTAAGTAGGTCATTGGTAACCTTGACAATTGCTGTCTCTGTAGAGTGATGGGAACGAAATCCAGATTGCAGTGGGTCAAGAAGAGAGTTTAGTGTAAGGAAATGGGATAGACGTGCTTAAACTAGCTTTTCGAGGAGCTTTGAGGCAAGAGGGAGTAGAGAAATAGGGCGGTAATTGAAAGGGGAGGTTGGATCAAGGGAAGGTTTTTTTGAGGATAGGTATGACCAGTGCATGTTTTAGAGATGAGGGAAATATACCAGTGCTGAGGGAGAGGTTGAAAATGTGTGTGAGTATGGGGGTGAGGGTAGAAGAGAGGGAGGGAAGTAGCTGTGAGGGGATTGGGTCGAGGGGACAGGTAGTGAGGTGGGAGGACAGTAGAAGGGCAAAAACTTCATCCTTATTAACGGGCAAAAGAGCTGCATTTTTGGATATTTGGGTTTTGGGTGATCGTGAGCTTTTGAAGGGGTGGGAGATTGGAAGTATGTTGAGAGCTGATTTCACTTCTGATGGAGTCAATTTTGTTGTTGAAGTGGCTTGCAAAATCTTGAGCTGAGAGAGAGGTTGTGTTAGGAGGTGGGTTGGGCGTAGAAGAGTGTTGAACGTGGAGAACAGACGTTTAGGGTTAGAGGAAAGAGTAGAGATGACTTTACCTCTGTGATTACCTTATATCTAAGCCTCTGCAGACTGCCCCCTATCCCAGTTCTTTTAGCAGACTTGCATTTTAGCCAATCAGTGATGAGCACAATGTTATCTGTATGACACACATGAAGTAGCAGTGTCTAATTGTGAAAAACTGTTAAAATGCACTGAGATAAGAGGCGACCTTTAATGGCTTAGAGATTAGCATATGAGCCTACCTAGGTTTAGTTTTCAACAAAGAATACCAAGAAAGCAAAGCAAATTTGATGATAAAAGTAAATTGGAAAGTTGTTTAAAATTGCATGCCCTATCTGAATCATAAAAGTTTTTTGTTTTTTTTACTTGACTATCCCTTTAAGCAAGGAAAAATGGCATTTCATACCATGAAGAAATGTGTATTTTGAGTAAAAAATTTTAAGTATTATAAAAGCAAATGTCTTTACCATTCTGTTTGTATTTTTATGTCACCGATACATGTGTTGACTCTCACAAACAAAACACATACTTAGGTGCTTTGATTCTAACTATCCAAGAAAGAAAACATGGAACCAAAATTCGTAACTTTAACATTACGGATATGAAACCAAATGAATATTTATGCAGTCTGAAAAAGCTTTTATCATATTTATTACATGTGCATTATTACCTCTCTCTGGATTCACAAGGGCTTATGTTGTAAACAGTTATAAATAGTGATGAAGCAGAATTATTTACACTACAGCAAAAATAAACTCCAACTTCTGGAGGGATTTGATTTTTTTTCACTCCTGATGAAGTTGGGCATCCATTTCCCACAAATATTAAAAATAAATATTTGATGTGCAAAATTCCTATGTCGCCCATGATTTTACAAGCCATATGTCTTATTGCGTAGCTTTACTTGCAGTAAATATGGCTTTTAGTTCAGCTTGAATTTGATTTAAGTTATTCTTGGTCTTGGATCCTGTGTAATATTATTACATATACAAGTGCTTTTTTGTCTTTGAATTTTGTCAGATTATGAATCTAGTAAAAATAATATTTATCTTAAAATACCATAGAAATTCAAAAATTGTATTTTATATTTAAAAATACGCAATCTGTGTATTTTTTTTAATGAATATTAGGGTTAAATGGAAATGAATTTAACCCTTCTAAGTATATTCACTATTTGTTTTTAAAAGGATTACCGAATAGTGCAGCCATCAAATATTCAGGGAAACAAATGTTCCCGGATATTTGTTCCGAAAAATTTGTCTGAACTAAATATTTCACAACTGTTTAATACAAACATTTCTTTATGGGTTTGGGGCGCAGCAGGTTCGTTGTACATGTCACCTATTAGCATAACTACACACTATTAAAAGTTGTCAACATGCAGGCCCTTCAACTTATGATATAATCACTAAACTCACCAAAACAATATTTTGTTTTTGGATTATGAAATTGGGACATTAATAATGCAGATAATGATTTTGTGTAAAAAGTGACAGTCTACATGAAAAATGGTATTGTTTAAAAATATAGTTAATCCCATTATTACCCATATCCCAGTTTTGCCTAACCACAACTGTGATATTAATACACTTATTACCTCTGTGATTACCTTGTACCTAAGCCTCTGCAGACTTTCCCCCTTATCTCAATGCTTTCAACAGTCATGCATTTTAGCCAATCAGTGCTGACTCCTAAATAACTCCACGGGAGTGAGCATAATGTTATCTATATGAAACACATGAGTGAACACTGCCTAACTGTCGAAATGCACTGAGATAAGAGGCGGGTTTCAACGGTTTAAAAATCAGCTTGAGCCTACCTAGGCTTAGCTTTCAAAAAACAATACCAAGAGAACAAAGCAAATTTGATGATAAAAGTAAATTGGAAAGTTGTTTAAAATTGCATGCCCTATCTGAATCATGAAAGTATAAATTTGACTAGACTGTTCCTTACTAACTGATTTGAGTTTATGGGGTATTAATGGCATTTTAGCAATATTCTTTGAAGTTCAGAAATTGTTATCAGCTGAAAACAAGAGCAAGATTTGTGATCCGCCCCATAAATAGCTACTAATGAAGAAATATTGTATTATGGTAGAAACAAATATATGCAGCGGGATAGAACTATTCTGTACTGCTGCTTCTGGGTAACCTCAGAAGGCAGGGAAATCTTCATATGACATTATTAAAAAAAATAGCTCCACACTGTCTGGATTGAATAGTGTATTCCAATAAAAATAAAATAAAAAAAATGCGGGGGGTGGGGGGGTGTTCTATGTGTGTTATTTTAGCTCTTGTACTTGGAAAAAAATGTAATCAATACCTCTTAAAATAATAATAAAAAACAATTTTGTTTGGTTTAAAATAAACCAGAAACCAATGATTCTTTAGACGGCCTAGTAAATATGAGTGTATGATATAGGACAGAATCAGGATGTCATGCATCTTTAAAGGGACATGAAACCCAAAATATTTATTTCATGATTCAGATAGAGCATTCAATTTCAAACAACTTTCTACTTCTGTTACCAAATTTGCTTCATTATCTTGTTATTTGCTTAAGGAACATCAATCAATGCACTACTCTGAGCTAGCTGAACACATCTAATGAGTCAATCACACAAGCCAAATGTGTGAAGGCACCAATCACCAGCTAGCTCCCAGTAGTGTAGGATATGTACATATTCCTTTTCAACAACGGATAACAAGAGAACAAAGTACATTTGAAACTAGAAGTGAATTAAAAGTGTCTGAAAATGACATGCTCTAGCTTATTCATGCAAGTTTAAAGGGGTACTAAACTCAGATTTTTTTCTTTAATGATTCAGATATATCATGCAATTTTAAGCAACTTTCTAATTTACTCTTATTATCATTCTTTTGTTCTCTTGCTATCTTTATTTGAAAAACAGGAATGTAAAGCTTAGGACCCGGACCATTTTTGGTTCAGCACCTGGGTAGTTGCTTTTCAAATAAAGATAGCAAGAGAATGGAGAAAAAATGATAATAGGAGTAAATTAGAAAGTTGTTTAAAATTGCATGCTTTATCCGCACCATGAAAGAAAAAAAAGTAGGTTTAGTATCCTTTTAATTTTTACTTTTCCTATCCCTTTGAAATAGCCTCTGGTAAATGGTATGACAGTGGTCATTATCTGACTGACCTAGTCAATTAGACTTTTTTTTTACTTGAGAGAATATATATATATTAGCAGATAGAAACCAAATGATTTATGTAGCTTCTCATTTGTTATAAATAAAGCTCTAAAATCAATTCATCCTCAGGCTAGTCTAATTTCCAATACATCATTTCTTAAAATCATGAGATAAATACCTATTTTTATGTACAATATTGTTCTGCCAATGACAATGCTTGTGAACCCTGTTTATATGGTAGGGTAAGGACATGCTAACAAGTTTAAATGTGAATCCCAAACCCACAGTCAGCTTTAACAAAATGTTTAAATTAAGTAATAAAAAGCCAGGCAGCATTTTCAGAAAACACTGTTTCAGTCTCCTGTGGTATTGAGTACCTTTCTCATGCTGTACAGTATTTGAGTTTAAAAGTGATCTTAAAAATCATATTTTGCTTTGAAATTTGTTTCTATTTATATAACTAATAACAATGATTTATCAAGAGCTCAAATGTGTGAAACAAAATGTTAATGGAAAATGTTGCAGTCAATAAATCTGAAAACACTTATTAAGCTGTATTTTTAATACATTCTGAACACATTAATCAAGTCTAAATATTGTGGTTTATTTCTCATAATTGTACACTTGTTAGTGAAACTGAGTAGCTGGATCAATATTGCTAAGTGTTCCAACTTCTACTACTTGAAAAGTTGCTCAGAATTTTTTTTACACACCTGTAAAATATAATTGCCTGAGGCCTCAGGAAATTAATTCCAGAATTACAATCATTCCCTACAGGAACATATATGGTTGCATACTTTACCTAACCAAAAAAATGCAGTAAGGTGTAAATTCCAATCCAAGAGATTAACTTTTATTGCTTACATGGAATAAGATCTAAGCAAACACAACATTTCGGGGACACGCCCCGAAATGTTGTGTTTGCTTGGATCTTATTCCATGTAAGCAATACAAGTTTATCTCTTGGGTTGGAATCTACACCTTTCTGCATTTTTTGGATATTTTTTGAGCTTAGCAGTTGCTCATTGTACTACTCATACTCAGGAGTGTGCTGGTTGTTCATATCTTGTTAATAATATTTTACCCAACCACCTGACTAAATATCACAAAATTCCTGCCTGTAAGTTGATTGGCCAGTTATTTGTTTTTATCCCAACCTTTCTGATTTAGACTACTGTGCCAAACAAAGAAACACACTACTTGTATATCATTGTGGTCTATCCAATGGCCAAATTTTAGTGCTCAATTTTGGTGTCTTTCACCAGTCATGCCCCCCAGCCTACAAACACTCCATGCCACACCTGAACCAACAAATGATACTCCCCAATCCCATAGTAGTTATCCTGTCTCATCCAAAAACCTTCCTATCCCAGATACTGGACAGAAATATTGGGAGGTAGGCATGAGGTAATTTGCAATACTACAACTCATGTGACTCATCCATGCAGATGTTATGTGGAAGCTGGGAACCAAATATGCTTTGCCCAGGGAGCTGAATAAGCTGTTGTCAGAACCAATTATGCGTCACCTACATAATCTATGCTGGTCATGCTATACTGTTTACATTGTCAAAAAGCACAGTTATAAGACATAAAATACTATCTGAAACTCCTACTAACAATATTCATCTGCCAGCTCTCCCAAAAACCTAACTTACCCAAGAAAATAAATGAAATGAAAATAAAAAAGTGACCCTTACATTTTTCTTTAACCAAAGTCCAGTTGAAGAATCTTCATTCTTCAGCTCTTCCAACCAGCTGTAATAGGTAATTTCCTTCTTGATGATACCCTCCATCTTCTTAAGCATTCTATCTTCTATTTAAAAACACAACTCCTTTTTTGTTATTAAGGTTAAACAAATAGGATTGAAAATGGGTTGGGTTACTGTCAAAATTAAGTCTGCCCACTTTTTTGATTGGTATTTACAATGATGGAATGGAGGTGGCTTACTAAGGAGAGGTATGCATAGGGGTTAATTTATTGTGCTGTATTTCCATTGGGTTAAGAATTCTTTAGAGGGACGTTTACTAGTGGAGTGATTGTGTAAAAGGATATTTACAGTGCAGGGAATCATAAAGTGGGGAATATAGCAAGGGAATAATGTAGTGGGGGTGTCAGCAATTTGAGGTCACATTGAGGATCTTTTAGGTATTATGTGGGTATTTCTTTAGGGACAGAATCATGGTTAAGGTTAACTGTGTTGGGTTAAGGTTATGGTTAAGTGGGATTTTCAGAGCCAGGGCAATAGTGGTTAGGGCCAATTAAGTTGTTTGGGTGCCAGGTAATAGGTTTTATTTACAACTATTGGCCAAGAGCTAATAAGTCCAGGTGCTCCACCAAGACACCCTCAATATTTGTGTACTGTCTTTTAATAGTGCTTTGATAACTGCACCTGTGAAGTTGCTCTAGCTAAATTCAGTCTCCCTTGAAAGTTCATACAAAGCATTATGTATTAGACACATTTTAAGGTGCAGTCCCAAAGTGGATACGTGATCAAAACTATCTATTGTAGCACTGTTAGTTAGAGAATCCACTATATGAAGACAGATTTCCAGATCTTTACAGACAGTGACACTGTGCGTGTCACTGTCTGTTCAAATCAGCCAATAAGATTTCATTAGCTCTCATCCTATTGGCTGATTTGAATTTAAAGAATAAAATCAGCCAATAAGAATTCAAGGGACACCATTTTTAATTGTGTACCTTGAATTTACTATTCAGCGAACGGCGGCGATCATACGAAGAGGATCCTCCATGGCTCTGTGGTAACCGGTCTTCAGTTCAGCAGTTGCCGGTCTTAAGTTCTGCGGTTCTGGATGAAGATAGAAGAGGTCGCCACTTGGAAGAAGACTTTGCCGCCGGACTTCAGGAACCGGTCGCCGCTTGGAAGAAGACTTCACCGCCGGACTTCAGGAACCGTAAGTACCTATCTGGGAGTTAGAATTAGGATTTTTTCTTTTTAAAATTTTTTTTTTTTTTTTTTTTTTAGATTAGGGTTATGGGCACTCTTAAAAGAGCTGAATGCCCTTTTAAGGGCAGTAAAAGAGCTGAATGCCCTTTTAAGGGCAATGCCCATACAAATGTCCCTTTAGGGGCAATGTGTAGTTTTGTTTTTTTTAGTGTTAGGTTTTTTTTATTTTGGGGGGTTTGGTGGGTGGGTGGTTTTATTGTTAGAGGGGGGACTTAGTAATTTTTTAAGGAAAAAAGCTGTTTAACTTAGGGCACTGCCATACAAAAGGCCCTTTTAAGGGCTATTGGTAGTTTAGTATTAGATTAGGGGGTGTTTTTATTTTGGAGGGGCTTTTTTATTTTCATAGGGATTAGGTATACTTTTTTATTTTTGATAATTTTAGCTTTTATTTTCTGTAATTTTAGTTGAATTTAAACTTAGTATTTTTTATTTTTAAAGTAATGTTAGGTTTTTTATTTTAATTGTAATTTAGTTTACTTTTCATTTATGTAATGGGGTTAATTTAGGGGGTGTTAGGTTATGGGGCTTAGTTATTTGCATTGTGGGCTTTGGCGGTTTAGGGGTTAATATATTTATTATCATTATTGCATTGTGTGGGTTTGGCGGATTAGGGATTAATAGTTTAATAGGTTTATTACATTGTGGGTTAATGGCAGATTAGGGGTTAATAGTTTTAATAGGTAGTTTGCGATGTTGGGGTTGGTGGATTTAGGGATTAAAACTTTTATTAGGTAGTTTGCGATGTGGGTGAATTGCGAATTAGGGGTTATTATCTTAATCAGGCATATTGCGTTGTAGGGGGTTGTTGGTTTAGAGGTTAATATTTTTATTATTAGTTCCGATGTGGGTTAATGGTGGATTAGGGGTTAATATACTTTATTAGTTATTGCGGTGGGGGATTGCGGTTGACAGGTATAGATATTGTGCATGCGTTAGATGTTAGTTACTATTTTCAGGGAGTTACAGTGCTCACATACTCAGTGCAAGTCTTGCTGCACCTGCCTATGTGTGGCGAGGTGAAAATGGAGTAAAATTTTTCCATTTTCGTCGCAAAAAGTCCTTGCGCTGAATATGTGATACCAATTTGCGATGCAGTTCTGTGTTAGCTTATGGAAGTAAAAATAGCAGCTGACGGGTGAAATATACGCGCCGCATTTATATGCAGCGCCGTATATTTAAAACCAAAATCGCATAAAAACCGGCGGCGGCATTTGCGGGGGATGCCACATACGTAATGGAGCCCCTAGTTGCTTGTTGTTAAAATGGTGTTGCGATGAGAAATTTAGCAGTAGCAAAGTTTATATAATGGGAAAATTGTAATGCCCTTACCACACTCAGGCCTAGATTTGGAGTTTGGCGTTAGCCCTGAAAACCAGCGTTAGAGGCTCCTAACGCTGGTTTTAGGCTACCTCCGGTATTTGGAGTCACTCAAAATAGGGTCTAACGCTCACTTTTCAGCCGCGACTTTTCCATACCGCAGATCCCCTTACGTAAATTGCGTATCCTATCTTTTCAATGGGATTTTTCTAACTCCGGTATTTAGAGTTGTGTTTGAAGTGAGCGTTAGAACTCTAACGACAAAACTCCAGCCGCAGGAAAAAAGTCAGTAGTTAAGAGCTTTCTGTGCTAATGCCGGTTTATAAAGCTCTTAACTACTGTACTCTAAAGTACACTAACACCCATAAACTACCTATGTACCCCTAAACCGAGGTCCCCCCACATCGCCGACACTCGATTAAATTTTTTAACCCCTAATCTGCCGACCGCCACCTACGTTATACTTATGTACCCCTAATCTGCTGCCCCTAACACCGCCGACCCCTATATTATATTTATTAACCCCTAATCTGCCCCCCTCAACGTCGCCTCCACCTGCCTACACTTATTAACCCCTAATCTGCCGAGCGGACCGCACCGCTATTATTATAAAGTTATTAACCCCTAATCCGCCTCACTAACCCTATAATAAATAGTATTAACCCCTAATCTGCCCTCCCTAACATCGCCGACACCTAACTTCAAACATTAACCCCTAATCTGCCGACTGGAGCTCACCGCTATTCTAATAAATGTATTAACCGCTAAAGCTAAGTCTAACCCTAACACTAACACCCCCCTAAGTTAAATATAATTTAAATCTAACGAAATAAATTAACTCTTATTAAATAAATTATTCCTATTTAAAGCTAAATACTTACCTGTAAAATAAATCCTAATATAGCTACAATATAAATTATAATTATATTATAGCTATTTTAGGATTTATATTTATTTTACAGGTAACTTTGTATTTATTTTAACCAGGTACAATAGCTATTAAATAGTTAAGAACTATTTAATAGCTAAAATAGTTAAAATAATTACAAAATTACCTGTAAAATAAATCCTAACCTAAGTTACAATTAAATCTAACACTACACTATCAATAAATTAATTAAATACAATTCCTACAAATAAATACAATTAAATAAACTAGCTAAAGTACAAAAAATAAAAAAGAACTAAGTTACAAAAAATAAAAAAATATTTACAAACATAAGAAAAATATTACAACAATTTTAAACTAATTACACCTACTCTAAGCCCCCTAATAAAATAACAAAGCCCCCCAAAATAAAAAAATGCCCTACCCTATTCTAATTTACTAAAGTTCAAAGCTCTTTTACCTTACCAGCCCTGAACAGGGCCCTTTGCGGGGCATGCCCCAAGAAGTTAAGCTCTTTTGCCTGTAAAAAAAAAACATACAATACCCAAGCCCCTGATCGGAACAGCCAATAGAATGCGAGCTCAATCTGATTGGCTGATTGGATCAGCCAACCGGATTGAACTTGATTCTGATTGGCTGATTCCATCAGCCAATCAGAATATTCCTACCTTAATTCCGATTGGCTGATAGAATCCTATCAGCCAATCGGAATTCGAGGGACACCATCTTGGATGACGTCATTTAAAGGAACCGTCATTCGTCGTTCAGTCGTCGGCCAGGATGGATGTTCCGCATCGGAGGTCTTCAGGATCCTGCCACTCCGGATGGATGACCATAGAAGCTCCCGCTTGGATGAAGACTTCAATCGGATGGAAGACCTCTTCTGCCCGCTTGGATGAAGACTTCAGCCGGATCATGGACCTCTTCAGCCCCCTGCTTGGGCTTGGATCAGGACATCGGAGGAGCTCTTCTGGACAGATCGGTGAACCCGGTGAGGTGAAGACAAGGTAGGATGATCTTCAGGGGCTTAGTGTTAGGTTTATTTAAGGGGGTTTGGGTTAGATTAGGGGTATGTGGGTGGTGGGTTGTAATGTTGGGGGGCTTGGGTATTGTATGTTTTTTTTACAGGCAAAAGAGCTGAACTTCTTGGGGCATGCCCCGCAAAGGGCCCTGTTCAGGGCTGGTAAGGTAAAAGAGCTTTGAACTTTAGTAATTTAGAATAGGGTAGGGCATTTTTTTATTTTGGGGGGCTTTGTTATTTTATTAGGGGGCTTAGAGTAGGTGTAATTAGTTTAAAATTGTTGTAATATTTTTCTTATGCTTGTAAATATTTTTTATTTTTTGTAACTTAGTTCTTTTTTATTTTTTGTACTTTAGTTAGTTTATTTAATTGTATTTATTTGTAGGAATTGTATTTAATTAATTTATTGATAGTGTAGTGTTAGGTTAATTGTAGGTAATTGTAGGTAGTTTATTTAATTAATTTATTGATAGTGTAGTGTTAGGTTTAATTGTAACTTAGGTTAGGATTTATTTTACAGGTAATTTTGTAATTATTTTAACTATTTTAGCTATTAAATAGTTCTTAACTATTTAATAGCTATTGTACCTGGTTAAAATAAATACAAAGTTACCTGTAAAATAAATATTAATCCTAAAATAGCTATAATATAATTATAATTTATATTGTAGCTATATTAGGATTTATTTTACAGGTAAGTATTTAGCTTTAAATAGGAATAATTTATTTAATAAGAGTTAATTAATTTCGTTAGATTTAAATTATATTTAACTTAGGGGGTGTTAGTGTTAGGGTTAGACTTAGCTTTAGGGGTTAATACATTTATTAGAATAGCGGTGAGCTCCAGTCGGCAGATTAGGGGTTAATGTTTGAAGTTAGGTGTCGGCGATGTTAGGGAGGGCAGATTAGGGGTTAATACTATTTATTATAGGGTTAGTGAGGCGGATTAGGGGTTAATAACTTTATAATAATAGCGGTGCGGTCCGGTCGGCAGATTAGGGGTTAATAAGTGTAGGCAGGTGGAGGCGACGTTGTGGGGGGCAGATTAGGGGTTAATAAATATAATATAGGGGTCGGCGATGTTAGGGCAGCAGATTAGGGCTACATAGGGATAATGTAAGTAGCGGCGGTTTACGGAGCGGCAGATTAGGGGTTAATAATAATATGCAGGGGTCAGCGATAGCGGGGGCGGCAGAATAGGGGTTAATAAGTGTAAGGTTAGGGGTGTTTAGACTCGGGGTACATGTTAGAGTGTTAGGTGCAGACGTAGGAAGTGTTTCCGCATAGCAAACAATGGGGCTGCGTTAGGAGCTGAACGCGGCTTTTTTGCAGGTGTTAGGTTTTTTTTCCAGCTCAAACAGCTCCATTGTTTCCTATGGGGGAATCGTGCACAAGCACGTTTTTGAGGCTGGCCGCTTGCGTAAGCAACTCTGGTATCGAGAGTTGAAGCTGCGCTAAATATGCTCTACGCTCCTTTTTTGGAGCCTAACACAGCCTTTATGTGGACTCTCAATACCAGAGTTATTTTTATGGTGCGGCCAGAAAAAAGCCGGCGTTAGCTACGCGGGTCGTTACCGACAAAACTCCAAATCTAGGCCTCAGATTCTTAACATAACAGTGGCTAATTGATATAGAGCTTTTGCCAACCAAAATAACATTGATGCCTATATCACCTATACACCACTGTTTCTGTCAAGGCACCCTAATTACAACCTTTTCCCATATTGTCCCCACTTCAAATCATTACAACCGTCTGGATCCTCCCCCACTCAATGCAGGAGAATTATATAATTAACAAGTACATAATAAAAATAGAATGCAATAGCACCTATTCTGAATTTCAAATAGGCAGTAGTTATGTGACAGAGATCAGCCAATCACAGACTAACATATGTATACCCTTTGATCTTCTGAATGTGTTCAGTAGGATCTTATTCCCTAGAAAGTTTGAATATAAAAAGACTGTGCAAAATTTGATAATAGAAGTAAATTGAAAAGTGTCTTAAAACTGCATGCTCTTTCTGAATTATAAAAGTTTATTTTGACTTGACTGTCACTTTAAAGGAACCCCCACTGTGATATGTCACAACAACAAAAGGGACTCCCCTACATAACCTCCACCACAATTTAATAAAATCTAACTCCAAAGATACATTTATACACAAAAATACCTAACAAAACACTGATGCAGCTGTTTCCGTGTGAGCCTTTAGGCTCGCCAGAAACAAAAGTTAAGAAAGAGCGGTCGTAAGACCGCTGCTCCTTAACTTATCTGCCACCTCTGAGATGGCGGACAGCAATCATTCTGATCCAATACGATTGAGATGATTTACACCCCTAGCTAGGGGCCGGTTGGCCACGAATGTGCAGGGGGCGGCATTGCACAAGCATTTTACTAGAAATGCTTGTGCAATGTTAAATGCCAACAGCGTATGCTGTCTGCATTTAGCGATGTCGGGCAGACATGTACGCCACAGTGAATCATGTCTGTCCAACATTACATAAATCTACCCTCAAATGTTTTTTTAGCATGCCCCTTCTACAGTATTGACCCACACATTCAGTAGGG